>NW_016805053.1:871404-886444 GCF_001698545.2 Rhinopithecus bieti
AAAAAAAAAAAAAAAAAAAAAAAAAAAAAAAAAAAAAAAAAAAAAAAAAAATTGGCAAGTGGGACCTGATTAAACTAAAGAGCTTCTGCACAGGAAAAGAAACTATCAACAGAGAAACTAGTCAACCTAAAGAATTGGAGAAAACATTTGCAAACTATGTATCTTATAAAGTCATAATATCCAGAATCTATCAGGAACTTAAAACAACAACAAAAAGCCCTTTAAAAAATGGACAAAGAGCATGAACAGACATTTTTCAAAAGAAGACAAACATGCAACCAACAAGTATATGAAGAAAATGCTCAACATCACTAATCATAAAAGAAATGCAAATCAAAATCACAATGAGATGCCATTTCACAACCGTCAGAATGGCTATTATTAAAAAGTAAAAAAAATAACAGATGCTGGTGAGTTTACAGAGAAAAGGGAACACTTATACACTGCTGGTGGGAATGTGAGTTAGTTTGGCCACTGTGGAAAGCAGTTTTGTGATTTCTCAATGAACTAAAAACAGAACCACCAGCTGCCCCAGCAATCCCGTTATTGGGTATATTACCCCCAAAATATAAATTGTTCTACCATAAAGACACATGCACATGTATGTCCATCGCAGCACTATTCAAGGAGCAAAGACATGGAATTAAACTGGATGCCCATCAATGGTAGACTTCATAAAGAAAATGTGGTACATATTCACCACGGAATACTATGCAGGCATAAAAAAGAACAAGATAATGTCCTTTGCAGCAACTTGAATGGAGCCTGAGGCCAGTATACTAAGAAAACCAACCAAGGGACAGAAAACTAAATATGGCATGTTCTCACCTTTAAGTGGGAGCTAAATATTGAGTACATGTGGACACAATGAAGGGAATCATAGACACAGGGGTCTGCTTGAGGGTGAAGGGTAAGAGGATAAAGATCAAAATACTACCTATTGGATACTATGCTTATTACCTGGGTGATGAAATAATATGTACACCAAACCTCCATAACATGCAATTTATGAATATCTATATAACAAACCTGTGCATATACCTCCGAAACAAAAATAAAAGTTTTAAAAAGAAACTCTGTAACTCATCATCAAGTCAAACACACAAACAGCTTCAAATCAACATTTAAGCAAATCTCTCTTAAAGCTGTACAATTAAATGCAATGGAATAGCTGAGGAAAGCCTATAAATGGAATGCGTCTAAAACAGATAAGCAAAAAAGTCAAAAATCGGGGAAGGATTCAGAAAAATAGAGAAAGGAATTTTCACAGTAATTTATATAAATTTGCAAACCTATGTTAGAAGGGTTTTGAAGATGGAAATACTAAGATAGTGTGCATCTATATTTGACATAATAAGAGGCCAGTACATTAAACCTAACATTGATTACTCAAGAAATATTAGTATAAGCATGTTAATCATGTATGCAAGAAAATATCAGAAAGAAATCACAAATGAATAAAAGTGTTTGTTTCAAGGTAATCGGAATGTGGTGTCAGGAAAAGTATATTTCTGTCTTCACTATGAGTCTTTTAATAAGATTCAACATTTTAAAAATATTTGAATGTATTTTTTTCTGAAGTACATATATATAGGTCTGTATATATATCACATACACACATACACTTTTATTATATATATATATATACACACACACACACACACACACATCTCACAAATTCAGATAGAGGCTGATAATATTTTGCACAAAACTTCATTTTCCCAGGAGAAAAATTATTCCACATGGAGTAATGCAGGGCATGTAGTGATGAATAACAGGATAAATAACCACGTTAAGGGAACAATAGTTACAGAGAGTACCAAAACAGAGACACAGTCCCAGACTAACACATTTTAGTGAAATTTAAGAACATTCAAGCAAAGGGATTATTTGACATCTAGTGTCAGCTACAAATCTCAGCTACCTCCTGACTGGGGCATATTTTTCACTAGTAGCATAGTAAAACATGTATTCATAGCTGACTCCAGAGACTAAATCACCGCTTCTAGCAGCTGTAAGAAAAACGGCCTGAAACCAATAAAGAAACTGTAATTTGGAATCACCACGGAGGTGCTCAGATGGTTGGCATAGTAGGACCTGTAATAAGTCATCCAGCTTCCTCCTTCAGAATCTCTCATTATTATTTCTTCTTATTCCCAAAGCTGCTGGGAAGGTTGTCACCTGACCCTTGAAAGCTATCAGTGCTCTTTGGAAGTTGCCCATGATTGAAGAAATCTGCTTCTCTTGGGCCGCTGCCATTTCCTCAGGCAGTCTGCACACAATGGCCAATCAACGTAAGAGTTCAAAAGTCCAGCTCCCTCTCCACAATGATGGTGGACCATGAAGACATATCCAGGCTTCAGAGCACCTTGTGGGGTTTAAGGGAGCTTTTGATGATTGCAGCTCAATTTTTCCCTCTGCCCAATCATTCTTTCTTCCCTTCCCTTACACAGAAGTTGACCTCAAGGGTACTCCCTAATAAACGTCCTGTACCCCATATCAGAATCTGCTTCCTGGGAAACCCAATCTGCAGTAGCTGAAGTTTCTTCTCCAAACAGGAACAGACGGTTGTTCCAAGGTGATCATCACTATCTTAATGGCTGATCAGTACAATACATTTCAAAGACATCTCATGCACTTATTGTCTGTGTTGTCTGTGGTTGCCACCAGAATTCAATTACCTAGCTTAAGCTTTGACTAAGCTGATATTTGCTACAGTATCATTTTAAGCACTGCCTCCCTGAGGAAACCAGCCAATGGAGAGTTAAGAGCTAGTCATATTCAGCTCAACATGCATCAGAAATGATTATAATTTTGAACCCCTGTTAAAACTAAGTGTCCTCCAAATGAACTGGATGCAGAACATTGACAATTATAGAAAACGTTTGCTACCAAACAGAGTACCTCTCAGCTCTTTTCTTCAGAAAGTCTGTCAAAGGAATTAAACTGCCTACAAGTTTGAAACCTTCAAGCAGGTACTGACAGGAACTAGTGAGTTAGAAACATAGTTGCCAGGGGAACGCCATCTGCTGCCAGGTTCCTCACTGCTAATACTTACTCAGAAAGACCAAAGCATCTGGTTTATGAGCCAAGATCTTGATGGTTTTACAGTGCACATTGCGTGTAATTACAGAGCACCAACAGGGTAACAAAAATCTGTGTTTTTCAACTGTTAGGAATTCAAAGAGTATGAGAAAAAAAATTACTAAAATTTCCAGGTTCTGCATAAATTTGGTGAAAGGATTCAGTCAATTAGTTACTATAAATTACTAAGCAGGTGACTACACTCAATACTATGGTGGTAGAAAAGAAACTGAAGACAGAGTGGGAAAGTTGTATATTAAGATGAGGACTAGTTGCTATGACAAAAAGACCCCAAAAACTATTACTTAAATAATAGAGCAGATATTTTGCTGTCATGTAACTGTATGACAAGTAGGTTAGCAAGGTCATCCTACACCTTTTTGGTCATGCAGGGATTTAGAATTCTTCTATATTATTTCTCTGCTTTTCTGTGTGTATTTTCATTTATATGGTCAAAGATATATAATTTTAGTCCATAGAAAAGAATAAAATGAGCCAGGATCCAGGAAAAGTGGTTTATTTATATTTAGAAATGACCTGGTACACATATCACTTTTCACATTACATGTAGACACTTAGCTGCAAGAGAGGCAGACACATTTAATTGGTAGCTAAGAGGTCACATGGACAGAAAGGAGAAGTTGATTTTGTGGGAATAACTAGCAAGGCAGTCTGTAACAGATAGAAATACGGTAGATGAAGGAATTTCTGTATAATGTAAAATAATGAGGATACAAAAGATGGAAAGGAAGGTAACAGCCCACATTATCATACAAGTCAACCTGTGGAAAACTGAAACTTAATACTGTCCCATTTAGGGGTGAGATAAATGTTTCTTGGTTTTGGGGTTTTTTTGTTTGTGTTTGTTTGTTTGTTTTCTGAGCTGAAGTCTCACTCTATTGCCCAGGCTGTAGTGAAATGGTACAATCTTGGCTCACTGCAAACTCTGCCTCCTGGGTTCAAGTGATACTCCTGCTGCAGCCTCCCGAGTAACTGGTATTACAGACATGCACCACAATGCCTGCCTAATATTGTATTTTTAGTAGAGATGGGGTTTCATCATGTTGGCCAGGCGGGTCTCAAACTCCTGACCTCAGGTGATCTGCCTGCCTCAGCCTCTCAAAGTGCTGGGATTACAGGTGTGAGCCTCTGTGCCTGGCCACACATGAGGTTTTCTTCCATGATTTTCTGCCAGTTATTGATCAAGGTTTGCACCCATGAGTCATTGATACCCAAAGTACTTTCTATCTGCCATGTGCAGGCATAGCAAGATCCAATGGCCAGATAAAGCTCTCAGAAAAAGGTTGCAAATGCTGACAGCTGGAAGTTAGGCAGCATGCCAAGAAGTGGCAAAACCATGAACATATGGATGGGAGGATGGAAAACATCTGATATAGTAAGGGTTATTAATTATTCTTCCCCAATGCGCAACACTGAGCTCAGTGCTCATTTTTTTTGTCACAACTTTATTGAAGTATAATTTATACACCATAAAGTTACCCATTATACATGAAAAATTTAATGATATTTAGATAAATTTAAGGGTGGTGCAATCACAATCCACTTTTGAATATTTTAATCACCCCAAAGATATTCATTGTACCCATTCTGAGTCAATCTCAGTTCTCCTTCCAAGACTCAGGGAACTATGAGTATATTTTTTTATTTACAGATTTGCCTGTTCTACACAGTTTATGTAAGTGGAATCATATAACATATGGCCTGTTGCAACTAGTTTCTTCTGTTTAGCATAATGTTGTAGTGGTTTATCCATTTTATGACACATAATAGGACTGCAAATTTATTTTTACTGGTAAATCGTATCTAATTGTATGATTATATAACATTTTGTTTAACTGTTCATCAATTGATGGATATTTGGTGATATGGTTGGGCTGTGTCCCTACCCAAACCTCATCTTGAATTGTAGTTCCCATAATCCCCAGGTGTCATGGAAGGAACCCCTTGGAAAGTAATTTACTCATGGGGTGGTTACCCTCATGCTTTTCTCATGATAGTGAGTGAGTTCTTGTGAGATCTGATGGTTTTATAAGGGGCTGTTCCTCCTTTTGCTCGGCACTTCTCCTTGTTGCCATGTGAAGAAGGACATATTTGCTTCCCCTTCTGCCATGATTGTAAGTTTCCTGAGGCCTCCTCATCCATGCTTAACTGTGAGTCAATTAAACCTCTTTCCTTTATAAATTACCCAGTCTTGGGTATGTCTATTAGCAGCACGAGAACTGACTAATACAGTCAATTGGTACCTTGTGGTGGGGTGCTGCTGTAAAGATACCTGAAAATGTGGAAGTGGCTTTGGAACTGGATAACAGGCAGAGGTTGGAACAGTTTGGAGGGCTCAGAAAAAGACAGGAAAATGTGGGAAAGTTTGGAACTTCCTAGAGACTTGGGGGGCTCAGAAGACAGGAAGATGTAGGAAAGTTTGAAACTTCTAGAGACTTGTCAAATGGCTTTGACCAAAATGCTGATAGTGATATGGACCATAAATTCTAGGCTGAGGTGGTCTCAGATGGACATGAGGAAATTGGGAACTGGAATAAAGGTGACTTGCTAGCTATGCAAAGAGACTGATGGCATTTTACCCCCACCCTAGAAATCTGGGGAACTTTGAACTTGAGAGAGATGATTTAGGGTGTCTGGCATAAAAAAATTTCTAAGCAGCAAAGCTTTCAAGAGGAAACACAACATAAAAATTTGGAAAATTTGCAGCCTGATAATGCAATAGAAAAGAAAATCCCATTTTCCGAGGAGAAATTAAAGCTAGCTGCAGAAATTTGCATGAGTACGAAGGAGCCAAATGTTAATCACCAAGACAATGGGGAAAATGTCTTCAGGGCACATCAGATACCTTCACAGAAGCCCCTCCCATCACAGGCCTGGAAGCCTAGGAGGGAAAAATAATTTCATGGTCCAGGTCCAGGGTCCACCTACTGTATGCAGCCTTGGGACATGGTGCCCTGCATTCCAGCTGCTTCAGCTCCAGCCATGGATAAAAGGCACCAATGTATAGCTCAGGCTGTTGCTTCAGCGGGTGCAAGCTCCTAGCCTTGGTGGCTTACACATGGTGATGGGCCTGCAGGTGCACAGAGCTCGAGAATTAAGGTTTGGGAACCTCCATCTAGATTTCAGAGGGTGTATGGAAATGCCTGGATGTCCAGGATGTCCAGGGAGGGACATGTGGGGTCAGAGCCCCCCCACACAGAGTCCCCACTGGGACACTGCCTAGTGGAGCTGTGATAAGTGGAGCTGTGTCCATCCTCCAGACCCCAGAATAGTAGATCCACTGACAGCTTGCACCATATGCCTGGAAGAACTGCAATGACAGCCCATGAAAGTAGCCAGAAGGGGAGCTGTACCCTGCAAAGCCACAGGGGTGGAGCTGCCCAAGACCATGGAAGCCCACCTCTTGCACCAACAAGCCTTGGATATGAGACATGGAGTCAAAGGAGACGATTTTTGGAACATTAAGGTTTAATGACTGCCCTATTGGATTTTGGACTTGCATGGGAACTGTAGCCCCTTTGTTTGAGCAAATTTCTCCCATTTGGAATGGGTGTATTCACCCAACTCCTTTACCTCCATCATATCTAGGAAGTAACTAACTTGCTTTTAATTTTACAGGCTCATAGGTAAAAGGGATTTGGCTTGTCTTAAATGAGACTTTGGACTTGGACTTTTGTGTTAATGCTGGAATGAGTTAAGACTTTGGGGATTGTTGGAAGGCTATGATTGTGTTTTGAAATGTGAAGATATGACATTTTGGAGGGGCTGGGCATAGAATGATACAGTTTGGCTGTGTCCCCACCCAAATTTTATCTTGAATTGTAGTTCCCATAATCCCACGTGTCACAGGAGAGACCCAGTGGGAGGTAATTGAATCATAGGGGCTGTTACCCTCATGCTGCTCTTGTGATAGTGAATGAGTTCTCTTGAGTTCTGGTGGTTTTATAAGAGCCTTTTCTCAGCACTTCTCCTTGCTGTCACCATGTGAAGAAATATGTACTTGCATCTTCTTCCACCATGATTGTAAGTTTCCTGAGGCCAACCCAGCCATGCTGAACTGTGAGTCAATTAATCCTCTTTCATTTATAAATTACCCAGTCTCGAGTATGTCTTCATTAGCAGTGTGAGAACAAACTAATACATCTGGCTACTATGAATAAAACTGCTATGAACATACATGTCCACACTTTTGTGTGTATCTTCTCCTTTTTCTTGGATGGATATGGAGAAGTAGAATTTGGGGGTTATATAGGAAATTTATCATTAACATTTGAAGATTCTGTCACTCCATTTCCAAAGTGGCTGCACTATTTTATATTCTCACCAGCAATAGATAAGGGTTGCAGTTTCTCCACCTCCTCACCAACACTTGATATTGTGTCTTTTTTATTATAGTCAGTCTAGTATATGTGAAATGGAAGTTAATTGTGGCTTACATTCACACTTCTCTAATAACTAATAATGTTGAGCATCTCTTTAGGTTATTATTGGACATTCATGTGTCTTCTTTGGTAAAACATCTGTGCCCAGTTTTCCATTTCAGTTGTTTTTCACCTTCTTATTGGTTTTTAGGAGTCCTTTATAGAATCTGAATACAATTCAGATATAATCAGATGTGCGATTTGAAAATATTGTCTCTCACTTGCTTTCTTTTGTCTTTTTTCATTTATTAATGGTGCCGTTTGAAGTGCAGAAGATTTCAATTTTGTAGAGTTCAATTTGTTTTTGTCAGCGGTATTTTAGTGCTGTATCTAAAATCTTTGAAAACATATAACCCTAGAAATGTTTTCCTGTTTTCTTCTAGAAGTAACGTAAGTATAAATGTTACATTTAAGTCTGCGATGCTTTCTTTTTTTTTTTTTTTTTTTTTTTTTTTTTTTTGAGACGGAGTCTTGCTCTGTCATCCAGGCGGGAGTGCAGTGGCGGGATCTCCACTTACTGCAAGCTCCGCCTCCCGGTTCACGCCATTTTCCTGCCTCAGCCTCCGAGTCGCTGGGACTACAGGTGCCCGCCACCATGCCCGGCTAACTTTTGTATTTTTAGTAGAGACGGGGTATCACCGTGTTAGTCAGGATGGTCTCGATCTCCTGACCTTGTGATCCGCCTGTCTCAGCCTCCCAAAGTGCTGGGATTAGCGATGCTTTCTTAGTTAAGATTTGTGTAGGCTTGTGAAGTAGGAGTCTAAAGTCGTCTTTCTATGTGTGGATGCCCAGTTGTCTCAGTACTGCTGTTGAAAACCAATTGACCATAAATACGAGTTTGGTTTTGGAGTTACATTTCTATTCCATTATTATCTATCCTTATGCCACTAACACACTCCCTTGATTACTATAGCTCTATAGTAAGCTGAAATCAAGAAGCCTAAGCCCTGCAACATGTTCTTATTTTTCCAGATTATTTTGCTTATACTGGGACTTTACTTTTCTATATAACATTTAGAATCACCTTTTCCTTTTCAGGTGTGAAAAGCCTATTGGAAATTTAATAGAGATAGTGTTGAATCTATAGATCAATTTGGGAAGATTGCCATCTTAATGATGTTACCTCTTTCATTCTGTGAACACAGGCTGTCTATTCCTTTATTTAGATCAAGGTTTCTCACAATTGACACTGTTAAAATTCTGGACCAGTTAATTATTTTTAGGGAACTGTCCTGTGCACTACAGATTGCTTTTCATCATCCCTGGGCTAGTAGCACCCCTCCAGTAATGAAAGATAAAATTATCTGTTGACATACGTCCCCAGGAGTGAACTTACCCTGGATTGGGAACCACTTATTTAGATCTTTTCTAATTTCTTTAATATCTTTCAACAATATTTTCTTCTAAATTTCAGTGTACAAATTTACACTTATTGAATTTATCCCTAAGTATTTGATTTTTGAAATACCAGTGTTAATAGACTTATTCTTTATTTTTGGACTGCTTGTTGGTGGTATACAAAGATACTCTTACTTTTTCTATATTAAACTTGATTTTGTGTCTTGTGGCCTTGCTGAATTTGGTTTACTTATTCTAGAAGTTTTGTGTAGACTTCTTAGGATTTCCTACATAGAAGATTATGTCATCTGTGATTAAAAACAATTTTACTTCCTTTCTTGACTGGAGGACTTCTATTTATTTGTTTATTTTTGTCTGACTTCACTGACTAGATTTTGCAGTTCAATGTTGAATAGAAGGGGTAAGGAACAGCAACTCTGCCTTATTCCTGATCCTGGCACAAAGCACTCAGTCTTTCACTGTTAAATATGATGTTAGTTTTAGTTTTGTCCTCTATCTTGTTAAGGAAGCTCCCTTCTATTATTAATTTGTTGAGTTTTTGTATATTTTGTAACATAAATGGGTCTTTACTTTTTCAAATACATTCTATACATGTATCACAATAATCATGTGTTTTCTGATCTTTATTCTATTAATATGAGTACTCTAATAATTGATTTTTAAATGTTAAATTAATCTTGTATTCCTGGGATAAATCAAACTTTGTTGTGGTATATAATCTTTTTGTCTTATTTTCTTTATTTTTTAAAATTTTCTATTTCATTGATTACCAGTCTCATTTTTATTGTTCCGTCTGTTTGCTTTAGATTTAACTTACTTTTCCCTCCCTCCCTCTTTTTTCTTTCTTTTTTATCTTTCTCTCTTTCTTTCTTTCTTTTTCTCTTTCTTTCTTTCTTTCTTTCTTTCTTTCTCTCTCTCTCTCTTTCTCTCTCTTTCTTTCCTTTCTTTCTTTCCTTCCCTTCCCTTCCCTTCCCTTCCCTCCCTCCTTTCTTTCTTTCTTTCTCTCTCTTTCTTTCTTTCTTTCTTTCTTTCTTTCTTTCTTTCTTTCTTTCTTTCTTTCTTTCTTTCTTTCTTTCTTTCTTTCTTTCTTTTTCTTTCTTTCTTTTCTTTCTTTCTCTTTCCTCTCTCTCTCTTTTTGTACACACGAGGTCTCACCATGTTCTCCAAGCTGGTCTCAAACTCCTAGGCTAAAGCAATTCCCCCACCTTGAACTCCCAGTGTTGGGATTACAGGTGCGAGCCACCATGCCTGATCTTCCTTTACTTTTTGTAGTTACTTAAGATGGAAGCTTAGAAAACTTATTAGAGGTCTTAGAGGTCTTTCTTTCTTTCTTTCTTTCTTTTTTTAACAGGGTCTAGTTCCATCACCCAGGCTGTACTGCAGTGGTGAGATCACAGCTCACTGCAACCTCAACCTCCCAGGCTCAAGCAATACCCCCACCTCAGCCTCCTCAATAACTGGGATCTCAGGTACATGCCAAGATACCTGGCTAATCTAAAAAAATTTTTTTTTAGAGACAGGGTCTCACTTTGCTGTCCAGGCTGTTCTCAAACAGCTGGAATCAAGCAGTCCTCCCTCCTCAGCTTCATACGGTGCTAGGATTATGGACATGAACCACTGCACCTGGCCTTTCTTCTCTTTTAATGTAATTATTTATAGATCTAAGCATTGCTTCAGTTACATTCCATAAATTTTCATATGTTGCATTTTTGTATTCATTCAGATCAAAATATTGCCTAACTTCCTTCCCTGCAGTTTTCTATCTGCTCACATAAATTTTTAATTTTTAAATACCTGTGGATTTCTCCATGTTCATTTTGGTTGCTATTCTTAGTCTGATGTACAAACCTAAAGAAGCTCTGTTTTATTAAATGTGGCTCTTGCAAAACACAGTAGGTACAGTGTTTATTTCATACTTATATAAGATTGTATAATTTAAAATGAAGTTTGTATCTTTTGTTTTCTGGCTTCAGATAGGAATTTAATTTTGTTATAACATAAGTACCTATCAAATTGTAGACAAAAACACCATTATGTATCATTCCCTTTGTTAGTCACTGTTCATTATTTATTTTAAATATTCCACATATTTAAATAAGAAACCACATTGTTACCAACAAAGCTGGTCCCCCAAAAAGGGGACTTGCCTATGAAACTCACAACTGTGATTTCTTAAAAGTGAGCTAATATTCAGCCTCGGAGAAGATTCTTGGTATAAAAGAGCCCACATTCAGATATACATGGCTTCACAGTTTTCCTCTATTTCTTTCTCTGTTTCCCTTTCTTTCTTTCTTTTGCTCTTCTGTGCTTGCCATTGTTTGTAGTCTTTCACATATATTCTTGTTCCATCTTTTTCTCTCTGTGTCTTTTGGGTATCTGTCTATGTTTATCTATCTCTTTCTTTTTCTCATTTTTTTAAGATCTCATGCAAAGTTCATGATACTTTAAATTATTATGGAAACATAACTCTCTGGGGAACATGCTATAATCACTTTGTTTATCCTACTCCAAACATGTAATTAAAAGTTATAAATTTTATTCATTGCGCTAGATGGCAAACATTGCTCAAGTGTTTTCAATACCATGGGGTCACTGTTAATAGTCAGAAGCAATGACAGTCCAGGAAATGAGAATGATGAAGATGAACAGAACATGACTTTGAGGTGTGAAGCCAGCTGGACTCCTGGGTTGGGTGGGGACTTGGAGAACTTTTCTGTCTTACAAGAGGATTGTAAAATGTGCCAATCAGCACTCTGTAGCTAGAATTGTAAAACGCACCAGTCAGCGCTCTGTGACTAGCTAGAAATTTGCAAAATGCGCCAGTCAGTGCTCTGTAAAAACGCACCAATCAGTGCTCTGGGTTAGCTGGAGGTTTGTAAAATGGAGCAATCAGCACTCTGTAAAATGGACCAATCAGCAGGATGTAGGCGAGATCAAATAAGGGAATAAAAGCTGGCCACCCCAGCCAGCAGTGGCAACCTGCTTGGGTCCTCTTCCATGCTGTGGAAGCTTTGTTCTTTCACTTTTCACAATAAATCTTGCTGCTGCCCACCTTTGGGTCTGTGCCACCTTTAAGAGCTGTAACACTCACCACAAAGGCTCGCGGCTTCATTCTTGATGGCAGCCAGACCATGAACCCACAGGAAGGAACCAAGTCCGGGCACAACCCTACAGCAGTGTTTCCAAACCTTCGACCATTCTCCAGACATCTAATTTTTTTTTTCCAAATTGGAGTGTCATATAGATTGCATATTGCCTAGTATTTTATCTAAATAAATGCATTTTATATAAATGTTTTCTAAGATAATCTAATTTGTCATGCTAATTATCTTTTACAAATGCATATTGAAATAAATATATATTTAAGTAAATGTATTCCTTAAAAGAACATATGAAATTATCTTGTGTAACACAAATGATTCTCACATCACACAGTGTAAACCACTGTCCTATGACATATCAATAATAAATAGGGAGGCAGTGGAGACATCTGAAGGAAAGGAACAATGGAGGAATGAGGGAGTTAAGATGAAAATTATGGCAGGTAGAATTACAGATGTTAAAGAATTAGATTCTTAACTCTTTGAAAAATCCCATATCAATGATCTGTGAAGACATGGAAGTTTAGGCATTTTGCAAAGTTCTTTCAGATTTTAGAAATATGTATCATTCATCTCAGAAATTCC
The DNA here is from genome assembly GCF_001698545.2 of Rhinopithecus bieti. NCBI lineage: Eukaryota > Metazoa > Chordata > Mammalia > Primates > Cercopithecidae > Rhinopithecus > Rhinopithecus bieti. The sequence goes on from NW_016805053.1 coordinate 883,976, forward strand.
AACTGAATCCTTTTACCTTGTGGATATAGTTTATATGTAAGAGATTTAAGCACCATTTTCTACAGTAACAAAAACAAAACAAATGAGATGAAACTCAGCAATAACTTAACGGCCCCCAACAGAGGATTTAATTGTTAGATTATGAATCTTCACAATGGGATCTTATGCAGTAGTTAGGGGAAATGAGATAGTTTAGAATAAGCTCTCATCTGAATTCTCAAAGATGAAGTAAAAAGGATGATGAAAAAAACAGTATGTATAGGATACTTGGTTTTGTAGGAATGCATCCATGTATATACATACACAAGTGTACCTATACATATATGTGTTTATGCACAGGAAATTTCCAGAAATTGCATAAAAATTGTTCAAAGTGCCTATCTCTAAGAGTCAGTTATGTGAAGAACACTCCTTTTTCATTTTGTGACTTTTTTAACACTTGGTTTTACACTTCCCCACAAAATCATTCAATACCAGAAGACAATGGAAAAAAAGGAATCTACAATGTGCAAAACATTGTGAAATAAAGAACAACACAATGCATACCTCAACACTGCGCTGTTAATTATAAGGTCATGGTCTCTGGCATAGCTGTTTCATTGCCTTATTCTTGAAGAGGATAGTGCATATGATGATTCATCTATGGAATATTTTCAAACTTTCTTGTGGAGTAGTTCAGAAATGAATTTCAATATTAAATATTCTCTATCAAAAAATATGTGCACTGCAGGTTGAGCCTAAATTACTCAATTAATGATATTTGATCTACTAACGTCCCAAAGGATTGCATTAAATCTCCAAATGAATTGTGAATTTATGTATTTTTCCTGTTTGACTGAAACTACAGACACTGTCTTGCATTTTAAGATTGTATTTTTGTTACACCTAATTTTGTGACTTTGTTTTCTTGATTTTGTTTTATGAATATTAATACAACATTCTTCCTTGTTACTTATTATTGTATCAAATTGGTTTATATTTGGGTAGTGTATGTTTTCCTCACTTATGCTCAATCCTTTGTAAACTAATTCTCTTGTACAAAAATATCATTTCACATTTTATGTATTTTAACGTTATCTATTTGTAATTTGTAATTTAATTACTTTATATAAATTACTGCCTTAAAATAATTTTTTTCCATCTCATGTCATTTTGCCATTTACCATGTTTTGGTTTGTTTAGTTTGCCTTTTTCTCTACTTCCCTAATAGATAGCTTTTTTCATAGTTTTTTTCCCTTTGGATAATTGAAATGTATATATTATATTTTAATTTTTATTTTGGTTAGTACCAACTTAAGCTTTTGAAAATATTTGCTCTTTCAACCTTTATAACCAACTAATAGAAGCTCATTGCTGAAGAATATAGGGATCTTGAATGTCTTTCAGCCCCTTGCATTCTTACCTTCACCACCACCAACTGGAAAAGTTGCAATTAATTTTATATTTTCCTTACAGATAGTTACTGCCATCTCCTATTGCTATTGTTTTTGTTGCTTTTTATTGTTAAAACAATACAATTTACCAAGTTATTTACTCACTCTAACTTCTACATTTCTTTAATTTAGTTTCTGGCTAGTGTAAAATTGATACATTTCTGAAGATGTGTTTGCTTAAAATTATGTTCATTTCACCCTACTACTTAAAATAAATGCTATAACAATTTTAATTTCTTCAGTTTTATTTAATAGTTTAAAAATATGACTGAAAATTTTTCTCAGGTATCCCGAATGCCTAATTTTCTTATTTGGAATGAGTGACGTACAGAGGCATTAGGTCATCGAAATAATCCTTTTATTGTATACCTAAAAAATGACAATTTATCCATTGTTCCAAGAAAGATATACACAATTTAAAGAGAAAAGATAAGAGTTATTTTAGGAAGAAAGCATATCAAAAACAGTCCTGATAAATTGAGTTCACACAGAATGATCATTGCATCATTTGCAGTACTCAACAGAAATCAAGTATCCATCTATAATAGAATGGATAAATAAACTGTGATCTATTCTTACAAAAAATATACAACAATGGCACTGAATGAACTACTGCTATATTAAACTATAGTGCCCTGTTAATGAGATCATGGCTTTCTTTATTAGCATAATTTTGTTACTGTTTTTAAGTCAAGTTTGGTAGCTTGTATGTTGCTAAAAAAAAACATAAAATGATCTTAGCATTAATGTTTTTCTTGGCCGGGCGCGGTGGCTCAAGCCTGTAATCCCAGCACTTTGGGAGGCCGAGACTGGCGGATCACGAGGTCAGGAGATCGAGACCATCCTGGCTAACACGGTGAAACCCCGTCTCTACTAAAAATACAAAAACTAGCTGGGCGAGGTGGCGGGCGCCTGTAGTCCCAGCTACTCGGGAGGCTGAGGCAGGAGAATGGCATAAACCCGGGAGGCGGAGCTTGCAGTGAGCTGAGATCTGGCCACTGCACTCCAGTCCGGGCGACAGAGCGAGACTCCGCCT
>NW_016805053.1:888318-903652 GCF_001698545.2 Rhinopithecus bieti
AATAAAATAAAAAAAAATAAGCTCAAAAAAATAAAAAAAGAAAACCGTTTCCATGAATAAGAAAAAAAAGTGATTATTTCTTCATAGGAATTAAATGGTGCAAATGGTTTGATATATCTATGTAATTTATGTAATTTAGCTAGATGATTGTGTTTCTCAAATTCTCTGCTTATTTTTGTGTTTTTGAACTGTCAAATTTTAAATTTATTTCTGAATCTTATGTATTCTCACAATGAGATAATTTAAAACTTTGGTGATAGATTATTACTAAGGTTTTCTTTGCCATTCAATCTATTATAAAAAGAATTCTTATCAAATACAAATTCCCAATCACATTATCATCTTCTCTATATAACTAACTAAAGATTCATTGATTGTATTATTAGATAAATGAGTGATCTTCTCTGAAACCTTATATTTCAAAATGTTCTTATATACTTCCAGAGAAGTAATATTTTGGCTCATCATTATATTAATAAATATCTATTCATTTTATTTAATTATCTATAGATGGTATAGTTTAACTTTGCAGGTCTTGTTTCAAATGAAATCCTAATGTTATTGATTTGTTTTATCTCTGGAACCTTGTCTTGAACCTTTTATGATAAATTTACCCTAACATATTTCAAAGAGTATATTTTGTCATTGATCCTGAATGTATCTCAGTAAGTCCAATCTACACTTTAACATTTTTTAGATCTTTTTATATCTTTAATAAAGGGTTTAATTTTATTTTGAAATAGTTTACACATAGAAACAAGAACACATAATTATATAATGATAACCTTTAGTGGATTAAAGACTAACATGTAAAGTTCTAAATCTATAAAAATCCTGGAAGAAAACCTAGAAAATGCCCTTCTCAACACTGGCCTTGGCAAAATATTTATGACTAAGTCCTCAAAAGCAATTGCAACACAAACTAAAATTGACATTTAAGACCTAATTAAACTAGAGCTTCTGCACAGCAAAACTATCAACAGAGTAAACAGACAAACTACAAAATTAGAGAAAATATCCACAAACTATGCATCTAAAAATGGTCTAATATCCAGAATCTATAAGAAACTTAAACAAATCAACAAACTGAAAACAAATAACCTCATTAAAAGGTGGGCAAAGCATGTAAAGAAACACTTCTCAAAAGAAGGTCTGCAAGTGGAAAACAAACAAGAAAAAATGCTCAACATTACTAATCATCAGAGAAGTGCAAATCAAAACCACTATGAGATACATTCTTACACCAGTCAGAATGGCTATTACTAAAAAGTAAAAAATAACAGACGTTGTTGAGGCTGCAGGAAAAAATGAATGCTTATATACTCTTAGTAAAAATGTATATTAGTTTAGCCACTGTAGAAAGTAGTTTGGAGATTTTTCAAAGAACTAAAAAATAGAACTACCATTTGATCCAGCAATTCTATTACTGGATATATACCCAAAGAAAAATAAATCATTCTACCAAAAAAACACATGTACCTGTATATTTATTGCAGTACTCTTCACAATAGCAAAGACATGAAATCATCCTAGGTGCCTATCACTGGTGGATAGAATAAAGAAAATGTGGTACATCTACAGCATGGAATACTATGCAGCCATAAAAATCAATGAAATCATGTCCTTTGCAGCAATATGGGTGCAGCTGGGGGCTGTTAGCCTAAGAAAATTAATTCAGGAACAAAAAAAAACAAATCCTAAATGTTCTCACTTATGAGTGGGAGCTAACACTGGGTAGAAACAGTAGACACTGGGGACTACAAGTGCAGGGAGAGAAGGAGGGAGTCAAGAGTTAAGAAACTCCCTATTGGGTACTATGCTCACTACCTGAGTAACAGGTTCAATCATATCCCAATCTTCAGCATCATACAATATACGCTTATAACAAACCTGTACGTGTTCCTTGTGAAATTAAAAGTTGAAATTTAAACAATAATGATAATAATAATGATCATCTTTATATCACAACCGACTTTTATTTAATATTCCATATTTGGAATATTTGGAATCCAAAATTTACTTTAAAGATATACAATTTACTTTATATATCCCCAATTTACTTTAAAAATATCATCAGTTAAAATTAAGGAATCCTTTTCTTCAATTATAGAAATTTCCAGGAACCCCGACTGGTATGAGAATATCTGAGTTTGTGTCCTGCTTTGCCATTTCTTTGTTGGTTATCTACATTCTTGTTAATTACCCCATCTGAACTTTTGTTTTCTTAATTGTAAAATGAAGATAATGGTTCCTCATTGGGCTGTGGTGAAAAATCAGCAGAAATAGCTTAAACAAAGCGTTTAGCACTGTGAGGATACATTATGTCAATAAATGTTAATTTCATTTGTCCTTATATACATCTAAAAGCAAATGCAAACTTCTGTGAAATTTTCCCAGAACTATCTAGCCATGGTTTTTGGGATCCTTCTGATTTTCCATAGCAGTTGGCACAGAATTCTTACATAAAGTTTTCATATCTATAGCTGTGTAAGGCTATGATTTCCTGGAAAGCCAATTGAGTGCATCAGGATTCTGGGCATCCTAGGAATATCTATAGTAAGAATAATGTTAATATTTATCAATAAGTCACATAGGACTTATCAAAAGTCCCATAAGTTTGAATAAATAAGTGAACTAGGAAAGCTAAAATGAATTCAGTCTGAATCATCTTAATTACAGCCAGACATTGCATAATGATGTTTCAGTCAATAGACCACATGTATGATGGTGGTCCCATAAGATTATAATACCATATTTTTACTGTACCTCTTCTATGTTTAGATATATTTAGATATATTATAGTATCTAAATACAAAATATTTACCATTGTGCTACAATTACCTACAGTATTCAGTACAGTAACATGTTGTACAAGTTTTTAGCTTAGGAGAAACAGGCTATATATAGCCTAGATATATCATAGGCTATGCCATCTAGTTTGTGTAAGTGAAGTACATTGAATGTTATTCACAGAAAGATGAAATAACCTAAAGATACATTTCTCAGAACACATCCCTGTGGTGAATCAATACATGACTGACATAGCCGTAAGGGAAAAAGGGGCATGAGTTGTTGTTACCAAGGTCTCCAAAGGTTTGCAAAATCTTGGTTGTTGGCAATGTACAAACAGCAAAATGTTCACTTTTGACACAATGTACTGAGAGGAAATTTGCTAAATGGAAATGTTTATTCCCTTGAGTGCAAATGGATCTCACTAGGAGGCAACCTGCACATTTAGAGATTGGCCCTCTGTGGCCTCAGATGCTTTGACAATTGCTGTTTAAGGGGCAGGAGGCCTTTACAAACCAAATGTGCCAGGTATTTTTATTTCTTTTCGGACTGAGCACTTATCACAGCTTCTGCAGGAGCAACAAATGGTAAAACTTGTGCGTTTCCATGATTCTTGATTATTTCCAGTTTTATTTGGCTGAGTTTCTCTTATCTCTCTGATCAACAGGAAGGTTTCCCGGGTCTGTAATCTTTGCTAAGAGAGCACTGTCAAGCAAAAAATATTCCTCATGCCCATTCAAAAGGAGCTTCCACTCAACAGCAGTGTATTGCTAAAGTCATTTGCATATAGTGACAGTATGACTTTTCTCAAAGTTTACTGCATTGTTTTATTACAAAGTCAGATGTCTTCTTTGAATATTTTAAACAAAAACAAGAAATGAATGCCATTTATTAGCACGAGTTATTTATTGTACTGATGTTCAGATGGACCATTTGTTATTTTCAGAAATAAGAAATTTCCTTGCATTTTTTTTTCCCAAGGTATTTCATTCTGGGCAAGTGAAGAAAACAACACCTAAGGTGAGTTTGGATGAAACAACCAAATGCAGCTTTTCCTTCCAGTCACAAGTATTTCTATTTAAGGCTTAATGTTTTATTAAGCCTTAATAGGCTTAATGTTTTATAATTATTATAAGTACATGGAAACAATCTAAGAAGAGTTCTGCATGCCACGTAAGTTATACTTCCATTATTTCTCAGTAATATTGCTTAATGTCCCAAGATGTTTTGGTACCTCTTCTAATTGGGGGTGGAAAATAAACTCTCTTTTAGTCTTAAAAGAATTGAAATGAATAATCCTTTGAGAATTTTAAAACTGATTTTTCAAAGATCAAATAAATTGAGTGGATGATTTATCTGGTTACAGAGAAACAGCATGTCACCCAGTGGAATACATCATTCTTACTAATACTACAATATCATTAATAGTCCATCGTCTGACATAGAGAAAGAGATATTAATTTTAAATTTTTATTAATCAAACATATTTCATCAAATTAGAACATATATATTAGATAAATAAGTACTTATTGACAAGGCTTTATAGTCAGGAAAGACATATTCCACTTTCAGTAATATTATTAGCCCTAATTAACGTGTTTTCTTATCTAAAAGTGTAAGTAGTAACAGCTACTTTATGGTGCTTGGGATACAATAGGAGATTCATAAATGTTAATTTGATTGACCCTTCTTCCCTACAGTCTATTAGTTACCATTGAAACCAAGAGGTATGAAGTATGACACACTTCTTCAATGTCCATCTTTTGTGACAATACAATAATAAGTCACGGTATAAAGTATAAACAAAATATAATGCGACATATCACTATATATAATTTATCAATGAAGGGCATAATCAATCAAATCTCACACAGTGCCAAGGTTTAAGGCTGGTACCAAGCACAATGTGAGCACTCACTAACTACTCAATATTTAGAGAAAGTCAAATTTAGAGACTAAGAGTTTAAATAAAGTAGTAAAATATAATATGAAATGAAGCCATAGGACTTTAGACTCCTAATGTTAGCTGGGAATAGTCATAGGAGTTTTCTGCCTTGATAACTTGAATATTATTTACCAAAATAGGTAACTGCTTAACACCAACTGCAAGCAAGCAAGCAAAATGTCACCCATCTTACTTTAATGCCTAGTGAAAATTATGCCAGATATTAGATAAAACCACTACAGCAGGTTGAATTGCATTGATCGGGGTGTGTGTGGGTTTGTGTGTGTGTGTGTAAAGTTATAGGTTTGAAAATCATATTTTTCCAGAAATATTGTACTCTCTCAGACTAGTTCTCCAATTTTTACGTCTTTGCTCCACTCTTTGCAGTCTTTGTCCATTCATGTTCTGGATGATTTGCTCAAGTTTATCTCTAGGGCTTCTACTGAATATTTCATTCTATCTACTGTTTTTAAACTTTAAGGTATCTTTTCTTCTTTCCTTCCTTTCTTACTTTTTTCCTCCCCCACTCCAATCTCTCCCTTTCTCCATTTTTTAATTTTCCTGAAGCTCCCTCATTAGAGTAAAAATATATACTTGACGCACAGAATCAACATCTTGGATCCCTGAGGTCAGTTCATTTTTTTTTTTTTTTTTCCTTTGGAGCTTTCTTCTACATGGAGATTGTTTCCACTCTGTTTTCTGTCTGTCTCCATGATGGTTTGGTTGTTTAACTGCCTCTATCTTCCACATTAGAGTCTTTCCTCAGCTGTCTTATAATATTCAGCTATTCACAGTTACAGGTTTATTGGAAGCTCTGATAATTTTCAGGCCTGCTAATAAACTGGGTAACTGTATAATTTATGGTGCAAACCAGGACTATTTCAATAGCAAAAAATAACTCTATTAATTACTATAGTAATTCCATAGATGTAAGCCAGGACCACCAGCAAATAAGGACACATGGTGATCAAGAAAGTCCATTTATAAAATAACTTCCTTGTCAGAAGCTTTAAGTCTTCTATCTTGTGCTCATCAAGTATTCCAGAGTGTTTTTCTAATGTTCTTGGTATATGAAGTTTCTACTGGCAACGTTCCAGAAGCTGAGGGAAAACAGAAGGCTGGGGGTGGTCATCTTACCTTCACAGTTTAGTGATTCCAGGTCACCTATCTTCTGTCCCCATTTTTTTCTAAGAAACTCATTTCTACCTGCTTCTCAAATATATTTTACTCAGTCATCCTTATTTTAATCCCACTTTCCCTTTACTTCCCAATTTAAAACTACATGAATATTGTGAATTGTAATAATTCTGTTGGGGTAAATTGAGTTGTTTCTTACCTTTCCTCACTTCAAGTTTGGGACTAGACTTTCTCAGATCAGGCTCTGCTTCGTTGTTTACGATATTTCTTCAAATTTTAGATATCTGCTTGTAAAATCTACCTTCAATTTTCATACCACTAAAGGAAGAAAAGCCTACCATTTAACATATGACATACCACCAATTGTAAAATGCACTTCAAATTTTAGAGATATTAAAAGGTAATTTTTTTAATTTTTTTTTTTTTTGACAGTCTTACTCTGTCACCCAGGCTGAAGTGCAGTGGCACGATCTCGGCTCACTGCAAGCCCCACTTCCTGGGTTCACGCCATTCTCCTACCTCAGCCTCCCGAGTAGCTGGGACTGCAGGCTTAAAATGTACATTTTTTAAAATGTGCAACTCAGAACCAATAAAATATGGTATCATTCTGACACCAATCCTAATTGTGTACATTGCAATTCAATTCTGACATTACGACATAGAACTGGTATAGAGCCCGTGAATTAAAGGACATGGTTCACAACAAGATTGCCCTCACTTCACAAGCTAGCCACAAGTTCAAGAGGTCTCTAGGATACACATGCTTCTGACCAACTAGATGTAATTTGATGGATTCCTGCAATTTTTACCAGTTTTATAATTCACTAGAGTGACTCACAGAATTAAGGAAGTACTATACTTCTTATTGCAATTTTATTACAAAAGATAAACTCAAGAACAGTCAAATGAAGGGATACACAGAAAAGATCTTGCAGGGTCCTGAGCTCAGAGCTTCTGAGCCCTTTCCCTGTGGAATCAGGGACCATCACCCTTCATGCATGTAGATGTTTTCACCAATCATGAATCTCCAGTGAGCTCAGTGTCTGGAGTTTTACTGGAGTTTCAAAGGTCAGGATGGCTCAAAATCTAAAACCTGTAATCACATAGTCGGCTTTTCTAGTGACAAGTACCCGTGTTAAAGCTATCTAGGAGCCCACCATGAGTCACCTCATTAGCATAAACTCAGTTGTAACCAAAGGGCTTCTGAATATCAAAGACAACCCTATTACATGGGAAGCTCTAAGGGTCTGAGAATCATCTTTCCAGCAACCAGGGAAAAGCCACACAACAGGTACCGTTGTCCATATGCTTTCCAATTTCCAAAATTTTACTCTTTTCTCCTCTCTTCTCTTATTTAATTTATTCTTGTGAGGTCTTGCTTTTAAAAAGAATCACTTTACTGTATTGTCAGGTGGTTTTTCTGGAGGAAGCAAAATTGGATGCAGGTATTCATTCTACTATCTTAAAACCTTAACTGACGTGATAGACCTGAAAACACACTACAAAACTTTTATAATGCAATAGCAAGTATTAATAGCAGAATAGACCAAGCAGGGGAAAGAATCTCAGAACTTGAAGCCTGTCTTTCTGAAATAAGACAGGCAGACAAGAATGAAGAAAAAAGAAAGAAAAGGAATAAGCAAAACCTCCAAGAAATATGGGATTGTGTAAAGAGACCAAATCTATGACTGATTGGTGTACCTGAAAGAGCTGGGGAGAATGTAACCAATTTGGAAAACATATTTCAGGATATCATCCATGAGAGCTACCCCAACCTAGCTAGACAGGCCAACATTCAAATTCTGGAAACACAGAGAAGCCCAGTGAGATACTCAACAAGATCATCCCCAAGATACATAATAATAATCATATTATCCAGGGTTAAAATGAAATAAAAAATGTTAAGGGCAGCCAGAGAGAAAGGGCAGGTCCCTTACTAAAGGAAACTCATCAGACTAACAGCAGACCTCTCATGGGAAACCCTACAAGCCAGAAGGGAACAGAGACCAATATTCAACATTCTAAAGAAAAGAAATTTCAACCCAGAATATCATTTCTGGCCAAACTAAGCTTCATAAGCTTTTCAGGCAAGCAAATACTGATGGAATTCATCACCACCAGACCTGCCTTACAAGAGCTCCTGAGGGAAGCACTAAATATGGACAGGTAAAACCATTATCAGCCTCTACAAAAACACACTAAATTACACAGACCAGTGACACTATAAAGCAGCCACATAAACACGTCTGCAAAATAACTAGCTAGTATCATGATGACAGAATCGGTCAAATCCATGTATAACAATACTACCCTTAAATGCAAATGAACTAAATGCCCCAATTAAAAGACACAAAGTGGCAATCTGGATAAAGAATCGAGGCCCATTGGTATATTATCTTCAAAAGACCCATCTCACATGCAATAACACACATGGGCTTAAAATAAAAGGGGTGGGATTCTGGGAAAGACAGCAGATAGGAGATAGTGCTAATCTGAAGCTCCCACTGGGACAGACAGAACAGTGTGTGGAGACTTACATCGTGGACTTTTGCTTGAGGAACCACTACAGGAGAGTATCAGGAAAGAAATAAAAGATTAAAAGAGAATAAATAAAAGAAATAAAAGAGAAAACGGAAAGAAATAAAAGATTCTTTGAAAGAACTGGAAGGCTGCTGCAAATTCCACAAGACAGGAAAATCTCTGGTGCTCTCTCAGAAGTGCCACCCTCTGGATAAGGACCAACGAACTCAGGATATTACAGCAACTCATAACAGAACAACTCTGCTCCAAGGAAGGAGAATGCTACAGCCAGTTCCACCACCTGCAACATCTTGGATAACCAGTGGTCCTGTGTCTGTCTACATGAAAACTTCACTGCTAGCATAATCAGCATTCAAGAAAGTCAGAACACTAAATACTGAAATACTAAATGCTTCACTCCCTTGCCTCTTCCATCACAGAAGGTGCTGGTATCCACAGCTGGAGACCCAAAGATGAATCACATTACAGGACTCTTTGCAGACATTTCCTAGCACCAGCTCAGAGCCTGATAGCCCCGCTGCGTGGCTATACCCAGAAGAGCAATAAGAATCATTGCGTTTTGACTTGCAGGAAGCCCCATCCCTCTGGGAAGCAGGAGTGCAGCACATCAAGTGATCACTCTGTTGGACCAAAATATCTGAACAGCAGCCCTTGAGTTCCAGATGTTTCTACTGAAATATTCTACCCAAATGATAAGGAATCAAAAATGTAATTGTGGTGATATAGCAAAACAAGGTTTTATAACATCCCAAAAAGACCACACTAGCTCCCCAGCTATGGATCTAAAACAAGAAGAAATATCTGAATTGCCAGATGAATAATTCAGGAGGTTGATTATTAAGCCACTCAAGGAAATACCAGAGAAAGATGAAAACCAACTTAAAGAAATTTAAAAAACAATACAGAATATGAATTTAAAAAGCTCCAAATAGATATTATAAAAGATATCATAAGAAAAAAAAAATCACAACTTCTGGGAATAAAAGACACACTTAAATAAACCTCAAAATACATCAAAATGGAGCTCTCTTAAAGAATAACTATCACAGAGTCTATAAAATAATAAAATAATGAGAAAAAAGAGGTATTTAGGCAACAATGAGCATAATAAATAAAACAGTAGCTTACATCTCAATACTTACATTGAACGTAAATGGCCTAAATGCTCCACTTAAGAGATACAGAATGGCAGAATGGATAAAAATCCACCCACCAAGTATCTGCTGTCTTCAAACTACTCATCTAATGCATAAAGATGCACATAAACAAAGAAAAAGAGGGAAACAAACATTCCACGCGAATGGAAACCAAAAATGAGCAAGGGTAGCTATTCTTGTATTAAACAAAACAGACTTTAAAGCAATGACAATTAAAAAAGACAAAGAGGGACATTGTATAATGATAAAAGGGTCAGTTCAAGAGGAAAATATCACAATCCTTAATATATATGCACTTAACATGGAAGCTCCCAAATTTATAAACGATTATTACTAGACATAAGAAATGAGATAGCAACACAATAGTGGTGGGAGACTTCAATACTCCACTAGGCAGGTCATCAAGACAGAAACTCAATAAAGAAACAATGGATTAAAACTATACCTTAGAACAAATGAACTTAATGGATATATATACACAACGTTCTACCCCCAAAACTGCAGAATATACATGGAAGTCTGCATGTATATTTCCATCAGCACATGGAACATTTTCCAAGATAGACCATATCATAGGTCACAAAAAGGCCTCAGTAAATTTAACTGTAATTATATAAAATACCCTCTCAGATGACAGTGGAATAAAACTGGAAATCAATTCAAAAGTGAATCCTCAAAACCATGCAAATACAAGGAAATTAAATAACCTGCTCCTGAGTAATCTCCGGGTCAACAATGAAATCAAGATGGAAATTAAAAAATTCTTTGAATTGAACAATAACAGTTACACAACTTATCAAAACCTCTGGGATACAGCAGCAGGGGTGCTAAGAGGAAAGTTCATAACGCTAAATGTCCAAAAGAGCACAAATAGACAATCTAAGATCACACCTCACAGAACTGGAGAAACAGAAACAATCCAAACCCAAACCCAGCAGAAAAAAAGAAACAACCAAGGTCAGAGCAGAACTAAATGAAACTGAAACAAAAACAAAAAGACAAATAAAACAAAAAGCTGGTTCTTTGACAAGATAAATAAAATCAATAGACCATTAGCAAGATTAACCAAGAAAAGAAGAGAGATAATCCAAATAAGCTCAATTAGAAATGAAACTGGAAATATTACAACAGATACCACAGAAATATAAAAGATTATTCAAGGCTACTGTGAACACCTTTATGCACATAAACTGGAAAACCTTGAGGAGATGGAGAAATTCCTGAAAGTACACAGTCCTCCTGGATTAAAGCAGAAAGATATAGAATCTCCAAACAGATCAATAACAAGCAGTGAAAATGAAATAGTAATAAAAAATTACCAACAACAAAGTCCAGAACCAGACAAATTCACAGCTGAATTCTATCAGATATTCAAAGAAGAATTGGTACCAGTCCTGTTGACACTATTCCAGAAGATAGAGAAAAATGGAATCCTCCCTAAATCATTCTGTGAAGCTGCTATCACAATAATACCAAATACTTAAAGGAAAGGAATGGAAAAACTTATTCCATGCAAACGGACACCAAAAGCAAGCAGAAGTAGCTATTCTTATATCAGACAAAAGAAACTTTAAAGCAACAGCAGTTAAAAAAAACAAAGAGGGACATTATATAATGATAAAAGGTCTTGTCCAAAAGGAAAATATCACAATCCTAAATATGGGTGTGTGTGTGTGTGTGTGTGTGTGTGTGTGAAAAGAGATAGACAGCAGCACAGTAATAGTGAGTGACTTCAATACTCCACTGACAGCACTAGGCAGGTCATCCATCAAACAGAAGTCAACAAAGAAACAATGGACTTAAACTATGCCATAGGACAAATAGACTTAACAGATATTTACAGAACACTCTAGCCAACAACCTCAGAATATACATTCTATTCATCAGCACATGGAACATTCTCCAAGATAGGCCATATGATAAGCCATAAAATGAGTCTCAATAAATTTAAGAATATTTATTTAAGAAAATTATATCAAGCACTCTATCAGACCACAGTGTAATAAAATTGGAAATCAACTGCAAAGGGAACCCTCAAAACCGAGTAAATACATGGAAATTAAATAACCTGCTCCTGAATGATCGTTCAGTCAACAATGAAATCAAGATGGATATTTAAAAATTCTTTGAACTGAATAATAGTGATACAACCTCTAAACCTCTAGGGTACAGCAAAGGCAGTGCTAAGAGGAAAGTTCATAGCATTAAATGCCTACATCTTTGAACTAAATGATAATAGTGACACAACTTATCAAAACCTCTGAGAGACAGCAAAATCAGTGCTTACAGGAAAGTTTATAGCATTAAATGACTACATCAAAAAGTCTGAAAGAGCACAAATACACAATCTAAGGCCATACATCAAAGAACTAAAGAAACAGGAACAAACCAAACTCAAACCCAGCAGAAGAAAAGAGAGAATGAAGATCAGAGCAGAACTAAGTGGAATTGAAACAAACAAAATATAGAAAAGGCTAATGAAACAAAAAGCTGGTTCTTTGAAAAGATAAAAAATTGATAGACCATTAGCCACATTAACTAAGAAAAGAAGAGAGAAGATCCAAATAAGCTCAATTAGAAACAAAACAGGAGATATTATAACTGATACCACATAAATATAAAAGATTATTTAAGATTACTCTGAACACCTCTATGCACACACACTAAAAATTCTAGAGGAGATGGACAAAGTACTGAAATATACAACCCTCCTAGTTTAAATAAGGAAGAAAGAGAAACTGAACAGACCAATAACAAGTAGCAAGACTGAAAAAGTCATTTTAAAATGCCAACCAAAAGTTCAGGACCAGATAGATTCACAGCTGAATTCTATCAGGCATCCAAAGAATTGGTAGCAATCTTAGTGAAACTATCCCAAAAGATAGAGAAAGAGGGAATCCTTCTTAAGTTATTCTATAAAGCCAGTATCACCCTAATATGAAAACCAGGAAGGACATAACAAAAAAAAGAAAACTTTTTTTTTTCTAGAAAAGATACAGACCAATATCCCTGATGAACATACATGCAAAAATCCTCAACGAAATACTAGCCAACCAAATACAGTCGCATATCAAAAACATAATTTGCCATGATCTTTCAGCAGTGTTTTGTAGTTTTCCTTGTAGAGATCTTTACCTTATAGGCAAACCTTATAGTCCTAAGGTGTTTTGTTTGTTTGTTTGGGTTTTTTTTTAAGCTGTTGTAAAAGGGGTTGAGTTCTTGATTTGATTCACAGCTTGGTCATACTTGGTGTATAACAGTGCTATTGATTTGTGTACATGACTTTTGTATATCATGGAATACTACTAAGCCATAAAGGAATGAAATAATGGCATTTGCAGAAAACTGGATGGAGTTGGAGACCATTATTCTAAGAGAAGTAACTCAGGAATGGAAAACCAAACATCATATATTCTTACATATAAGCGGGAGCTAAGCTATGAGGTCTCGAAGTCTTAAAAATGATAACATGGACTTTGGGGACTTGGGAGGAAAGGTGGGAGAGAGGTGAAGGATAAAAGACTACTTATTGGATACAGTGCACATTGCTCAGGTGATGGGTGCACCAAAATCTCAGAAATCACCAATAAAGAGCTATTCCATGCAACTGAACACCACCTATTCCCCCAAAACTAATAAAATAACAAATAAATAAATACCCTTAAAAATAAGAATAATAAATAAATAAGAAAAGCTAAAAGAATGGAGGAAAATTTACAAAGCAAATGGAAAACAGAAAAATTCAGGGATTGCAATCCTAGTTTCTGTTAAAAGAGACTTTAATCCAACAGAAAGCAAAAAAGACAAAGAAGGGAATTACCTAATGGTAAAGGAGTCAATTCAACAAGAAGAGCTAACTGTCTTAAATATATATGCACCCAACACAGGAGCACACATATTCATAAAGCAAGTTCTTGGATACCTTCAAAGAGATTTAGAACCCCCACAAAATAATAGTGGGAGACTTTAACATCGCACTGACAACATTGGGCATATCATTGAGACAGAAAATTAACAAAAATATTCAGGACCTGAACTCAGCTCTGGATCAAATGGTCCTAATAGCCATATATACAGAACTCTTCCCCCAAAAATAACAGAATATATATTCTTCTTATTGCCACATGGCACTTACTCTAAAATTGATTACATAATCGAAGTAAAATACTGCTCAGCAAATGCAAAAGAATTGAAATCATAATACACAGTCTCTCGGACCACAGTGCAATCAAATTAGAACTCAAGACTAAGAAATTCACTGAAAACCATACAATTACATGGAAATTGAAAAACCTGCTCCTGAATGACTTTTGGGTAAATAGTGAAATTAAGGCAGAAATCCAAAAGTACTTTGAAACTAATGAGAACAAAGATACAACATACCAGAATCTCTGGGAAATAGCTAAGGCAGTGTTAAGAGGGAAATTTCTAGTACTAAATACCCACATCAAAAAGTGATAAAGATCTTAAGTTAATAACCTAACATTACAACTAAAAGAAATAGAGAACCAAAAGTAGACAAATCCCAAAGCTAGCAGAAAACAAGAAATAACCAAAATCAGAGCTGAACTGTAGGCGATAGAGACATGGAAAACCATTCAAAAGATCAAGGAGTTCAGGAACTCGTTTTCTGAAAAAAAAAAAAAAAAAAAAATAGATAAACTTCTAGCTAGACTGATAAAGAAGAAAGAAGATTCAAATGAACACAATCAAAAATAATAAGGGGGATATTACCTCTGACCCTACAGAAATACAAACAACCATCAGAGAGCAGTATAAACACCTCTATGCACATAAACTAGAAAATCTAGAAGAAATGCGTAAATTCCTGGACACATATACCCTCCCAAGACTGAACCAGGAAGAAATTGAATTCTCAAACAGAACAATAACGAGTTCTGAAATGAGGCAGTAATAAATAGCCTACCAACCAAAAAAAGAAAGCCCAGGACCAGATGGATTCACAGCTGAATTCCATCAGCAGTACAAAGAGCTGGTACCATTCCTACTGAAAATATTCCAAAAAATTTAGGAGGAGGGACTCCTCTTCAACTCATTCTATGAGGCCAGCATCATCATGATAAAAAATTCTGGCAGAGACACAACGAAAAAGATAAACTTCAGGCCAAATATCCTTGATGAACATTGATGCAAAAGCCCTCAACAAAATGCTAGCAAATCAACTCCAGTAGCACATTAAAAATCTTATCCACCATGATGAAGTAGGCTTCATCCCTGGGATACAAGATCAATTCAACATACACAAATCAATCAATGTGATTTATCACATAAACAGAACTGAATACAAACTTACATGATTATCGCAATAGATGCAGAAAAGGCTTTTGATAAAATTCAACATCCCTTCATGTTAAAAACTCTCAATAGACTAGGTATTGAAGGAACATACCTCAAAATAACAAGAGCCATATATGACAAATCCAGAGTCAACATCATACTGAATGGGCAAAAGCTGGAAGCATTCCCCTTGAAAACTGGCATAAACCAGGTCTTCCCTCTCTCACCGCTCTTATTCAACATAGTATTGGAAGTTCTGACCACAGCAACTAGGCAAGAGAAGGAAATAATGAGCATTCAAATAGGATGAGAGGAAGTCAAGCTATCCCTGTTTGCAGACAACATGGTTCTATATGTAGAAAACCCCATCATCTCAGCCCATAAGCTTCTTTTTTTTTTTTTTTTTTTTTTTTTTTTTTTTTTTTTTTTTTTTTTTTTTTAGTTTCTGGGGAATTTGGCTATAATG
>NW_016805053.1:907891-933476 GCF_001698545.2 Rhinopithecus bieti
CCATCTTGCTCCGCCCCCGCCCATAAGCTTCTTGAGCTTGTAAAAAACTACAGCAAGTTCTCAGGATACAAAATCAATGGCAAAAATTGCTGGCATTTCTATACACCAACAGGAGTCAAGTCAGGAGCCAAATCACAAAGAAATTCCCATTCACAATTGCCAGAAAAAGAATAAAATACCTAGGAATACAGTTCATAAGGGAAGTGAAACACATCTACAAGGAGAACTATAAACCGCTACTCAAAGAAATCAGAGATGAAACAAACAAATGGAAAAACATTCCATACTCATGGATAGGAAGAATCAATGTAGTCAAAATGCTCTTTTGTAGATTCGATGCTATTCCCATTAAACTACCACTAACACTCTTCATAGAGCTAGAATAAAACGATTTTAATATTCATATGGAACCAAAAAAAAGCCTGAAAACCAAGGCAATCCTAAGCAAAAGAACAAAGCTGGAGGCATTACACTAACTGACTTCAAACTATACTACAGAGCTTTAAAAATACTACAGTAACAAAAACAGCATGTTAGTGGTAACAGGAACAGACACCTAGACCAGTGGAACAGAATAGAGAACCCAGAAATACGACTACACACCTACAACTCTCTGATCATCAACCTGACAAAAGCGATGGGAAGAGGATTCCCTATTCAATAAATGGTGCTGGGAGAACTGGCTAGCCAAATGCAGAAAAGTGAAACTGGACCCCCTTCTTTGCACCATATACAAAAATTAACTCAAGATGGATTAAAGACTTAAATGTAAAACCACAAGCTATGAAAACCTTGGAAGACAACCTAGGCAATACCATTCAGGTCATAGTCATGGGCAAATATTTCAAAACAAAGACACCAAAAGCAATTGCAACACGGATAAAAATTGACAAATGAGATCTAATTAAACTGAAGAGCTTCTACAGACAAAATAAACTATCAACAGAGTAAGCACACAACCTACAGAATGGGAGAGAATTTTTGCAAGCTATGCATCTGAGAAAGGTCTAATATCCAGCACCTATAAAGAAGTTAAACAAATTTAGAAGAAAAAACAAACAATCTCATTAAAAAGTGGGTCGGGCGTGGTGGCTCACGCTTGTAATCCCAGCACTTTGGGAGGCTGAGGCGGGCAGATCGCCTGAAGTTGGGAGTTCGAGACCAGCTTGGCCAGCATGGTGAAACCCTGTCTCTACTAAAAATACAAAAATTAACTGGGTGTGGTGGCACATGCCTGTAATCCCAGCTACTCAGGAAGTTGAGGCAGGAGAACCACTTGAACCTGGGAGGCAGAGGTTGCGGTGAGTGGAGATCGTGCCATTGCATTCCAGCCTGGGCAACAGAGCAAGATTCTGTCTCAAAAAACAAACAAACAAACAAACAAACAAAAAAACACTGGGCAAAGGATATGATAGAAACTTCTCAAAAGAGGACGTACATGTGACCAACAATTGTGAAAAAAAGCACATCACTGATCATTAGAGAAATGCAAATCAAAACCATAGTGAGATACCATCTCAAACCAGTCAGAATGGCTAGAACTAAAAAGTAAAAAATTAACAGATGCTGACATGGTTGTGAAGAAAAAGGAATGCTGTTACACTGTTAGTGGGAGTGTAAATTAGTTCAACCATTATGGAAGACAGCGTAGCAATTCCTCAAAGATCTATACACAGAAATATTATTTGACCCAGCAATCCCATTACTGGGTATATAACCAAAGAAATATAAATTATTCTATTACAAATATGCATGCACTTGTATGTTCCTTGCAGTACTATTTACAATAGCAAAGACATGGAATCAACCTAAATGCCCATCAATAATAGACTGGATACAGAAAATGCAGTACATATACACCATGGAATTCTATGCAGCCATAAAAAGAATGAGATCATATCCTTTGCAGGAACATGGCCCAAGCTGGAGGCCATTATCCTTAGCAAACTAACACAGGAACAGAAAACCAAATACCGCTTGTTCTCACTTATACGTGGGAGCTAAATGATGAGAACACGTAGACGCATAGAGGAGATCAACACTCACTGGGGCCTATTGGAGGGTGGAGGGTAGAAGAAGGGAGAGAATCAGGAAAAATAATGAATACTAGGCTTAATACCTGGGTGATGAAATAATGTGTACAACAAAGGTAAGAGTTTTGGATGTTGCTAGGGATGGTGAGTCTGTAGGGAAATACATAGCCAAGCAATTTACTCACAGAGTAATTAATTGGAAATGCAAGTTGCTAATTCACGAGGATAGCATATAAACGTACCGAAGCAGAATGCAAAAACTAGAAGAGAACAAGAAGAAAAACTGAGAGGTTTTAAATATTTGCAGTGAAAAATTAAGGAAGAAAGTTGTTTTCAGGGAATATTTAGGAGCTGAGTTCTACCAAGGCAAATTTCAGAATGTTTTCTCAATGTAAAGGGGTAACAGAGGTTGCTCTCTGAGGAGGCTAGCTACTGAAGGAAGTCAGGAGACAGAATTTGTCATATTGTTGCTATGTAAATATTACTCATCTTAATTACACATAGATGAAAACTTTCACCTGATAGACTGCTTAAACATTTTGATATTACTTTTAATGCTTTTATTTCACTTTATTACCTAAACAACACATGACCACTTTAAATAATTTTTGAAATGGAAAACACAACAGTAATCTTAAATTCTTTTTTTTTTTTTTTTGAGATGGAGTCTCACTCTATCTCCCAGGCTGGAGTGCAGGGGCACAATCTCAGCTCAATGCAACCTCCGCCTCCCGGGTTCAAACGATTCTCCTGCCTCAGCCTCCCAAGTAGCTGGGACGACAGGCAGGCACCACCATGCCCGGCTAATTTTTTGTATTTTTAGTAGAGACGGATTTTCACTGTGTTAGTCAGGATGGTCTTGCTCTCCTGACCTTGTGATCTGCCCGCCTTGGCCTCCCAAAGTGCTGGGAGTACAGGCGTGAGCCACCACGCCTGGCCAGTAATCTTAAATTCTATAGATCTTTGTTATGAATTACTGCAGATCTGCTTCTCTAGACATACACGTACTCACAACACATACACATACCCTTACACAAACACATGCACATACACAATCACACATCTATATTCACATATACATACCCATACACAATCACATACACACAACACAAGAATATACAATCACACACCTATACACACACATGTTAAAGTATACATGCATGCACACATATTTCTACACGTACATGTGTACACAGACTCAGTGTGAGACTTTCCTGCTGTGACTAGCAGGTGGGGTGATGGCTGAAGGTCAGTATTACAGAAAACTGCAGCTTAAAATTTTCTGCTAATATCTTCCTTTTATATCAAAACGGAATTTTACCTCCCTATCAGAATGTCCCTTTGTTCTGGGAAGATGCCATTTAGTGAGTCCTTTTATTATGCAAATATAAAGCAAGGACTTTGTGTTCCAGTAGAAGACCTGAGTGCAATAAAACTACAAGAATCAGTATGCCTTACAGTGAGACGCTATATTGTGTCTATGAGTTTAAACTGAATGTATCTTTCAGTTGATTTGTGTCATGGGAGATTATATTTTCATTAGAGACTTTTATTTCCTAAATTTGGATTTAGATGTTCTTCTACCTATTAATAAAAATAGTAGTGGTAGTGATTATTATTACTATTTGTTTTTAAAAGTTATGTTTTTTATTCTTAAAGTAGCTAGTTATAGGACATGCTGGTCTTAGAAGCGTAAGAGAAGATAAATAAATAGATAGGATCTATTGTTTCACGCATTTAACAAATCACTATAGAGGGCCCACTGTATTTAAGGTACTCTGTTAAACATAGAACCTACAGTGAGTTGAGCAGATGTGGTCCCTTAACTCAGAGTTTACCTTCTAGTGGGGGAATATTAAATAGTCAATTATGTTTTCAATATTTAAACATATTTAAATATGTTTATTTAAATAAAATTTGCATAAGTTCTATAAACAAATTTTAAAGGCATAATAAGAGGGTTTATACAAGGGGAAAATAACTCACTCTGGGAATTTAAAGAGATCGTCTCTGAAAATGTATGATTCTATTTAAAGAATCAGTTCAATGCTAGAAGTGTCAAGTGGCTT
The DNA here is from genome assembly GCF_001698545.2 of Rhinopithecus bieti. Taxonomy (NCBI): domain Eukaryota; kingdom Metazoa; phylum Chordata; class Mammalia; order Primates; family Cercopithecidae; genus Rhinopithecus; species Rhinopithecus bieti. The sequence continues at coordinate 911,994 of NW_016805053.1, forward strand.
TCCAGCTACAGAGAACAAAAAGTGAAATGCTTAACATGGGCAGTAGAACAGTTCATTAAAGATTCTGAAAGCTGGTTTGTTGTAGCTAAGTCAGAGAGTAAGATGTAGAGGGGTGTAAGTTAAAGCTAGTGATGTGATTAGAATCTATGCCGGGGATGTGTTTAGATCATATGCGTAGACTATGCTAATTTCTGAGATTTTTTTTTTTCTTTCTAAAAGCAGTGTTAATCCAATGAAGGATTTTAAAATGAGAAGGGACAGCATAGATTTTGGATTGGTATGGGTCTTTTTTACTTCAGTGCAGAGAATGAATTTGAAAGACAGTTAAGAGATAGCATCGTCCGGGCGCGGTGGCTCACGCCTGTAATCCCAGCACTTTGGGAGGCTGAGGCGGGCAGATCACGAGGTTAAGAGATCAAGACCATCCTGGAGAGCATGGTGAAACTTTGTCTCTACTAAAAATACAAAAATTTAGCTGGGTGTAGTGGTGCGTGCCTGTAGTCCCAGCTACTCCGGAGGTTGAGGCTGGAGAATCGCTGGAACCCGGGAGGCGGAGGTTGCAGTAAGCCGAGATCAGGCCACTGCACTCCAGCCTGATGACAAGGCAAGACTTCGTCTCAAAAAAAAAAAAAAAAAAAGAGATAGCATCAATGGTGACTTTAGAATTTTGATATTAGAGACACTCGAGAAGAATTTAATTGTAAGGGAATTCAGTGAAGATTTAACTTGAAGGTAAATTTATAGTACCAAGTACCATTGTACTTAGAAGATACGTTTATTTAGGTAAGGATGAACTTGTTGCTTAAGATTATTGGAAGGGGTAATTTTAAAAACTAAAACTCTCCTTTTGGTGCTACCTTTAGCTAGCTTTGACAGAACTTGATCACATAATTATGGAAAACAAGGAAGAAAGAGGATTAAGTATGAATCCTAAGGGCCTAGTTTATAAGACTTTGCTACTTACCTGAGGCAAGAAAACCTGAATGAGGATCAGATTTGTGGGAAAATAGATGATGAGGTTGAGTTTAGGCATGTTGATTTTGACGTGCCAGTAAGACATCCAAGCAAATACACTGGATTAAGAGTAATGTAGTGGTCTAGAGGTCAGAGTAAAAATCTTACCTGAAAATACGCATTCGAAAGTTTCAGCAAATTGACAATAACTGATGCCATGGGAGCAGATGAGCTTTGGTAGCAACAAAGAATGTAAGGTGTGAAAAGGACTCATAACTCAGCTCTGAGGAACATAGGCCTCTAGACTTCAGAAAGAGAAGAATCAGTTAGATTGAGAAAGTGCAGAGAGCGAGACCAGAAAAAGCCAGGAAAATATGAAGTCATATAATACTTGAGAACATTCAAAGAAGGGTTAGTAACTTAAGGTCAGATAAGATGAGAATAATAAAATGCCCATTAGCTTACATCGCATGATGATCGTTGGTGACTTGCTAAAAGAATTTGGTAAATTTGTATGTGTCAAGTAGTAAGTGGCCTCTGAGGAGATGGAGAGACTGCAAAGGCACACATCTCTGAAAAGTGTTAGTTGGATTGTGCTTTCTCGTTATTATGCTTTTCCTGTTTCTTACTTTCTTTTGGGTGGGTTTTTTTCTTTTTTTCTTTTTCTTATGCTACTTTCTCCTACTGTTTACTTTTACAGGAATACCTTGAAGATATTGCCAGTTTGGTAATACCACAGTAAACTAAATACTGCAATAATGCAAGTCAGTTAAATTTTTTGGTTTCCCTGTTCATATAAAAGTTATGTTTATATTACACTGTAGTCTATTAAGTGTGCAATAACATTATGCCTTAAAAATATGTACAAACCTTAAGTAAAAACACTTTATTGCTAAAAAATGCTGACACAGACAACAAAAAAATAGTATATGCTATTGGAAAATGGCACTGATAGACTTGTTCAGAGCAGGGTTACCAAAATCTTCAATTTGCAAAAAATAAAACAAAATAAGCAGTATCTGCAAAGTGCAATAAAACAAAGCACAATGAAGCAAAGTGAGCCTGTATTTGTCATCGTTAACTATTTTACCTTGTATGGCTAATAGTGTTTAAATCTATTCAATTTCTTTAGTTTCCTTTGAAAACATGAAAAAGACTTGAATGCTTTAAAATGAATTACAACCAATTCATGTTATTTTTGCCTAACACTTTTATAAGGTGATATCATTAGGCACCTACAAGAAGCAAATAACTAACTTGTTTTCCTCTCATTAATTAAATGTAGTATGTGTTGAGTTGATTGTGGTTTATCTGTGTATTTTCCAATGATGGTTAGTTAATATTCCTTTTTGTATCAACAAATTTACCATCCTAGATGTTTCTTTTACCCCCTAAACAAGGGTTTCTCAGTCTCAGTACTATTGACATTTGGAGCCAGATAACTCTTTGCTGGGGAGGGTCATCCTGTGCATAGGAGTATGTTTAGCAGCATCTTTGGCCTCTACTCACTAGATGCCAATAGAACCTTTCCCTCAGTAGTCACAACCAAAAATGTCTCTAGATATTTGTGCATGTCCTCTCTCTGTGGCAAACTTTCTGCTGGTTGAGATCCACTGCCCTCAAGTATAACCTTTGGAATTTTCTTTAGAGAGTTTTATTTTGCTTATCTAGGGAGGAAGGTAATAAACTTTCTTAGATTTTGCTTTTTTTAAAAATGCATTTATTTTCCTCCCATTCACAAAATATTATTTTCTGAGTATATTCATCATTTTCTTCTCAATGTATTTTTTAGAAAAATTTATAGTTTTTTAAAACAACTTCACATCTTTGAATATGCAAAATGAACTACACATCATCTGTTCTTTTACTTTGTAGTTTACAACATAATACAAATTAAAAGTTTGTTAATTCATATTACATTATTCATAAAGCAAGAACTAATTAAAAAAAAAACGTGTTATGCTTAAGGTTATTACTTGGGAATAAACCACTGTACAATTATTGTTCATAATCTGAAACCATAGTACAATAACGAGTGGTCTGCATAAAAATGTTAAAAAATTAACATGTGTATTTACCTGACTTGCGGTTCATTAATTGTATCTTGGAAGACAAAAGAAAAAGGATTTTCCTTAGCATGCAGCAGTTTCAGAACTTTGGCTTTCTTACTTGATACCTTTAGAAACAAGACTCACCAAGTACCATGATTTAGGCTATTAAAACACATTTTTTGTACCTAAATTAATTTCTTCCTCTTCTTCTAACATCATAATAATGGATTTTAGAAAGCAAAGAAGAATCCAAGGTGATCTTTTATGCTTACATTGCATCAAAACACTATTCAAGAGAATTCTGGTCTTCCCTCCCTCAACCCATGAATCTCATTTATGCCCTGATATTCACAACTTCCAGTCACACCCTTGTAGGAATATTCAAGCTGGATTTAGAATTGAAATTAGAGAAGATCCAGTCACAGACTCTATCTTTGATTTTTGTCTTTCGGGTTCCTCATTTTTCATGACTAGCCATTCACAAGTTGACTCAGTTGGAAACTTGACCACAATTGTAGTGCTTTACAGCTGGGCTCCTCCCCTCATTGGGACGGCAGTGTGAAAAGTAAAAAATACTGCATTATCTTCTGGCAGTGTGGGTCTTCTCGATATATTAATGACGTTATTCTGTTTTCTTCTGGCTTCTGTGATTGCTGTCATGAGGTCAGCTTTCAGTTTAATTGCTGTTTCTTTTGGTGATCTGCCTTGTCTCTCTGTTTACTTTTAAGATTTTCTCTTTTTCTCTGGGATTTTTCTTCTTCACTCTTCTATGTCTGTGTACTGATTACTTTCCTCTTTATCTTGTTTGGGCTTTCTAAGGCTTCTTAGATCTCGGGATTTGTGTCTCAAATTTTCTTTAAAATTTTTAGTCGTTAATTCATCAAAGCTTATTTTTGTTCCTAATTGTTTTCATTATTTATCACAAGAACTCCCATAATTTTTATTCTAGATTGCCCACAGCATCAACATTTTGCAAATTTTCACCTTCTTAACCTTCAAACTTCGATCTACATTCTAGTCACCAATATCTTTTTCGTCTAATCTTTTGATGTTGCATTTCTAAATTTTTAATTTATTTAACTTGTTCCTTACCCTGTTCATACTACTAAGCATCTCTTTCATATCTGTAAACATACTATACAGTTATGGTAAATTGTGTCTTATAATTCTAATACTTGAAATTTTGTTGATTTGTCTGTGGGTTGTTTAGCTAATTCTTATTCATGGTGTCTTGTTAACTTGTGTGTTTTGTGATTTTTGCCTATAGATTCTTACTTTGTTTATGAAAATATTTTGAGTCCTGAGATCAAGTTGGATTCTTCATTTACTTTCGCTTGTCAACTAAAGGGCATTGCCAACACAAGACTGCTTCACATGAGGTTTTGAGGCACAGACAGTTAGTTTACATGGGACTTTGAACCCTATAAAGGGATGACTTCTAAATTTTCTTGGTAGATTTTCTACATTCACTTATCAATAATTTTTGCTTCTACCTTTTGCAATTTTTGCTTCTACCTTTTGCAATTTTGCTTCTACCTTTCTCATTTGTCCTTACATTTTGGGTTTTCCTTTTTACACTATTGGATTAGCTCTTTGGGATTTCAACATTAAATGAGGTAAGTTCTGTTTCATTTCTCAAGTTGGTGGGTGCTAGCTTTTTATCTCTTATCCTCTGGCTTCCATGCAGTTATTGAGAAAGTAGTTACAATTGCCAAGGAACCAAGAGAAGCCCTGAGAGAGAAAAATCATCTTTGCTACCAAAAGTTTCTCACCCTTGTGTTATATTTGCTATAGGTTAAAAATATTTAAGGATATATATTTTGCATCATGTTAATATTTTTTCAAGAAAAGTCAGTGAAGGCATTTAATCTTCTCTATTCTGGGACATGGAACTAACTACAGGTTTTGAAGAATGAGGTAAAATGACTGAGACACAAGTAGACCATAGAGATAAGGAGAAATCTTTTAAACTTAGGTTTCTGTTAGCTCACATGTCCTCCATTCCAATTAATCTTGATGACAGTATTCAAAGAAGGCTGGGACCAGTGTACTGGGAATAAATAGTGTTCCTCTGATTTCTCTAATATACATTTATTAATATGTCTTCCTGTGAATTCTACCTTTCTGTGAGCAAGACAAGCCACCTCTCTGAATGTAAGCGTCTTCAGTGATAAAGTGAAGATAGGTGAAAATTGCAACATCGTAATAAGTTGTGGTTAGGTTAGAACTGCAGAAGCACTAAACACGGTGACTGACCCGTGAAAGATATTCAATAAATGCTGATTGATTCTATACCGGAATTCTCTATCAGCATTGGGAGAAAGAATGTAAATGACTGACAAAAGAATGTAGACTATGAAATACAAAGATTGGGAGGAGGATCTCACAGTCTCACGGTTACAGAAATCTTAGTGCTTATTTGATCTAATTTGTGTGTTTTCATTGCATTCCTTTGTCCATTAGCTGATTTACAAATGTTTACTCGTCCTTTATAAAACCTTCTCTTTCTTTCTTTGATTGATATTGATCGATAGAATCAATGTATGGATGAAATTGAGTTACTGACAATTTCTTAAGGTAAATAGAAGATTTAAATTGATGTTTTATATAATAGCACAAACACTCAGAAATTATCACAGATGTAATATTAGCCTTACCCTCTTTTTTGTGTGTTGATAGAAAAATCTTCAATTTAAAATATTCAAACCTTTAATTACCTACCTTTTAAAAAGAATTCACCCTCTCTCTCCCTACCCACTTCCTATCCCGTGTGCGTGCATGTATGTATGTATTTCTAAAGTATTACTAGTCTTATTTTAAATCTAGTTCAATTCCTTAGATTGGCACAAAACATCATAGTTTGAAACAGCTTACACATTGAGGGTCTGATGCTTGCTGTGTATGAAATCCTGAGACCATCGTGTAAACAAACTGCAGTTAGCCGACTGGAAAGGCCTTGTGGTGGGCATTTAGGTGTCCTCTTGAGAAAATGTTAAACACCTGATGTGTAAGAAGCCTATTCTAAATCATTCAGGGTCCAGTGAACCCTCCACCTGACCTTAGACAGATAAGTCAAGAGCACTTAGACAAGAAAGAGCACTAAGTTTATCCACAGAACCAAGAGCTAAATGAGATAATAATTGCTTTATATTTTGGTATGTTTTGCTACACAGCCAAAGCTATCTGACATATTGTTGGAGATTTTAGGTTTTGTTTGCTTTCTTGCATCTGAGAATCTTTCTATTTTGTTCAGGGAAGTATGAAGACTGAATGTGATAAGTAGGTGAAATAGCTCATAGGCTGTTTTATAAGTATGTTTTTAATAGCTAATACTTCTTATTATTATTATTACTAGAAAAAAGTTAATAGCACATTTGTGTTTATTTCTCTAATGTCAGAAATACCTGAGGATTGACCCTTTATTGGATCCTATATATAACATTAACTCAAAGAATTTATAAGATTATACCATAACCGAGCCAAATGAGATTAAAGCCAAAGTTAGCACACTGAACTCAGCACTTACACTGCATTGAAAATTTCTACTGAATGGCGAGATGCACCTACATGACAGAATGAGAGCAAGTTACGTATGAAAATCACTATGTGATTAGAATGCAAAATACCTGAAAAAAAAATTCTGGAGACTATGATTCCTTGAGCTGAGATAAACCATGACCCCCGGCCTCACCTCTTGACCACACATATCCTAACTGTGTAGTTATTTGGAAACATTGGAAGATTTTTCTAGAAGTCACAAGATCTCTCTATGCTATTAGCACTTACGATATGTGGTCTGTTCTAGTTACCATTGCTTCATAATGAGTTACCTTAATAGAAATCTAAACTTTAAATGTTCAAAACAAAATGACTGATTTCCTCCCACCTGAAGTCTGATTTTTTTTTTTTTTTCTCTCAGTTTCTTTTTTTGTTTATATATTTTTTTTTTTTTTTTTTTTTTTTTTTTTTTTTTTACCTGTTTCTGGGCATGTCTAAAGGAGTGAATTAAGATAAACATGAGGGAATGAGAAAGCTTTCACGGAAGAATGAACTCCAGCAGAAGACTAATCATAACCTTGACTCAAGTAATTTTGCAACAGTGAGCGAGGGACAGTGATTCTTAGCACAGTCTAGCATTTCTCACTAATGTTGTCTTCTGGAACCACCTTATGGATTCATGCCTCATTCCTTTGATCATAGCATGCTGCCTCAAAGTAGTTGTTACAAAACAAAACAGCTGTTTATCTTCCAGCTCTATGGGACATAAAAGGCTTAAGATATGCTCAGTGTTAGAGTCATCTGCTGTGTATGTGTCAAGAGATACTGCATGAGGCCGTCAGAAACAAGATTGGAGTGCTCTGGGGCAAACATGAGGAGAAATTAACAGCAGTATGAATACCTTTTGTGAGCATTAATGTGTAACATTTAGTGGGCATTAATGGTATAACTGCCACTTTAGGCATTGGTATAAGTAGAAGAGGTGGAGAAGATAAAAATGGAGGCTGAGTTGAGCAGGTCACAAGGTTGGGAGATCGAGATCATCCTGGCTAACAGGGTGAAACCTGGTCTGTACTAAAAAATACTAAAAATTTAGCCTGGTATAGTGGTGGGAGCCTGTAGTCCCAGCTGCTGGGGAGGCTGAGGCAGAAGAATGGTGTGAACCCGGGAGGCAGAGCTTGTACTGAGCCAAGATCGCACCACTACATTCCAGCCTGGGCAACAGAATGAGACTCCGTCTCAAAATAAATAAATAAATAAAATAAATATTAAAAAATGGCAAGTGCCAAATATATGACTTTCCGAAGAATTCTACTACTACATTAGAAGAATTTAAAGAGAGGCAAGTGGGGGTAGAGCGGAAGATATGTTGGTCTACTGCAGTCAACATGGCTCCATCCTTACTCTCAAGATACTGTGACACACCAAATATCACGTACAACGACTACCTGTCTAAACCAAAAGGTTTCCCCAGGGATATTTTTAGTCAGTATTGTCTTGATTAAGATCACATTGATCAAATTGTATAAAAGGTCACATTTATGTGTGTCATCGCCCCTAGGAGACGGTTAATTTCTGCTCTATCATACAAAAGCATTACTATTCAGAAAAATATGCACAGCTGGCTGTGTTAGTATTCCACACGCATCAGAGTGAATTTAGAGTTCTGATAAAAGCTTCCAAAAATCTTTTCTCTGCACCATAAATGAAACTCACTTTGAACCATTCATTCAAATTGTCTGCTTTATAGATTAATATTGGGGAAGTGACTGTTTTCGTGTATACCTATACAATTTAATTTTTTATATGTGAGAACAGGTATAATGTTTTCAAATGTCAGCAGATTTATGCTTTTTTATTCATTCGAACTTACTTCTAAGCCTCACTCACTTGTAATTGAGGTAAAGCCATGAAGCTAGAGTCAGAAAGAATGATATGACCTAGAAAAAGTAAAAGACCAAAAGTTCACTCTTAAAAGTCTTGCAGCCGGGCGCAGTGGCTCACGCCTGTAATCCCTGCACTTTGGGAGGCTGAGACAGGCGGATCACTTGGGGCTAGGAGTTTGAGACCAGCCTGGCCAATCTTGTGAAACCCTGTCTCTACTAAAAATATAAAAAATCAGTCAGGCATGGTGGCATGCACCTGTAATACCAGGTACGTGGGAGGCTGAGGCAGAAGAATCACTTGAATCCGGGAGGCAGAGGTTGCAGTGAGCTGAGGTCGCACCACTGCACTCCAGCCTGAGTAAGAGGAGTGAAGCTCCATCTCAAAATAAAATAAAATAATAATAGTAAGTCTAGCTAGTCTGAAAAAGGAAGAGTAATCAATTTTCTCTAATACCCTACCAGGGGGTTTTGTGAAGAAGAAAAGTGCATAAAAGATGACTGAAGCATGTATTTCTATCTCTCATCTCCAAGCTAAAATCCTAGAGTATATATGTATCATATAGATGGATAAGAAATGTAAACACAGAAAAAACATTACTACTCTGTCTCTTGTTTAAAATATTTCCAGCCTTGTAGCAACTTGGGGCTGAGCTTCTTCAAAATAAACTTGATGGCACAGGATGCTTTGGCCAAGGAAGGAATCAAGTTTAATTTATCTAAAAGCAATCTCTTTTTTTTCTTTTTTTTTGAGACAGGGTCTGGCTCTGGTCACCCAGGCTGAGTGCAGTGACACAATCTTGGCTCACTGCAGCCTTGACCTCCTGGGCTCATGTAATCCTTCCACTTCAGTATCCAGGCTAATTTTTATAATTTTTATAGAGGGAGTTTTGCCATGCTACCCAGGTTAGTCTCAAACTTCTGGGCTTAAAGGATCCACTTCTCTTAGACTCCCAAAGTGCTGGGATTATAGGTGTGAGCCACTGCACCTCACCTATCTAAGCAATCTTTAGTTCCCAAGTGACAAAGAGAGGAAAAATGAGAAATTCAGAGTTTTGCATGTTTCCTTGAAGCAAGTCAATGAAAGTAACTTCATGGGTAACTGTTTTTCTTTATGAAAGTACACTTAGAATCACAATTAAATAATCTTACACACCTATAGGAAATTAAAGGAACTCACCATAACAAGCATTGATGAGATGATAATCAGAATTCTCATGTACACCTTGTGGGAATATATATGTTACAAATATTTTCATAATTGTTTAGAAGTTTCTTCATTGTAAATATTCACTTATATTGCTCAGTCATTCTACTCCCTCCTTGATATTTACCCAATAGGAATGGAAGTGTGTATCCATACAAATACTTGAACTTTAATGGTCTTAACAACTTTATTTATGTATAGAAAAATATGGAAACCCAAATCTGAATGAATGAACAGTTTGCAGCACATCCATAAAATGGAATACCAGTTAGTAATCCAAAGAAATAAACTGTTAATTCAATGAGAATGAATATCAAAGTCATTATATTAAAAGCAAGAAGTCAGACAAGCAGTAAATACTGTATTATTTTATTATGCAAAATTCTAGAAAATGAATTCCATAGTGGTAAAGCAGATTAATGCTTACCTGAAAAGTGGTGGATGGAGAGGGAGGAAAGGGAAGACATTTTAGAAGGGAAAACTCTTGAGGATTTATGCATGTATTTATTATTTTGAATGTGCTGTTAGTTTTATTAGTTTATGTCAAAACACATCAAATTGTACACTACAGCAGAGGCAGTTTAGTGCATATAAATATTACCTTATTTAAGCGGTTAAAAAATGAAGTATGTAGTTTGATGATTTGACAAATGTTTACAGCCATATAACCAATGCTGCAATCATGACATGGAAACTTTCCATCAACCCCAAAATTAACCCTATGCTTATTTTGCAATGAGTCATTTTCTCTCTCATGATCCCTTGACAACCACTGATCTGCTTCTTTTTCCTGTATTTTGCCTTTTCTATAATGTCATACAGATTAAATCATTTAGTATCTAATTTTGCTGTTGTTGTTTTGGCTTTTTAATGTCATGCTTTTGAAATTCATTTATTATCTGTCATGGATCAGTAGTTTGTTATTTTTTATGACTGAGAAAAATCCATTTTAGGGATAGATGATAATTTGATTATTCATTTGCTAGTTGTTTGATATTTTGTTTTTTTGCAATATAGTGGTCTTAGAAATAAATCTTTTTTGAACATTCATGTACATGACTTTGGGTGGATGTATACATGTTTAGATCCTAGGTAAATTAAGTATGAGTGGATTCTTGTGGCGTATGGTAAGGGTTTGTTTAACTTTATTTTTTAAAGCCTTTTCCAAAATGGTTGCACCAATTTGCATTCTTATTATCAGTTTATAAGAGTTTCAGTTGCTCTACATCATCACCAGTTTATCAGAGTTCTAGTTGTTCTACATCATCATCAATATTTGGTATTGTCAGTTCTGTGAACATTGGCTATTTGAATGAGAACGCAGTGATATCACATTGTGGCTTTAGTCTGCATTTTTCTGGTTATTAATTATTTTGGTCATATTTTACACAGTCATTGAACATTTATGTATCTTCTTTGGCAGAGTGTCTTTTAAATCATTTCCACATTTTTACTGGATTGTGGCTTCATACTATTGAGTTTTAGACATTCTGGAGAGATTTTTTCCCCCAAAATGGTTGACTAGAGGCATTTTAGGCAGCCCTCATCCACTTAGAGGAACCAAAATAGTGTGTAGATGATCACACTTTGAATACATTATCTAACAGGGAGCATGGAGAATGAACAGGTGAGTGACAGGAAATGCTAAAATGTAGGAAGAAGAAGAGAAACAGACAGACGGTGTGGCCAGCACTAGCCAGTAACCGGAAGCGAATCCCCAAAATGGTAGAAGGTAATTGAGTGTCTTCCTGCAGTTCTCTTTTTCTCTGGGTGATCATAAAATCTAGGCCATGGAAGAGCACTTTGACTGTCTAATTCTGACTTGGAGAGCAGTCCGGAGACTATAAGAGCAAACTGCTTTAGCGGGGAAATATGCCTTGGGTTTCATGTCCTTTCTGAGACCTGTGCAGCTAAAGTAAGATTTCATTCTTGATCTGGCTTTTGTTTGTTTGTTTGTTTGTTTTTGACGGAGTCTCGCTCTGTCGCCCAGACTGGAGTGCAGTGGTGCGATCTCGGCTCACTGCAAGCTCCGCCTTCCGGTTCACGCCGTTCTCCTGCCTCAGTCTCCCGAGTAGCTAGGACTACAGGTGCACGCCGCCACGCTTGGCTAATTTTTTGTATTTTTAGTAGAGATGGGGTTTCGCTGTGTTATCCATGATGGTCTCGATCTCCTGACCTCGTGATCCGCCCACCTTGGCCTCCCAAAGTGCTGGAATTACAGGAGTGAGCCACTGCACCTGGCCGATCTGGCTTTTAACTGACTGCGCGTGGTTCTGGGAACCAGTGATGCAAGTCCCAGGCATTAGGAAAACTTGGGCTGCTGTTTGCAGAGCTGGGTCGTGAGTGTGGCATGGGCTTCCACAAACAGGACTGAGAATTGAGTGAGTGAGGTGCGGACTGCAGCAACTGCTGGTGCTGGAGTGGTCAATGTCCCTGGGACCTAAGCAAGATGAGCATTGCCACAGTTATCACAGAAACTTGGTCTTGAGGTGGGCATGGGGGTGAGGGGTGGAGGGCTTCTATGGGTGCTGATCTGGGGCTAGGCACAAATTGCTATATCTAACTGAACAGCAGGTCAGCTGTGACAGCTGGAGTGAGGTAGAAAACCCCACCAGGGGCCAGGCACAGTGGCTCACGCCTGTAATCCCAGCAATTTAGGAGGCCGAGGTGGGCGGCTCACCTGAGGTCCAGAGTTCCAGACCAGCCTGACCCACACGGAGAAACCCCATCTCTACTAAAAATACAAAATTAGCCGGGCTTGGTGGCACATGCCTATAATCCCAGCTACTTGGGAAAGCGGAGTCAGGAGAATCACTAGAACCCGGGAAGTGGAGGTTGCAGTGAGCCGAGATTGTGCCGTTGCACTCCAGCCTGGGCAACAAGAGCAAAACTCTGTAAAAAAAAAAAAAAAAAAAAAAAAAAAAAAAAAAAAGAAGAAGAAGAAGAAGAAGAAGAAGAAGAAGAAGAAGCAGCAGCAAAGAAAAGAAAACCCAACCAGGACTGGGGCAAGAGAAGGATGTAAGTGCCCCATACACTGGCCAAGGCTGTGACCAGTAGGACTGCTCTCACCCTCCCCATGGTAGGGCCTCAGTATAGCAATGGTGACCCCTCATCCATGCATTTCACCAGGGGCCTCAGGATCTCTCCAGTCCTTCATCGTGGCTAGTGAATGCACTCATCACTGGGGGCCTGAGCACAAGCTTGTCTGGCTTGACTCCACTTGGCATTTCCCCATCTACTAGCCTACAGCAGTCTGCACAGTCCATTGCAACCACTGCCAACACAAACACACAGTGTTTGGGAATCAGAAGAGTGTTTCACCACCACTACTATTGACATTGCCTATGCCATACTGGCTGCCCAGATGTTAGAAGATTCCCTTCACCCATCTCTATACTGCTACTACAAGTGGCATCTGAGAAAGCCACCCAGAGGCCAAAGAATTGACCTGCTTGGAACCACCAACATAGGTGCCACCATATGCTTCCCCAGGATACAAGGATAGACATGCTTAGCCCATCACTGTTACCACTGAAACATAAAGATGGACCCATCTGGCTTTTCAGTTCCCTGCACAACTTAAACACAGACTCCACCAATAAGTGCAACATAACACACCAAAGATAGCACAGATACCACTAATGCTACTTGCAGTCAACAAAATTCTAGAGTCTTCACTACTGCACATGCCTCAAAGTAAAGTCAAAGCTCCCTACCCAATCAATATCATAGTCAGATCTTAAGGAAAATGTCCTACTCCCCAATGAAAGTCAATTCAAAAATCGTAAGGAACAAATATTACACCAGATGCTCAGAAATCAATGTAATGATACATGAAACATTAAAAGCAAAGTAATATGACACCCTCAACAGAACACAATAATTCTCCAGCAATAGACTTTAACCAAAAAATTCTCAAAATAAGAGATAATGAAATCTGAATATTAATTGTAAAGAAGCTCAATGAGATGCAAGAGATTTTGAAAACCAATACAAAGAACTCAGAAAAATCCATTCAAGATATGAAGGAGAAATTTACCAAAGAGATAAATATCTTCAAACATACAACAAACAGAACTTCTGGAAATGAAAGAAAATCATTGAAAGAATTACAAAATACATTCAAAATCTTTAGCGATGAACTACACCAAGCAGAGTAAAGAATTTCGAAACTTGAAGACATGTCTTTTGAAACAATTTAGTCAGACAAAACAAAGAAACAAGATTAAGGAAAAATAAATAAAGCCTTTGAGAAATTGGAGATGTCATAGAGCAACTAAATGTACAAATTATTGATATTGCCAAGAGTGAAGAGAGATCAAATGGCTAAGAAAACCTATTTAGCGGCCGGGCGCGGTGGCTCAAGCCTGTAATCCCAGCACATTGGGAGGCCGAGACAGGCGGATCACGAGGTCAGGAGATCGAGACCATCCTGGCTAACACGGTGAAACCCCATCTCTACTAAAAAAAAAAAAATACAAAAACTAGCCGGGCGAGGTGGCGGGCGCCTGTAGTCCCAGCTACTTGGGAGGCTGAGGCAGGAGAATGGCGTAAAACTGGGAGGCGGAGCTTGCAGTGAGCTGAGATCCGGCCACTGCACTCCAGTCTGGGCGACAGAGTGAGACTCCGCCTCAAAAAAAAAAGAAAACCTATTTAGCAAAATTACATATGAAAACTTCCTAAGACCTAGGCATTCAGACACAGGAGGCTCAGAGATCCCCAGGAAAATACAATGCAAAAAGGACTTAGCCATGGCATATCATAATCTGACTGTCTACATTTACTGTAAAAGAACAAATTTTAAAATTAGCAAGAGCAAAATGTCTAGTCACCTATAAAGGAAACTCCATCAGAGTAACAGCAGACTTCTCAGTAGAAACCTTACAAGCCAGAAGAGAGTGGAATAACATATTCAAAGAGCTAAAAGAAAAAACTTGCTCTTCAAAAATATGATATCTAGCAAGATTAACATTTATAAAGGACAAATAATGTCTTTTCTAGACAAGCAAATCTGAGAGAAGTCACGACCACTAGACTGGATCTACAAGAAATGTTCAAAGGAGTCCTAAATTTGGAAGCAAAAAGACTACATTCATCACCAAGAAGAGAAAGGAAAGTATAAAACTCACTGGTAAAACAATCACACAAAGGAGGAGACAAAAAAGAATCAAATGACACTACTATTGAATTCATAGAATCACAGAGAAAAAAAAGAGAAACAAAGAATTTATAAAACAACTAGAAAATAATTAACAATATGACAAAAAATCCTCACGTATTAATAATAATCTTAAACATAAGTAGACGAAATGCTTCACTTAAGAGATATAAATTGGCTAAATGGATAAACAAAAGGATCCAACTGTATACTGCTTATGATAAACACCTTATTTGTGAAGACTCATATAGGCTGAAAGTAAAAGGAGAGAAAAGATATTCCATTATGCCATGCAAACGGGAACCAGAGGTGAGCAGGAGGAACTATATGTGTATCAGATAAAGCAGACTAAATAAAAAACAGTTAAAAAAAAACAAGGTTATTATAGAGATGATAAAATGATAAATTCAATGAGATAATATAACAATTCTCAATATATATGTATTCAACAGTGGAGCACCTAGGTCTGTAAAACAAACATTACTAGACCTAAAGAGAGAGAGAAATCAATACAGTAATAATGAGGGACTTCAACACCCCATGCACAGCCTTAAATAGATCATCTAGACAGAAAATCAAGAAAGAAACATTGAACTTAAACTGGACTTTTGCCCAAATAGACCTAACAGACATTTACAGAACATTCTACTCAACGATAGCAGAATACACATTATTTTCATGAACACATGAAACATTCAAGATAGACCATATGTTAGGCCACAAAACAAGTCTCAATAAACTTTTAAAAATAAAAAATATATCAAGTTTCTGCACAAACCACATGGGAATAAAACTAGAATTCAATACCAACAAAAACTTCAGAAATTATACACATATATGCAAATTAAACAATATGCTCCTGAACGACCTTTAGTCAACAAATAAATCAAGATGGAAACCTTAAAAAAAATGAAACAAATGAAAATAGAAGCACAATATGTAAAAACCTGTGGGATACAGCAAAAGCCATGCTAAGAGGGAAGTTTACAACATTAAATGCCTATATCAAAAAAGTAGAAAGACTACAAATTAAAAATCTAATGATGCATGTCAAAGAACTAGAAATACAATAACAAATCACCAAAAATTAGCAAAAGAAAAGAAGTAACAGAGCAGAATTAGATGAAATAGAGACCAAAAAACAACATAAAGTGTCAATGAAATGAAAAGTTGGTTCTTCAAAAGATAAAATTGATACACTGATAGCTCTACTAAAAAAGAAAAGAGAGAAGACCCAAATGAATTCAGAAATGAAAAATAAGACATTAGAAGGGCTACTACAGAAATATAAAAGATGATAAGAGATTATTATGAACAATTGTAAACTCATGAACCAGAAAACTTAGAGGAAACAGATATATTCCTGGAAATATACAACCTCCCAAGATTGAGCAAGAAAGAAATTGAAAACCTGTACAGACTAATAGTAAGTAGTCCAGGACCAGATGGATTCACAGCCAAATTCTACAAAGCATGCAAAGAAGAACTAATACCAATCTGCCTAAAACTGTTACAAAAAATAGAGGAAGAGAGAAATCTTCCTAATTCATTCTACAAGGCCAGTATCATTCTGTTACCCAAACAAGACACACACAAAAAAGCAAACTACAGACCAGTATCACTGATGGACATAAATGCAAATATTCTCAACAAAATACTAGCAAACTGAATCCAACAGCACATTAAAAAGATAATCCTATGATCAAGTGGGTTTTATACCAGGGATACAAGGACAATTCAACACACATGAATCAGTAAATGTGATACATCACATCAACGAAATGAAAAACAAAAACCATATAATGTGTCAAAAGATACAGAAAAGCATTTGATATAATTCAGAATCTTTCATGATAAACAGCCTCAATGAACTAGGTAAAAAAGGAACACACCTCAAAATAATTAATGTCATATATGACAGACCCACAGCCAACATCATACAGAATGGGGAAAAGTTGAAAGCATTTACTCTAAGAACTGGACCAAGATAAGGATGCCCACTTTCAAAACCTCTGTTCAACTTAATCCCAGAGATCCTAGCCAGAGCAATCAGGCAAGAGAAGGAAAGAAAAGTCTTAAAATTGGAAATGAGAAAGTCAAATTATTCCTGTTCTGTGATGACATAATCTTATATCTGGAAAAACCTAAAGGCCTCATCCCATCAAAAAACTCATAGATTTGATAAATGAATTTATTTATTAAAGCTGCAGGATATGAAATCAATGTATAACCATCAGTAGCATTTCTGTAGACCAATAATGATATAGCTGAAACAAATTCAAGCTGGCAATCCCATTTACAAATATCTCCATATCTCCAAAAAAGTAAAATTCCTAAGAATGAATTTAACCAAAGAAGTGAAAGATCTCTATGATAAAATTGGAAAATCTACAAGAAAACTACAAAAAAATCTACAAGGAAAAGTACAAAATCTGCAAAAGAAATTATAGGCAACATGAAACATTGGAAAAAAATCCAATGTCCATGGATTAGAAGAATTAATATGGTTAACATGGCCATACTGCCCAAAGTAATCTACAGATTCAATATCCCTATCAAAATGCCAACATCATTTTTTATAGAATTATAAGATAAAATTCTAAATTTATATGGAACCAAAGAATAGCCCAATAACCAAAGCAATCCTAATCAAAAGAACTGAAGATGGAAGTAACACATTACCTGACTTTAACATATATCACAAGGCTATAGCAACCAAAATAACATGGTACTGGTATAAAAATAGACAAATATATCAACTGAACAGAATATAAAACCCAGAACAAATCCACATATTTATAGCCAATGGGTCTTTGACAAAGCCAACAAGAACATACTTTGGGGAATGGATAAACTTTTCAACAAATGCTGCTGGGAAAACTGGATTGCCACATGCAGAAGAAAGATGACCTCTATCTCTTACCATATTAAAAAGTCAACTCAAGATGAATTAACGACTTAAACATAAGACCTGAAACTATAAAACTACTAGAAGATCCCTACAGAAAAGTTTTCTAGAGGTTTATCTAGGCAAAAAAATATATATGATTAAAACTTCAAAAGCATAGACGACAAAGGCAAAAACAGACAAATGGGAATTAAACTAATAAAGCTTCTGTATAACAAAATAAATATCAACAAAGTGAACAGGCAACCGGCAGAATGCGATACAATATTTGCAGTCTATTCATCCAAAAGAGGACTAATATCCAAAATGTAAAAGAAACTCAACTCAACAACGACAAAAACGGATTTCACCAATAATCCCATTAAAACATGAGCAAAAGACATGAATAGACATTTTTCAAAAGAAGATATATCAAGGTGAACTGTTATATTTAGGAAATGATCAACATCATTAATTATCAAATAAATTCAAATAAAAACTTCAATGAGATATCATCTTACCCAAATCAGAATGGCTTTTTTAAAAAATATTTAAAGTATTATTCTTTCTAATTTTGTGGGTACATCGTAGATGCATATATTTATGGGGCACAAGAGATGTTTGGGTAAAGGCATGCAATGTGAAATAGAGCATCATGGAGAATGGGGTATTCATCCCCTCAAGCATTTATCCTTTGAGTTACAAACAATCCAATTATTCTTTATTTTAAAATATAATATTAAGCTATTGTTGACTAGACTCACCCCACTGGGCCATCAAATAAGAGGTCTTATTCACTCTTTCAATTTATTTGTACCCATTAACCATCCCCATCTGCCCCTAATCCTCCACTACCCTTCACAGCTTCTGGTAACCATGCTTCTACTCTATTTGTCCATGAGTTCAATTTATTTGATTTTTATAATTTGATTATTATATCCCACAAATAAACAAGAACGTGTGATGTTTGTCTTTCTTTGCATAGCTTATTTCACCTAACATAATGATCTCCAGTTCCATCTAAGTTGTTGCAAATGATTCGATCTCATTATTTTTTATGACTGAATAGTACTCCATTACACATGCACTCCTCAGGCATGGTGTACCATTATGTACCACTTTTTTTTTTTTTACTCATTTATTTGTTGATGGATACTTAGGTTACTTCCATATCTTAGCTATTGTAAGCAGTGCTGCAGCAAATATAGGAGTGTAGATATCTCTTTGATATATGGAGTTTTTTTCTTTTGGGTATATATCCAGCAGTGGGATTGCTGGGTCATATGGTAACTCAACTTTTAGTTTTTTGAGGAACCTCCAAATGGTTCTCAGTAATCGTTGTAATAATTTACATTCCCACCAACAGTGGACAAGAGTTCCTTTTTCTCCACATACTCACCAGTGTTTGTTATTGCTTGTCTTTTGGGTATAAGCCATTGTAACTGGGGTGAGATGGTATCTCGTTGTAGTTTTGATTCACATTTCTCTGATGATCAATGATGTTGAACACCTCGTCTTCTTTAGAGAGATGTCTTTTCAAACCTTTTACTCATTTTTATTAGATTATTGGATTTTTTTTCCTATAGAGTTGTTTGAGCTCCCTATATATTCTGGTCATTAATCCCTTTTCTGACAGGTAGTTTGCAAATATTTTCTCCTATTCTGTGGGCTGTCTCTTCACTTTGTTGATTGTCTTATTTCCTGTGTAGAAGCTTTTTAACTTGGGGTGATCCCATTTATCCACATTTGCTTTGGTAGCCTGTGCTTGTGGGGCATTGCTCAATAAATCTTTGCCCAGAAAAATGTTCTGGAGACTTTTCCCAATGTATTCTTGTAGTAGTTTTATAGGTTTAGGTCTTGGATTTAAGTCTTTCATCCATTTATATTTGATTTTTGTATATGGCAAGACAGAGGGGTCTGGTTTCACTTTTTTTGTTTATGAATATCCAGTTTTCCCAGCACCATTTATTGAAGAGACTGTCTTTTTCTCCAGTGTATGTTCTTGGCATCTTTATCAAAAATAACTTTACTGTATGTGTGTGTGGATTTGTGTCTAGGTTTTCTTTTCTGCTTCCTTGGTCTATTTGTCTGTTTTTATGCCATGCTGTTTTGGTTGCTATAGCTCTGCAGTATAATTTGAAGACAGATAATGTGATTCCTCCAGTTTTGTTCTTTTTGCCTAGGATAGCATTGACTATTCTGGGTCTTTTCTGGTTTCTTATGAATTTTGGGATTTGTTTCTATTTATATGAAGAATGTCATTGGGATTTTGATAGGGATTGGATGGAATCTGTATTTTGCTTTGGGTAGGATGGACTTTTTAACAATATTGATTCTTCTAATCCATGAACATGAAATAATGAAATATTTTTCCATTTTCTAGTATATTCTTCAATTTTCTTCTTCAGCATTTTATAGTTTTCATTATAGAAATATTTCACTTCTTTGGTTAATTCCTGGGTATTTAATTTTATGTGTGGTTATTGTAAATAGTATTACTTTTTAATTTCTTTTTCATGTTGTTCACTCTTGGCATATAGAAATGAGACTGCTTTCTGTATGTTGATTTTGTATCCTGAAACTTTACTGAATTTGTTTATCAGTTGTAATAGTTTTCCTGTGGAGTCTTTAGGTTTTTTCACATATAAGACAGTATCATCAGCAAACAAGAATAATTTGACTTCTTCCTTTCCAGTTTGGATGTCCCTTATATGTTTCTCTTGTCTGAGTGCTCTAGTTAGGATTTTCAGTGCCATGATGAATAACAGTAGTGACGATAGGCATCCTATTGTTCATATCTTAGAGGAAAGTTTTTCATTTTTTCCCCATACAGTATGATACTAACTGTGTGTCTGTCACATATGGTTTTTATGATGATAATTATTATTATGTTCCTTCTATACACAATTTTTCAGGGGTTTTATTGTGAAGGGATGTTGAACTTTATAAAATGCTTTTTCTAGCATTAATTGAAATTATCAATTTTTTTTTTTACCTAATTCTTGTGGTATGATGTATCACATTGATTGACTGGCATATGTTGAACCATCCTTGCATCACAGGAATAAATCCCATTTGATTATGAGGAATAATCTTTCTAATGTATTGTTGAATTCAGTTTGCTAGTATTTTGTTGAGACAATATTCATCAGCGACACTAGCTTGTCATTTTCTTCTTCTTTTTCATTCTTAATTTTCTTTTTTTGTTTCTTTTTTTTTGATGTGTCTTTGTCTTATTTTGGTAGCATGATAATACTTCCCTCATAGAATGAGTTTGAAAGTATTTCAGCCCCTCTATTTTCAGAATAGTTTGAGTAGGATTGATATTACCTCTTTAAATGTTTGGTAGAATTCAGCAATGAAGCCATAGGATCTGGGCTTTTCTTTACTGCAAGAATTTTTATCATGGCTTTGATCTTGTTACTTGTTATTGGTCTTTTCAGGTTTGGGGTTTCTTCCTGGTTCACTCTTGGTAGGTTGTATGTATCTAGGAATTTGTCCATTTCTTCTATATTTTCCAATTTATTTGCATATAGTTGCTCATAGTAATCACTAATGATCCTATGAATTTCTATAGTATCTGTTGTAATGTTTCCTTTTTCATTTCTGATTTTATTTATTTGGCTCTTCTCTCTTTTTTTCCCCTTAATCTGGCTAAAGGTTTGCCAATTTTGTTTAACTTTTCAAAAAAAATTCTTTGATTTTTGTTTTTTGTTTATTTCTATTTCACTTATTTCTGCTTTGATATTTATCATTTCTTTTATTCTACTTATTTGGGGTTTGGTTTGCCTTCCTTTTCTAGTTTTTTTTATATTTTTTATTTTTGTTTATTTATTTATTTATTT
>NW_016805053.1:933625-950562 GCF_001698545.2 Rhinopithecus bieti
ATGCCCAGCTAATTTTTTGTATATTTAGTAGAGACGGGGTTTCACCGTGTTAGCCAGGGTGGTCTCAATCTCCTGACCTCATGATCCACCCACCTAGGCCTTCGAAAGTGCTGGGATTACAGGCGTGAGCCACCGCGCCCGGCCCCTTTTCTAGTTTTTGTACGATGCATCATGAGATTGTTTATTTGAAGTTTTTCTTCTTTTCTGATGTAGACATTTATAACTATAAATTCCCCTGAGTACTGCCTTTAGTATTCCATATGTTTTGGTATGTTGTGTTTCTATTATCACTTGTTTCAAGGAATTTTTCAATTTCCTTCTTAATTTCTTTATTGACCCATTGGTCACTCAGGAGCATATTGTTTAATTCCCATGTATTTGAACAGCTTCTAAAATTCTTCTTGTTATTAATTTCCAGTTTTATTCTTTTGTGTTCAGAGAATATGCTTGATATTATTTTAGTGTTTTTGAATGCTTTAAGTTTTGTTTTGTGACCTACCATATGGTCTGTCCTTAAGTATGATCTATGTGAAAGAAAAAGATTGTATATTCTGCAGCTCTTGGATGAAATCTTCTGTAAATCTCTATCAGATTCATCTGGTCTGTAGTGCAGATTAAGTCAGGTATTTCTGTGTTGATCTTTTTGTCTGGAAGATCTGTCCAAAGATGAAAGTGAGGCATCAAAGTCTCCAGCTATTATTGTACAGGGGCCTACCTCTCTCTAGCTCTAATAAGTAGTGGAACTTTTTATTCTGCCATCTTTATCTGCCTTCTCCAGAATAGTTATTTTTAAAGAGACAGAAAATAGAAAATAAGATGTTGGCAAGGATGCAGAAAAAAGGGTATTCTTATTCACTATTGGTGCGAAGACAAATTAGTACAACCTCCTTGGAAAACAGTATGGAGATTTCTCAAAGAGCTAAAAGTAGAACTATTATTTCATCCAGTAATCCCACTACTAAATATCTACCCAATGAAAAAAAAAATCAGCATATCAAAAAGATACCTGCACCCATATGTTTATCACAGCATTATTCACAATAGTGAAGATACGGAATCAGTCTTATTGTCTATCAATGGATGATTGGATAAAGAATATGTGCTATGTGTATGCCATGGAATACTACTCAGCTATAAAAAAGAGTAAAATCATGTCTTCTGCAGTATCATGAATGGAACTGGAGGCCATTATATGAGTGAAACAAGCCAGGCACAGAAAGTGAAATATCACATTTTCTCACTAACAAGTGTGTGCTAAAAAATGTGTACATATGAGTTTAGACAGCAGAACAATAGAAAATGGAGATAAAGAAGGGTGAGGAGGTGGAAGGGGGAATGGATGATGAGAAATTACCTAATAGGTACAATGTACATTATTCGGGTGATGAACACTTAAAAGCCCTGACTTAACCACTTCACAATATTTGCATGCAACAAAATTGCACTTGTACCCCATCAATTTATACAAAAAATAAATAAAAACATGTTTTCAAAAATATAGAAGTCTAGGTACAAAGTCCTATCCCGGATATATTTTCAAGTACTTTCTCCCACAGTGTGGCTTATCTTTTAATTTCTTTAGCTTCTTTTGAAGAGATAATTTTAACTTTGATGAAGTCTAATTTATCATTTTTTTTCCTTTGATGCTTTATGACTTTCGTGTCTTATCTAAGAAATCTTTGCCAAACCTATAGTCACAAATAATCTGTTCTGTAATTTCTTGTAGTCCTTTGTTTAGGACTACAGTTCTTTCTCAGTAAATTTTTAAAATATATGTTGTAAAGTTTTTTATTTACATATAGATATCTACTACTCAGCACTGTGTATGAAAATTTTTTTCTTTACCCTTTGAATTACCTTGAAATATGTGTTTAAACCCAATGGATATATAAAAGGAGGGAGAACCAGAGAGAGAGAGAGAAAGACCACTGTCTCACTGACCTAAATTTTCTTTTTATTCCAATATCATAGTGTCTTGTTGACTGTAGCTTATTTAACTATAGCTTTGAAATTAGATATTTTGAGTCCTCTAGCTTTATACATTTTAATTAATTAATTTAAATTGACAATAAATAACATGTACTTACTGTGTACCACATGACGTTTTGAAATATGTATACATATGGAAAGCCTCCGGCTTTATTTTTCTTGAAAAATTGTTCTGCCAATTCTAGAACCTTTTGTATTTATAATATCAATTAAGTTTTGTATTTATAATGTCATTATAAAAGTCAGTTTCTACCAGGAAAATAGATTGCTGAAACTTAGACTGGGGAAT
This sequence comes from Rhinopithecus bieti, assembly GCF_001698545.2. Lineage (NCBI taxonomy): Eukaryota > Metazoa > Chordata > Mammalia > Primates > Cercopithecidae > Rhinopithecus > Rhinopithecus bieti. The sequence goes on from NW_016805053.1 coordinate 935,904, forward strand.
GCACTGAACCAGTAGATAACTTTGAAGAGAACTGATATCTTAACAATTCTGAGTTTTCTCATCCATAAACAAGGTGAATGGTTGAAGTTATTTAGGTCTTTAATTTTTCAACAATAACTGTTTGTATATCAATATAAAATAATTGTATGTATATTTGCCTTAAAACCTCTACACAATTGCTAAACTTGCTTATCTTAGACTAACCAGAAATCTGTCAGTTTCATTGATACCTTCAAAATCAACTTTTTGTTTCATTGAATTGTTCACTTCTTTTTTGTGCTTTTCATTTTATTGATTGATTTCTGCTTTGGGGATTACCTTAAAACGACAACTTAAACCATTCTTTGGAGAACATTTCTTCCTTTCTATTAAAAACATTTAAATCTATAAATTTCTGTGAAGCACTGTTTTAACTGTATTGCACATAATTTGATATATTTTCATTTTCATTCAGTTGTGACTTCTTTATCCAATACAAAGAATAATGTAAAATAATTTCAAAATATTTGGGGTCTTCCTCCTATCTGGCATTGATTCTTAATTTAATTTTGGTTTAGTTAGAGCACATACCATGATTTACTTCAATACTTTACACTTTTTGAAATGTGTTTTATTATTCATCATATGCTCTCTTTTAATGAATGGTCCAAGCACATATGAAAATAATATGCATTTTGCTGTTGTTGTGTGAGTGTTTTATAAATGTGAATTAGGTCAAGTCGGTTTATAAAATTAAACTTTCTATATCCTTATTGATTTCCTATATTTTCTGTGTGTGCACGCAGTCTACTTTCCCCACCAGGTCACACTCCAGTGACAGATCACCGCATTGTTCATATGCAATACCTGTTTCTTAGACAGGAGTTTCCAGGTTCTCTCATTATTTATCCCTCTAATATTTTCACCCTTCAAACCTGTGCTACTGTTGGTTTATGGTAAGTGACAGGTGCCTTCTCAGGTCTTCTGCTCTGCCCTGAATTGTTCTTATAAATATCTGGTGGTGGCCCATGGAAAAGACCCTTCTGGGACACATAGATTTTTTTAACTGTCACACTGCCGTCATTTGACCTTTAAGAATTTGTAAACATTTCAGTTGTTCTGTTTCTATTGCTTCAAAGGCTGCCACATCTCCTTCCATACTCTCTCTGAAATAAAAGAATTTGTCCTTTTAATCCTTGAAGGGACTTCTTACACTTTGGGATTCAGTCTACCCAGTTGCCTTAGAACATCAACTCTCTGATAGGCTCAAAGTTATCATGTCCAACAGCTGGCTTTTCTTGTTGATAGGCTTGAGAGTAATATTCTTGAAGTTTTCTTCATCTTAAATGGAAGTGGAAATTGAATCAAATTTAAAAGTACCTATTATGACTTCTTTGTAGATGAAGGATCTCTAATTGAGAAAGACTGAATGACTTGATTAAGGTCACACAGCTGAGAGGTGGCAGAACCTGGAGTCAAAGTTCCAAAGTTCGTATTAGACAGTATTTGTGGATAAAATACTAAAATATAAATAGCACTAATAAAACCATGACATTTTAGGCTGTTACAGCTATTGATAAAATCAATCATAATTGATAGCAATTTATAATATCTAAATTAATGTAAAACTCACCATATGATTATTCACAATGATACATAACAGTTGGATATTATTATCATCACTATTAACAAAAGGAAGAAAAAGGCTCAGAATGTTTAACATACTCTCCACGAATATACACCAAATTTATAGTAGTGCTAAGACTCAAACATGCCTTTTTAAAAGCTACCTCCTACTTGAAGGATCAAATACGCCTTTTTGACTTGCAAGCACACGCTGTATTACATTAGGAAAAATGTTATATACATGTAAATGATGGTAATTGATTCTTTCCATTCTCTAGGTTCCTAGATCCTTCTCAACTGGACTCCAGATGAACAGAGACTCAAAATATCTCTGCTTGTACATTATTTATGGAGTAGAAATTCTACCTTCCTACATTTCCAACACAATGTTGTTGTAACTTCTTATGGCACATTCACTTAAACTTGGTATCCCTGAATTAAGTTGACTCTTTAAAATGTATTTATTCTCTTGTCAAATGTGTTGACAAAATAATCTATTGCAATGACTAAAAGAATGACTGTAGGGGAAAATCTTGATTCAAGACCTTCCTAAATGTGCAACCTTAAATGTTCCTTTACATTTCTGATATTCTGTTTTATTATCTTTTAAACTTCTTATAAGATGAACTACTTCATAGGATTCTTGCTATTTTTGGATGAGCTTTATAAAACAAAACATGCTGTATTAGTGCTAATAAGTTAATATCCTTGTCTTTCTCTAACCATCTTCAAATGATAGGGTGGCAATTGCTAAGGTCAAAGAGGGGCTTAATTGATGTTGTCCTCATTCTCTCTAAATGATGATAAGCCTGAAAAGAGTTCTGTGAGTATCTGTGATTAAAATATTTTACTTCTATTTAAAATGGCATCTGGGTTTCTATTTTATATCTCTTCTTTCTTGAAATACTCTCAATATTTTAGAATCTTTTATTCTTTATGTCTATCTTGTTCAGTAGAAAGTGGGTACAGATTAGGTTAAAATATAATGTCTGCTAAAATATAGATTTTGCAAATGTCTAGGTATGCAAGTCTCTCCTAAGAAAGCCAAGTTATTTAAAATGAAAGGAAGATTTCTTAGACTTGATGTTGAAATGAACAAGAAAACTTTTTATGCCAGTCAGAAAATGCCCTAAGGCTTTCTCCTAGCCTATTAGGTTCATGCTGCTATGAAAATATTCTCATTCTTTATGGTTTCTGCTTACAGCATAAAGAAAATATACAGTGAAATAACAGAAGTAAATTGATTCAGGATTAGTTTAATTTTGACCTTAAAGATGGCCAGTGAGCTGATTCCTTTGCAGGCATGCCCACTCCATTGGGTGAGAAGACACCAAGTCTTTGGATGTAATATATGCCTCACATCTGGAAAGCATGTTCAAACGAATAATAGTATGCCAAGGAAAAATGGCAGTTAATTTAATTAGTTAAAGCACGGTTCCTGGCCGGGCGTGGTGGTACATGCCTGTAATCCCAGCAGTTTTGGGGGCTGAGGCGGGTGGATCACGAGGTCAGGAGATTGAGACCATCCCGGTTAACACAGTGAAACCCTATCTCTACTAAAAAAAAAAATACAAAAATAATTAGCCTGGTGTGGTAGTGAGCACCTGTAGTCCCAGCTACTCGGGAGGCTAAGGCAGGAGAATGGCGTGAACCTGGGAGGTGGAGCTTGCAGTGAGCCAAGCTCGTGCCACTGCACTCCAGCCTGGACGACAGAGCGAGACTCTGTCTCAAAAAAATAAATAAAAATAACAAACAAACAAAACACTGTTGCTTAAGTTAAAGAGTTATGGGAATGTAAATTACAGCTTTGGTATATCTTAAAGTTCTTCGTCTGCATTCCTAAAAAGTGTTCTGCAGAAAAATTATTTGGGAGATGTTGGCTTTTGTGTTATAAAACAGTGGTCAAATAAGACAGGTAAAGAAGACATACTTGATCTCTATCAAAAGGCTCTGAGTAATCCTAGAGTTAATAAAAGTTAAATTATTTTAATCTCAGCATTTTATAACTCATATTAAGCAGTAGACAAATTTTAAGTACTATACATATTCATACCAAAAGCATAAGGCCTTTTGATTGAAGTTTACTCATATTTGTCTTTTAACAAAGAATAACAAAAAAAAAAAAATCATGATCTAATTCTTTGAAGTTTACTTTATCAAGGTTGAATCTGAATCATCGTTACACACTTTAATTATGATAAGGGAGCATGCTCTAGATCCAGGTAGAAGAAATTGATAAAGCCTTAACTGCAGAGTTCACAAATCTGCCATCAACGATGTCGTAGCCGTTCACTTTCCCTGCTCTGTGAAGGTAGTTTTCCCACAGCCTATTAAAACATCAGCTTTTGTATGGCAGCACAGGACTCTCAAATTCTTTAGAAATTGTGTATCTTTTCGATAATGAACATTCTCATATCTTTAGAAGACTAAATGATGACCGTATGCCTTTATATTAAACATAATAGATTTATCTCAGTTTAAGCAAAATAGCAAGTGTCCAAATAAAAATATAAACACAACATACATGAAGCTTTGCTTGTTTTCTTCAATTCATAAAGTGTTTCACAACACGCAAATTCAGGAAGCAAGAATAGCTGTTGCACGAAATATTATTTTGCTTTCTTTTTTCTAGGCAAAAAGGCAAAAGGAGTACAGAAAACTAACCCTTCAGCTTGATGTTCCACTTAAATGATGCATTAATAAATAAGAAAATTAAGTTATTCCTGAAAATTGTTGTAGGGTAACTAAAGATAGTTCGAAATATTTTATTAACTGTAGAACTTTTTTTTCTTTTTTTCTTTTTTTTTTTTTGCAAAGAATAAGCTAGTGTTCAAGTCTCTAAGCTGTGGAAGAACTGTTATGTAGAAAAGTTAAAGCACAGACACCAATGAAATGCAACTAACACAATTGTACATAATATGAAAGCATTGGGAATAACAGATTCTGGAAGTTGGGGATGAGTAGCTTCATATCTTTCCATTATCCATGGAAAGTATCTCCTTATGTGGAGTCCTCATGGAAAGATCCCCTACAGAGGTAAGAGGTTCTCCTTACAAGCACAAAGGAAACTCAAGGTGATATTTGTTCTGAGCATATACACTACGCACATGGACATGTAAGTCACATATAGAAAGTGACAAGTTTCTAATTAGGCAGTACAACACTATATGGAATAAAGTATGCTGCCAGATATTCTCCCCCAAGCCAAAATGTTTCCTCTTTCTGGGAACACAGATGGACAGTATTTCCCAGGCTCCCTTTCAGTCAGCTGCGGTTTATGTAGTATGAGCAGATGTTGCTATATGACACTTCCAGACCTGGCCAGAAAAACTGTCCTGAACTGCCCCACATTATTACTTTCCTTCTTGACTGACAGCAATCCAAGGAATCTAAGAATCCATGTGTTAAAGACAACAGAGCTACTCCCAGCATGAATTCTTAAATGACTGTGTTGAATATAGTTTCCTCATCCTTCCCACTCTCCTGCCCAAAAAACTGCAACTACAATAGACCTTGCTGTGGGAAATCAAAACATTTCTATTATGTTGACAGATTATACACTTGGATCTATTTATTACTGCAGCCTATCCTTGCCTAACTAGCCCATCTCCTGCTGTCTTCGTCTGGAATAGCAAAATTTAAACAATAACTTTCACCAGTTTAATGTATTTCAATGTATTAAAAACAAGATATAACAGAAAAAAGTCACTTGAAAACTAGGGGTCAGTATTGGTATTATCTCCTTCATGCTCTACTGTGAGGGAAAAAATTGAGTACAATCTAATTATGCTCTTCATAAGCACTGAGAGGACATGAAACTTTGACTTTAGGAAAACAGCAGGGACAGAAAAACAAATGCCTTAGCCAGTCATATGAAATCTTACTAAAATCACCAAATAGAAACAATAACAGGGTAGAAAGCACATTATAACTGCAACTAGAAATTGGTGACATCTACAGAAATTATATAGTTTTTGGATTAACTATGGGAAATCCTCTGAACTATAGCAGCATTGTAAGAAAAGAAGTAAAAACCAGGCAAACACAGCGAATACAGAATTAATTTTTGTTGTGAGCTCTGGAAAGCATAGACAAGCCATGAGAGAAATGGGAGTTCCCTCCCCATGAAGCCATGAGACATATAGCAAATTCTCCACAGAGGATAATGGACTAAGTATAGTACCAAAGGAATGGACTAAGTATAGTACCAAAGGATAATGGACTAAGTATAGTACCAAAGGAACAGGGTAATGATGACGATGATAATGACAACAATGACGATGATGATTCAGAGAAAAAAGTGTGAGAAAACATGGGCTTTCTACCCTTGATGAAGTAATTTAAAATAAGTAGAATTGTTAAAGTAAGGAAAAATATGAATTCATCAAAGAAAATTAAACTGCATAACATTCAGAATATTGAATTTGTGATGTAAAAGAAAAATTTAAGATGCTCTGTAACGACGTAGAAGAAAAGTACAAAGACTTTAAACAAATTTCAGACAAGTTGAAAAATGAGAAAGACTGATAATGGAGACAAAAAAGACAGATCTTTGTGTCTTTAAATTGGCAAATTAAAGAGCACTAGAAGATCTAGGCTCAAATTGACTTCTGTCTCAATTACCTACATTTTCACACACAAAGCAGCAATATTGAGCAACATACTTATCCTCTCCATACTTATCATCTCCTTTCAGATGATGCCCCAGTGTCATCATCTGAAAAATGGGTATAATATGAATCTCATTTGCATATAATTGCTGTGAGTCTTAAATAGAATAATACATATAAAGTGGTTAAAGCACTCTATCTGTTGGTCCAGGCTCAATGCCTACTCAATTTTATATATTATATATTAAATGCATATTTGAAATTAAAATATTTAAAAATTCAGATGTTTTATCAAAGGATAATCTTATTACCTTTTGAATCTGAGGTTTGAAGAAGTTTTTGTTGTAAAGGGCAGCATTAACAAAATGTGACCAGTAACTGTATCGATTGTATTCAAATTTTTGGACATCAAGAAGCAAAGTGAATTTGAATTATCTAACACTAAATCAATAAACAGTAAAAACTGCCATCGCTATAAAGCATCATCATTTTTCTTCCCAACCGTATCACAGGTAATAAACAGAGTAATATATGACTTTCAGAGTCTTCTGCACCCTGTCCCAATTTTGGTTGATGATGTTGTTATCAAATCTTAGTTAAATGAGAAGTAATAGAAGTGAGGTGGATATGCAAGAACTATGTATGCATGCAAATGCACACATACACACGCATGCACACACACATGCACAGAAAGAGACACACACAGACACTATGCCCACCATGTCATAGAGACAGATGTCCAGTTTTCAAGTTTGTATAATTGTTTGGCTCTTAAATCCTTGGGGATTAGAAGAGGGATTAAGCCTCTTCCTTCAGAGGGTTCATTTGGCAGATTTTCTCTGTCTGTAAATATTTTGTATCTTATATTTACTTGTGTAAGATTTTAGTTTTTTTTTATTTTTACAAAATCTTGCAAAAAGGTGTCCTGTCTTAGTGTTTGTTAGAAGTGCTTTCTTTCCAAAACTTGTGATATATAGCTAAGGGGAAATTTCAAAAGAATGACTCATAAAGTACTAACTCAATACGTTTTATTTATTTTGATTTGTCTGATACTCATATATTAGTAATTTGGTAAAACAAATGTTTAAAGTGAAAATTCCTAATAAAGATTGAAGGAATTATTTTGATCAAGTATTAGGTGTATGGGAAACTATACTCTCTCAGTGTTCTCCTGTAAATGATGGGTTGATTTTTAGAAGATGGAAAAGGTTAAACTAATGAATGATTCAGACAGTCTTTCATCCTTCATTAGGAGTGAATTAATTTCTTTAAAAAATGAACGATCTTCTTCAGTTGTTAAATGTGTAAATTTCATTTCAACGTGCACAGTTCTCAATCTATTTAAAGACTGATATGTCAATGATGAAATATAAATTGCAGAAACTAATCAGGTTTAGAAATTCCGAGCTCTTGGCTGTGGTTACTGCTGTGATACACTAGCAACAGCACATCTCAGCCTGATTATAAGATCAGAGGAAGAGGTAGCATTTGGAGCAAATAGTTGCCACATACATGGGAGATGTGATTTTGTTATGAATTATGGAAAACAAGGTGAGAACGCTGAAAGATAATTCTTTGAACAGACTACTCACTATCTTAAACAGAATGTCACATTTACCATATTTTGAAAGGGCTGATTATAGAATTGCAAAAAAAGTAGGATTTAACTTACTATCTTAGTCTTTTTTCAAAAATTTACAGATTTTAAAATGTAGTATGCATTCTTAAATATTTATTTCAGAGAAAACACAAGTGCTTTTATTAGTTCTGTTTTGTGTTTTTTTATAGCTTATTCCCTTAGGGTTTTCAACTTGGTTGTATAAGAAAAAAGCAAGCATGTTAATGTTTAGTAAATTTTTGTTAAGTGTCTTTTCACAGGTCTTCAAAGTCATAGGAACTGGAAATAATAATCATAATAATAAAAGTGAAAAAAAGCCTGTACATTTATATTGCACTATATAATTGAAAAGTTATTTTCACTATTGTTATGACATTTACTCATAGTTACTCCTTAAGATAACACTATAAGGAAGATATTTCCCCGTCCGCAGTTGAAGAAACTGAGACTCAGTACAACTGAATAACACTCATTGGAGAGGGCCAAAGCCAGGGAAAGAATCCCAACCTTTCTGAGGCTAAGAATCGAATTAATAAAATTCTACAATAGCTGTGCAATTAGGATAAAATATCAAAACAAGCAACAAAGGCATTTTGGTGAAAATAAATAAATGAATTCTTCATTGCCTTTTAATCCCTATTTGCCCCACCATGTTTAGTTTCAAGTTCTACCAAAAGAAATAAGAATATAGAGATCACTTACCATCAGTCAGACTTCAGAATGGACTGTTTCAGAGTAACACTTTAAGAATATTATCATTCCCAAATCTGTATTATTAGGGACATTTCTTTACTTACTCAAGTGCACAAAGCAATTAATAACAGAGCCAGTAGAACCTAGATCTATCTGATTACATTAGAACTTGTAATTGCCTTCATTCCAAGTAACATGTAGTTTTCTGGCATCTACCACATGCCAAAAATAAGTGCTATGTAGAAATGCCCATATGATGATTCTCACTATCCCAACAGATAGCAACTTTTGAAAATAAACAATACAGATACTAAACCAAATCTGGTGGAGATTCTTCTTGAGTTTAAGAATTTAGATGGAGGATGCCAATCTGGATGGTCAGGCTCTTTAATCCTCTTTAGTTCATTTTTTTAATAGTAAGAACTAAATAGGTTAGTTTTGAGCAAATGTTTGACAGTTTTGACAACTACTAAAAATTTCTCTGGTCTCCATCCAGTACAATATAATCACCATATATATAAAATATAAGACTTAAAATGAAGAAAAAATAAACCATGAAGCACAATCCACCCTGCAAATATATTAGGTTCTTGACTTCTACATTTACAGAACATCCCCAAAATAGTACATGTTTAAATTCAGAAAACTAATTTTTGAATTCTAGCTTCAGCTAGATATGACCTTAAGAAAGCTATTTAATCTCTCTGTGAAGTAGTTTCTACACTTTCAGAACGGGATTAAAATTTCAGATATAAAAATCAAATGAAATATTCTGTGGATGGGATATTAGAAATAACTAAATGTAATAATTCCAATTTCCAGTGACCTCTTCAAGGAAGACCAGCTATTGGTTAATTCTGTAGAACTAATAATAAAAAAAATTCAAACTATATAAGACAAGAGGAAATAAGTCAACTCAGAATTCTCATTCTAATAATAGAAATAACTTTGGGATAATTAACTTGCTGTAATACTATCAAACTGTCGAAACACATCCAGATATATCTTATCAAATCTTACTCACTTATGATCTGGAGAAGGCAAATTCTTTCAACTATGTACAGTCTCCCCCCCTGTAAAATGAAGCAGATATAAAATGAGGGACTTGGTGAATTATTTGGTTTTTTCCAAAATATAATAATTTTTTACACAAAGATCCAAATTTGCCCTTTATCAATTTATCTAAACCCCTTAGAGAGATCCAAATTTGCCCTTTATCAATTTATCTAAACCCCTTAGAGAGATTTATCGACATTTACATCCTATTCTAAGTTGTTGTTTTCTTTCTTTAGAGATGGGAATCTCCTTCTGTTTCCCAGGCTAGAGTACAGTGGCACAAGCACAACAAACTGCAGCCTCAGACCCCTGGGTTCAAGCCACCCACCCACTCCAGCCTCCCAAGTAGCTGAGACTACAGATGTACACTACCACACTAAACTAAGTTTTTTAATTTCCAGTAAAAATGAGGGCTTGCTATGTTGTCCAGGCTGGATTAAACTCTTGGCCTCAAGTAATTCTCACACCTCAGCCTCCTAAAGCATTGGGATTGCAGATGTGAGCCACTGTGTCCAGCTCCCACCCAAAGTTAATAGTAGCTTACTTGATGTTATATAAACTAGCCCGATGAGTTTAGAGTTAATGTGAAATAATTCATTACAGAATTTCCTTGTGATAAGTGCCTGAAAAGATTTTTATTAAATGATGAAATGCAATTAATTATTAAATGAGTATTTGATCTCACTAGTTATCATAGAGATAGAGATAATCAATATGCAAAAGAAAAGTAAAATTACTGCAGCTACCTTCTTATCAGAATAAACCATTTTGATTACACCCAACTATATTCTCCAATTAGCTCAACACTTTCAAGAAATAGAACAATTTTCTCCCATTGTATAACCAGAAAATTAGACCTATTATTATTTCATTACTGGACCATTAGTGACAGTCAGAATTTTTAGTTTAGCATAAAATAGTGTGAATATAAATTCACTACTGAAGTTCCCAACTGCAGAGTAAATTCCTGTAACAGAAGAGTATTTAGAAAGGTAGGCAGAATTTCAATAAAGAAATAAAGCATGGGAAATATACAAATTCTCACTTTTTTCCAAAAAAAAGGAGAGTTCTTGATTGATCTCCAAAGAAATAGACAAATGTATGAACAATAAATGTATGTGAACTAGAAGTTGTCTTTGATTTAAGGGGAGCAGTGTAACACTTACATAATAAATTATAAACTCTCTAATCTTGACAACCTACAGTTAGGTTCTAGAATATAGACTTTATCAGGTGGAGGTGACACAACATATTTTTTTTAATCAACAGTTCCTAAGCTCAGCCAACAGTACAGACAAGTAATAAGACATGAATTTTTATCTATTGGTTTAGATTCTTTATTAGGTAGAGACTTAAATGATAACTGAATAAATGACTGAATACGTATCCCATCCAAATTGACCAGGCTCCTCCACAGATTCAGATGCTGAAGTGTCCATATTAAGATATATGGAAGAGAGTTTAGGGCCTCCTTCTGTTAGTGTTATGAGATTCTTACTCCTACCCACAAGAGTTAGAGTCACCCTCTAAGAGTCACAGTAACTTTTCCTTTCTTCTGTTTTCTGTAAAGGATACAGTGAGGTTCCCTTTACTTGTTTTGGATTTCTCCTGGTGAATTCAGTCCTGGGTTTTCTTGTTCTCCCCACACACTCCCCCGCAAATGGGCAAAAGTAGAAAGAAGATGACCCCATGCATCAGCTTAAATTCCTCACCCTTGAATATCTGGTATACAAGTATACGTCATACACAAGGATAGCAATGATTCCAATTTTTTTCTTTATTATTATTATTTTGTGTAAAGACAGGGTCTTGCCCTATTGACCAGGCTGGAGTGCGGTGGTTATTCACTGACATGATTATAGCACATGGTAGCATCAAACTCCTGGCCTCGGGCAATCCTCCCACCTCAGCCTCGCAGGTAGTTAGGGCTACAGGTATGCGCCACCATGCTTGGCTGGTTCCACATTCAAATATGAAACTACTTTTAAAATAATTGTTAGCTTATGTTCTTATGAAACTACCAAATTCTGTGTCTCATGAGTGTCATGAGGATATTTTTCTAATTTGCATGAGTAACAAGAGTTCCCACTAAGTTAGCCTTTCAAACATCCTCTAGAAAGCAGCCATTTGCTGCTATAGTAGTCAGATGACCAATTTAATTATTGAATCTAACATCAAAATAACACATTAGAGCTTAAATAAGTGGAAGTTTATTTCTTCCCCATACGTCAGTACAAGCCTAAGAATCCAGGGCTGTCACTGCAGATCCAGGCTACTCTGCCATCTTAAACATGTGGATTTCATCTCACGGTCTAAAATGGTTGCTTCAGTTCATATCATCGTACCATTCTTCCCAAACAGGGAACAGAGAGCAAGGAAAGTGAAGTTTATATCTATGTTCTTTAAAGACAGGGCCAAGAAATGGTACTCACTGTGTATGCTCAAAGTCTATCGGTGGAAACTTAACTGTATAGCCATATGTAACATCAGGAAATGGAGGGTAATGAAATCTTCAGTGGAATGGTCATGTTCTATTGAAGGTTCTATTAACAAAGGAAGAAGGGGCAGAGAAAGTGAGTACTAATTGGCATTATCTGTCATAATCACCTTTTAATCTTTTAAGTAGATTACCTTTTAATCTACCCCAGAGCAGGAAAAATGGGCAACTAGGGTCTTTGCCCTTTTATTATGATGAAGGTACAGAAAGCAATGCTGGAGTTTCTAATGTCGTAGGTCAGTAATACAGCTTCCATACATTTCCACCCTCAGTAAGCAGTTTAGTACCCATAACCATGTGAGGGAATTGTAAGATCACACCTGAATAAGTACATAAGTACATAATATACCACCACCTAAAGTGAATCACTGAAAGTCATATTAAGTAAACAGCATCATAGTTTATGAATGGGGCATCTGGTCTCCCTGTCAAGGAGACTGAGTAATGAACATCACAGATTTCCCTATCACATCTGATAGAATGCACCTCCCAGGTCTTCCGAGACCCCACGTTAGCAGTAAGTTACAGATTCCTGGAGGTTTTTCCCTATCACATCCTGAACAAGGTAAAAGACAACTAGCTTTAGCTCTGTTTCAGCATCCATGGTTCCTTATGCTACTTGCTTGTTGACAGTTTTTCCTAGTGTTACTCTGATACTGACAAGTCACAGTGATGGGTAGTTTAGATGTCTAGGCATAGTTTTATCAAAATTATTGTAAGTGATCATTTAGCCAGAAATAAATATTTAATTATCTTTCATGGGACAGGGCATGTGAATGAGAGAAGGCAGAAAATTAGGAAGAATCTGTTGCCATATTCTATCAGAAATTTATGTCCCACCTGTTTCAGAGGTGTGTTGGAAGTGACACTTAAATGTGGTTGGAGCTACGTATTTCTTCCAGATGATATAACACCTGAAGTATTCTCTCTTGCATTTTCAAAACTCATCACAAAAAAGATTATCTAAAGCAGCTATTTTCTTAGGCTGTCTGAGGTTCCTGAAAAGCTTATATCCCAATCTGAGTAAAAAAATAAAGGGTGTGCTTTGAAATGGATGCACCACCCAGTTTAAACTACTAAATCCATAGGATATTCTATCCAGGAATCATACTATTAGTTTTAGGCTTTAGTACATTCTCTTTCTTTTTATCTTACTTCTAGTTTTATTCCTGGGACCCAGAATAAACTGCAGGCATTGTCAGAAAACATAAGCTGGCTTAACGAATGTCAATTCAGGAGATTTCCTGAATGGCCATCAAGCAAAGAAAGGGTAACCCAGGAGCAGAGGCTATAAAATAAACCACTTCCCTGGGATAGCAACAAAGGTTTATAAGCATCTGTAGAATCATCCATATGCCAGGAAGGCATAGGAGTCCCAGATAGCCAAGCCAGATACATATTCTGACTGTGCTATTATTTTTTCTAATGATATGCCTATATTAATAATTTGCTGTTTTGACATATATAGAGAGAATTCTTCTAATATTCTAGTCTTCCAGTGATTTGATGTGCCCTCCTCTAATAATATTGGCTTTCACCCTATCTCTGGCACTAATTCCTTTAGTTACCTCAATAACCAACAACAGTTGTCACCAATGCTGGAAACCATGACATGCCCTATTCTCTTTCAACACCTTTCTCTAGTGACATGCAAATTCCACGCGGGTGTTAGAAAACCAGAAGGAGGGGAAAAGGCAACACAGAAATAGTGACTTAGAACTGGGTAGTAACTGAGAAAATAGTACTTAATTTTTTTATTACACTTTAAGTTCTAGGGTTCATGTGCACAATGTGCAGGTTTGTTACATAGGTATACATGCGCCATATTGGTTTGCTGAACCCATCAACGTATCATTTACCTTAGGTATTTCTCCTAATGCTATCCCTCCCCTAGCCCCCCAGCCCTCGACAGGTCCCTGTGTGTGATGTTTCCCACCCTGTGTCCATGTGTTCTCATTGTTCAACTCCCACCTATGAGTGAGAACATGCAGTGTTTGGTTTTCTGCCCTTGTGATAGTTTGCTGAGAATGATGGTTTCCAGCTTTATCCATGTCCCTGCAAAAGACATGAACTCATCCTTTTTTATGGCAGCATAGTATTCCATGCTGTATATGTGCCATACTTTCTTAATCTAGTCTCTCATTGATGGACATTTAGGTTGATTCCAAGTCTTTGCTACTGTGAATAGTGCCACAATAAACATACATGTGTGCGTATGTCTTTATAGTAGCACGATTTATAATCCTTTGGGTATATACCCAGTAATGGGATCACTGGGTGAAATGGTATTTCTAGTTCTAGATTCTTTTTTTTTTTTTTTTTGAGACGGAGTCTTGCTCTGTCGCCCAGGCTGGAGTGCAGTGGCCAGATCTCAGCTCACTGCAAGCTCTGCCTCCCGGGTTTATGCCATTCTCCTGCCTCAGCCTCCCGAGTAGCTGGGACTACAGGCGCCCGCCACCTCGCCCGGCTAGTTTTTTGTATTTTTTTAGTAGAGACGGGGTTTCACCGTGTTAGCCAGGATGGTCTCGATCTCCTGACCTCGTGATCCGCCCGTCTCGGCCTCCCAAAGTGCTGGGATTA
>NW_016805053.1:951841-1003302 GCF_001698545.2 Rhinopithecus bieti
GTGAGATGGTATATCATTGTGGTTTTGATTTGCATTTCTCTCATGACCAGTGATAATGAACATTTTTTCATGTGTCTATTGGCTGCATAAATGTCTTCTTTTGAGAAATGTCTGTTCATATCCTTTGCCCAGTTTTTGATGGGGTTGTTTTTTTCTTGTACATTTGTTTAAGTTCTTTGTAGAGTCTGGATATTAGCCCTTTGTCAGGTGGGTAGATTGCAAAAATTTTCTCCCATTCTGTTGGTTGCCTGTTCATTCATGATAGTTTCTTTTGTGGTGCAGAAGCTCTTTGGATTAATTAGATCTCATTTATCTATTTTGGCTTTTATTGCCATTGCTTCTGGTGTTTTAGACATGAAGTCTTTGTCCATGCCTATGTCCTGAATGGTATTGCCTAGGTTTCCTTCTAGGGTTTTTATGGTTTTAGGTTTTACGTTTAAGTATTTAATCCATCGTGAGTCAATTTTTGTATAAGGTGTAAGGAAGGGACCCAGTTTCAGCTTTCTACATATGGCTGGCCAGTTTTCTTTATTAAATAGGGAATCCTTCCCCTATTTTTTGTTTTGTCAGGTTTGTCAAAGATCAGATGGTTGTAGATGTGTGGTATTATTTCTGAGGGCTCTGTTCTGTTCCATTGGTCTATACATCTGTTTTGGTACCAGTACCATGCTGTTTTGGTTACTGTAGGCTTGTAGTATAGTTTGAAGTCAGGTAGCGTGATGCCTCCAGCTTTGTTCTTTTTGCTTAGGATTGTCTTGACAATGCAGGCTCTTTTTTGGTTCCATATGAACTTTAAAGTAGTTTTTTCCAATTTTGTGAGGAGGGTCATTGGTAGCTTGATGGGGATCCCACTGAATCTATAAATTACCTTGGGCAGTATGGCCATTTTCACAATATTGATTCTTCCTATCCATGAGCATGGGATGTTCTTCCATTTGTTTGTGCCCTCTTTTATTTCGTTGAGCAGTGGTTTGTAGTTCTCCTTGAAGAGGTCCTTCACATCCCTTTAAGTTGGATTCCTAGGTATTTTATTCCCTTTGTAGCAATTGTGAATGGGAATTCACTCATTATATGGCTCTCTGTTTGTCTGCTATTTGATGTATAGGAATTCTTGTGACTTTTTGCACATTGATTTTGTATCCTGAGATTTTGCTGAAGTTGCTTACCAGCTTAAGGAGATTTTGGCCTGCAATGATGGGGTTTTCTAAATATACAATCATGTCATCTGAAAACAGGGACAATTTGACTTCCTCTTTTCCTAATCGAATACCTTTTATTTCTTTCTCTTGCCTGATTGCCCTGGCCAGAACTTCCAACACTATGTTGAATAGGTGTGATGAGAGAGGGCATCCTTGTCTTGCACCAGTTTTCAAAGGGAATGCTTCCAGCTTTTGCCCATTCAGTATAATATTGGCTGTAGGTTTGTCATAAGTAGCTCTTATTATTTTGAGATGAGTTCCATCAATACCTAGTTTATTGAGAGTTTTTAGCATGAAAGGGCTGTTGAATTTTGTCAAAGGCCTTTTCTGCATCTATTGAGATAATCATGTGGCTTTTGTTGATAGTTCTGTTTATGTGGTGGATTACATTTATTGATTTGCGTAAGTTGAACCAGCCTTGCATCCCAGGGATGAAGCCAACTTGATTGTGGTAGATAAGCTTTTTGATGTACTGCTGGATTCAGTTTGCCAGTATTTTAATTGGGATTTTCACGTCGATGTTGTCAGGGATATTGTTCTAAAATTTTCTCTTTTTTTGTTGTGTCTCTGCTAGATTTTGGTATCAGGATGATGCTGGCCCCATAAAATGAGTTAGGGAGGACATTCCCTCTTTATGTATTGATTGAAATACTTTCAGAAGGAATGGTACCAACTCTTCTTTGTACCTGTGGTAGAATTGGGCTGTGAATCCATCTGGTACTGGACTTTTTTTGGTTGGTAGGCTATAAATTATTGCCTCAATTTCAGAACCAGTTATTGGTCTTTTCAGAGATTCAACTTCATCCTGGTTTAGTCTTGGGAGGGTGTATGTGTACAGGAATTTATCCATTTCTTCTAGATTTCCTAGTTTATTTGCATAGAGGTGTTTATAGTATTCTCTGATGGTAGTTTCTATTTCTGTGGGATCAGTGGTGATATTCCCCTTTATCATTTTTCACTGCATCTATTTGATTTTTCTCTCTCTTCTTCATTAGTCTTGCTAGTAGTCTATCTCTTTTGTTGATCTTTTCAAAACACCAGCTCCTGGATTCATTGATTTTTTTAAGGGTTTTTTTGTGTCTCTATCTCCTTCAGTTCTGCTCTGATCTTAGTTTTTTCTTGCCTTCTGCTAGCTGTTGAATGTGTTTGCTCTTGCTTTTCTAGTTCTTTTAATTGTGATATTAGGGTGTCGATTTTAGATCTTTCCTGCTTTCTTTTGAGGTCATTTAGTGCTATAAATTTCCCTCTACACACTGCTTTAAATATGTCCCAGAGATTCTGGTATGTTGTGTCTTTGTTCTCATTGTTTTAAAGAACATCTTTATTTCTGCCTTCATTTTGTTATTTACCCAGTAGTCATTCAGGATCAGGTTGTTCAGTTTCCACATAGTTGTGTGGTTTTGAGTGAGTTTCTTAATCCCGAGCTCTAATTTGACTGCACTGTGGTCTAGAGGCAGTTTGTTGTGACTTCTGTTCCTCTACATTTGCTGAGGAGTGCTTTACTTCCAATTATGTGGTCTATTTTCGAATAAGTGCGATGTGGTGCTGAGAAGAATGTATATTCGTTGATTTGAGGTGGAGAGTTCTGTAAATATCTATTAGGCTGCTTGGTGCAGAGCTGAATTCAATTCCTGGATATCTTTGTTAACTTTCTGTCTCATTGATCTGTCTAATGTTGACAGTGGGGTGTTAAAGTCTCCCATTATTATTGTGTGGGAGTCTAAGTCTCTTTGTAGGTCTCTAATGACTTGCTTTATGAATCTGGGTGCTCCTGTACTGGGTACATATATATTTAGGATAGTTAGCTCTTCTTGTTGAATTGATCCCTTTACCATTATATAATGGCCTTCTTTGTCTCTTTTGATCTTGATCTTTGCTGGTTTAAAGTCTGTTTTATCAGAGACTAGGATTGCAAACCCTGGTTTTTGGTTTTTTTTTTTTTTTTGGCTTTCCATTTGCTTGGTAGATCTTCCTTCATCCCTTTATTTTGAGCCTATGTGTGTCTCTGTACGTGAGCTGGGTCTCTTGAATACAGCACACTGATGGGGTTTGACTCTTTATCCAATTTGTCAGTGCATGTCTTTTAATTGGGGCATTAGGCCATTTACATTTAAGGTTAATATTGTTATTTGTGAATTTGATCCTGCCATTGTGATGTTAACTGGTTATTTTGCCCGTTAATTGATGCAGTTTCTTCATGGTATCAATGATCTTTGCAATTTGGCTGTTTTTGTAGTGGCTGGTACTGGTTGTTCCTTTCCATGTTTAGTGCTTCCTTCAGGAGCTTTTGTAAGGCAGGCCTGGTAGTAACAAAATCTCTCAGCATTTGCTTGTCTGTAAATGATTTTATTTCTCCTTCACTTGTGAAGCTCAGTTTGGCTGGATATGAAATTCTGGGTTGAAAATTCTTTTCTTCAATAATATTGAATACTGACCCCCACACTCTTCTGGCTTGTAGGGTTTCTGCCGAGAGATCCACCGTTAGTCTGATGTGCTTCCCTTTGTGGGTAACCCGACCTTTCTCTCTGGCTGCCCTTGACATTTTTGCTTCATTTTAACCTTGGTGAATCTGACAATTATGTGTCTTGTGGTTGCTCTTCTTGAGGAGTATCTTTGAGGTGTTCTCTGTATGTCCTGAATTTGAATGTTGGCCTGCCTTGCTAGGTTGGGAAAGTTCTCCTGGATAATATCCTGAAAAGCTTTTTCTAACTTGGTTTCATTCTCCCCATCACTTTCAGATACACCAATCAAACATAGATTTGACTTTTCACATAGTCCCATATTTCTTGGAGGCTTTCTTTGTTTCTTTTTACTGTTTTTTCTCTAATCTTGTCTTCTTGCCTTATTTCATTAATTTGATCTTCAGTCACTGATACCCTTTCTTCCACTTGATCGAATCAGCTATTGAAACTTGTGCATGTATCACATAGTTCTCGTGCCATGGTTTTCAGCTCCATCAGGTCATTTAAGGTCTTCTCTACACTGTTTGCTCTAGTTAGCCATTTGTCTAACCTTTTATCAAGGTTTTAACTTCCTTGCGATGGGTTCGAACAAGCTTCTTTAGCTCGGAGAAATTTGTTATTACTGACCTTCGGAAGCCTACTTTTGTCAACTCATCAAACTCATTATCTGTCCAGTTTTGTTCCCTTGCTGGCAAGCATCTGTGATCCTTTGAAAAAGAAGAGGTGCACTGGTTTTTGGAATTTTCACTTTTCTGCTCTGGTTTCTCCCCATCTTTGTGGTTTTATCTACCTTTGGTCTTTGATGTTGGTGACTTACTGATGGGGTTTTGGTGTTGATGTCCTTTTTGTGTATGTTGATGCTATTCCTTTCTGTTTGTTAGTTTTCCTTCTAACAGTCAGGCCCCTCAGCTGCAGGTCTGCTGGAGGTCCACTCCAGACCCTGTTTGGCTGGGTATCACCAGTGGAGGCTGCAGAGCAGCAAATATTGCAGAACAACAAATATTGCTGCCTGTTCGTTCCTCTGGAAGCTTCATCCCAGAGGGGCACCCACCTCTATGAGGTGTCTTTCAGCCCCTACTAGGAGGTATAGCCCAGTCAGGCTACATGGGAGTCAGGGACCCACTTGATGAGGCAGTCTGTCTGTTCTCAGAACTCGAATGCCATGCTGGGAGAACCACTGCTCTTTTCACAGCAGTCAGACAGGGATATTTAAGACTGCAGAAGTTGTCTGCTGCCTTTTGTTCAGCTATGCCCTGCCCACAGAAGTGTAGTCTATAGAGGCAGTAGACCTTGCTGACCTGCAGTGGGCTCCGCCCAGTTTGAGCTTCCCAGCCATTTTGTTTACCTACTCAAGCCTCAGCAATGTCAGATGCCCTGCTCCCCCACCAGGCTGCAGCCTCACAGGTCATTTCAGACTGCTGCACTACCAGTGAGCAAGGCTCCGTGGGTGGGGGACTGGCCGAGCCAGGCGTGGGAGGGAATCTCCTGGTCTGCTGGTTGCTAAGACCATGGGAAAAGTGCCGTATTGGGGCAGGAGTTTACCATTTTTTCAGGTACAATCTGTCATGGCTTCCCTTGGCTAGGAAAGGGAAATCCCTGGATCCCTTGCATTTCCTGGGTGAGGTGATACCCTGCCCTGCTTTGGCTCAGTCTCCATGGGCTATATCCCCTGTCCAACCAGTCCCAATGAGATGGAACCAGGTACCTCAGTTTGAAATGCAGAAATCACCTGTCTTCTGAGTTAATCTCACTGAGAGCTGCAGACCAGAGCTGTTCCTATTCAGCCTTCTTGGAAGCGACTCAATAGTACTTAATTTTTTAGGAAAAAAGCAACTGACTCAGACTAATATAACTGAAGGTGTTGGCATTAAAGTTTTCACTGCCATGTAGAAATGAAAACTCATGAAAAAAACTAAACTCTGTTAGAAAAATAGAGTTTCTCTTGATTACACACCTGTTTTGTGATTATTTTTCATGTTATAAATTATATCATCTAAATTAGCTAATTGGACCAAACAATCCATATTCCTAACTACTCTTCCTGTCAGTTCGTGATGAGTAGCATTAGGTGGCATTCTCTCAAACTGGAAAAAAAGAGGAAGAAGAACAAAATAAAATAAATCCTAATGGACATTATTCATCATTAGTCATTAGTATGTATGACAATTAAGTCCTTGACCCTGACACAATATCATCAAGTCCCTACAAACTACACAGGGAACCCTGAAATCAGGGCAGAGGTTGGGGTTCAATATGTGTCCAGTCCAATTATCCACAGATAATTGAATTTTTTCCAGATTAATTTATCCAAATCGAGAATCTGCATAGACTCTGAGACTCAGATATAATGTCATTTAGTAATCGTTCTTTATCCCATAAATCATTGTTCTCTGATAGAGCATTTCTCACAGATGGTCCCAGAGATTTGGGGACCTTCGGAACTATGCATTATTCTCCTCCTTCATGATGCTCATTTCCCCTTGTTTCAATGATTTCAGCTTCTCACTTCTTGTCATTCTTGCTGTTATTACTTGTTCCTTAATTCTTTGGAATTTCAAAGTACATAGAAATGACCCTTTCAGTATCTTTACCTGCCACTTCCTTAACATCATTTCCTCCAATGCTATTGCCTCCCACCACAGCTCAGCCACTCATTCCTCTGGTTATACATCTTGGGCCTTACAACCATCAATACCTGATACCCTTCCATTATCTTCAACACATGTGTTGTCCTCTGAGCGCTCTTAGAAAGCACTGTCTCTCCTCTTTCTAACTCAGTCACTCTAGTTATTGACTTACAACTATCCTTGACCTACCAGTTACCCCCAATTCATTAATCCTATAAAATTTAACTGTTCTTTATCCTTTCACATCTTTTCCCCTCTCCTTTCCTAAATAAATTGAATGGTCAGTTATAATTACTGTGTTGCATATACATAATTCTCTGCCCCTGTCTCACTTTATGGTATTTATCTGGTAAAATTACAATCCTGATCTATCGGTGCCTATGTTCATAAAGAGATATGTAGTTGGAACAAAACACAAAACCTAGCTAATGTGCTTATTAAATGCATGACCATGGGTCTCAAATCAACACCTCATAATGCTCAACAACTCAACTCCACTTAGACTACCTATTAGCTCTCTCTTCTTTCTTAAGTGACTTTTTATAATCCTCCTCTCTCCCAGAAAATCCCAATACCTCCTCTCCTCCCACATTTTTATTCTCAGTTATCCTTGTCACCTAATTCATTGAAAATACTGAGGCTTTTACAGACTCCCATCCCCACATCTACCTACTTATTTGAATCTAGACTCACTTACTCTGCATTTTCACCTTTTACCAGCAATTAATTATCCATGTTCCCATATAAAGTAAACTCTTCAACTTTTGTAATAGGGCCATCTCTTCTCACTCATAATCAAGGCCGTCACTCCAACATTTCTCTGCCTTCTTTCTCTCTTATACCATCAATAGTCCTTTTCTCTATCAGGTCGTTCCATCAGAAACATATAGGATATATATTCCCATATATATTTATATGGAAAATTCAAAAGGAAAAGAAAACAAACAAACAAACACACAAACAAACAAAAATCACCCAATCCTCTCTTGACTTGTCAGCTATTACTGCATGCCTTTGCTCCCTTTGCAGGAAACTACCTAAATCTGTTATCTGTATCATTGCTTCAAATGCCTCTGCTCCCTTTCTTTGCCACTACTGTGATTATGTTCTTGCCATTCCCTGACCCATATGCTACAAAAATACTTTTATCAAGGTCACCAGATGACAACCGCATTATTAAATCTAATGCTTCATTTTCAATTCTCAATTTACTTGATTTCTCATCGGCTTTTGACTGTGTTCATCCTTCCCTTCTCCTTAATACACTTTCGCCATGTGACTTCTCAGATATAATGGATATAATGCATATTTTGCAGCTTTTCTAGCTCAGCGGTCACTTTTCATTTTCCTTTGTTAGGCCCCTCTCTTCTGCCTTAACTCTTGATGTGGAATACCCCAGGCTCAGTTCTTGGTCCTCTTCACTTACCCATCGATGTTAACTCCTTGGAGATCTTAGCCAGTCTCATGACATAAAACCCATGGGTGGCTGGGCATGGTGGCTCATGCCTATAATCCCAGCACTTTAGGAGGCTGAAGGGGGCAGATCACAAGGTCAGGAGTTTGAGACCAGCCTGGCCAACATGGAGAAACCCTATCTCTACTAAAATTACAAAAATTAGCCAGGCATGGTGGCGGGTGCCTGTAATCCCAGCTACTCAGGAGGCTGAGGCAGGAGAATCGCTTGAACCCAGGAGGCAGAGGTTGCAGTGAGCCAAGATCATGCCATTGCACTCCAGCCTGGGTGACAAGAGCAAGACTCCATCAAAAACAAACAAACAAACAAATGAAAAAAAAAAACCCATCTGTAATTCAACAATTCCTTTTATGTTTTCAGATCTATCTCCTGAAACCCAGACTCATATTAAAGTGTGTCTACTGAACATCTCCACTTGCAAGTCTGTTGGGCATGTCAAACATAACACATCCAAAATTAAACTAAAATTAAACTCTATCTTTTACCCAAAATTCCTTCTGCAGCCTTTTTCATCCTAGCAGAAGTCTTGGCATCATTCTTATCTCCTCTCTGTCTCTCACACCCTATGTCAGATCTGGAAGAAAATACTGTAAGCTCTACATTCAAAATATGCATTCTAATTAGTGATCATATACTACCTTCACCACTTTCACTTTGGACAAGTTACCAATATCTCTCACCTGGACCCTTGCAATATCTTTCCACCTTGCCTCCCTCGTTCTGTTTTTGCCCCTTCATGTGCTCAAGAACTAGTCTCAAAGGGCAGCAGAATACACTTTCAAATAGGAAGTCATATGATGCCACTCCTCAACTCAAAACTCTCAACGAATTCTCATTTCATTTAGAACAGAATTAAAATGAACCTCAGAGTCTTCTGGGAAATGATCCTGCATCACTTTGTTGGCAACTTCTCCCTATTTTCCTTCATGCTGGTTCTACTAGAGTTGCCTTGAACTCCCTTTGTTTCTTAGATATTCCAGGTATGCTTTCACCCTGGGGTCCTTACACTGGCTGTCCTACAATTGGAGATCTCTTCACCTTCACCTCCTTCAAAGAGCTGTTCAAGTCCCATATTCTCAAATAGGCCTAACTTGACCACTTTATGCAAAATTTCTTCCTTAACCTCTGCAATACATGCACATCCTATCCTGTCCTACTTTTTCCTTCCCATATCAATTTACTCACATCCTGCCAGAGGTATGACTTTTAAACAACCTACATAATAATTATGCTTTCTTATCTTCCCGTTGGAATGTAAGTCCTATAAAGGCAAGGATCTCTGCCTATTTGGTATATTGATCCCTTCTAACCAATTAGGAAAAACTGTCCAGTAAGTGCTCAATAAATATTTGATAAATGTATGAGTAGTTAAAAAACAAGAAAATATCTTAATTCTAGTTCATGGATTCCCTTTTAATTTTTTATTTCCTTTTCTTGGACACTAGGAAATGATTAAAATCAAAGTTATCTCAATTTTTTCCATAGCTAAATTAATCAGGACACATGCTGTAGAAAAGTGACAAAAATACAACTCAAATAAACTTGAACTTAAAAAATACATATATTGGCCACTGTAAGTGGGAAGCTTCTGGAGGAGGTGTAGGAAGTGGTTTCAAACAAATCTCCATCCAGTGTTTCAAATAAAGTTACTAAGTTTCTCTTTTACTCTCAATTGCTTGGATCTGTTTCCTTCTAAAGGCTGACCTGCTTCTTTCCTAGGACATATGGGCCTCCTTCATGTGTCCAGAGAAGTTGGCTCTGAAAGCCCCAAATTCACATCCTGCCAGCATTATGTCTCCCAAGCAGGAAATAGCCTTCCCATTAGCACTTTCAGAAATGTCCTGCAAAGGGCTCTGGCTCACCAAATGAGAATTGCTCTTACCTGTGGGGTGGTGGTAGTACACTACAACTCATAACTGTGCTAGGAATATAGATTTAGAGAGAATGGATGCCAAATAAATAACATATTACTTTACATCATATGTCTTTCCCTTTTTTTCTTACTCTGTTGACTGGAATACTTCAGAGCCCAATTTCTATCTGATGGTCAAATCTGTTTAGAAGACATGTGTAGGGGCAAAGAACAAGAAAGGAAAATTCTCATTGGAATTCATAACTTTCAGGACAATGTCTGGGAACAGTGGACGTTCTATGACTAATGTTTATAAATTCCAAGTTAAATATACTTTATTCCATTTTAATCTTAATAAACATTTAAAAAATAACAGTTTTCTAGAAATTAATGAATAAAATATTTTCAAGGCAATTGGGGTTTTAGCTATTTATATTATAATTTCAATTAGCTGTTCATATATTTTATTTATCCATTAAATCATTAATTTATGTGATCATCAGATGAAGAACATTTTTCATGCTTACTATATACGATAGTAGGAACTATGCAAGTACTGGGAATGCAAATATTAATAAGGTATGTATAATATAACTGAACATAAATACTTGAATACATTTGAAAAATTCACTTATGTAACCAGTGTGCTAAAGTCGTGATGATAGTAGATAGGCCACGTATTTAGAAATCTCATTTATGCTTCCTAAAAATTATCATAAGTTACATTTATAGACAGCTAACTCTGCGCTAGTCACTCTGTTTAGTACATTATAAATTATTTCATTTAATCCTTACAGTCCTATGTGGAAGGTACTATTATTACCTCTGTGTTATAGTTGGAAACTGATAAAAACCTAGGAAACTAAGGTATAGGTCTTAAGGTTAGGAAGAAGAGAAGTTAGGACTCGAATACAGCAACATTATTTCAGAGGTGAAATTTTTCAACAACTCGGCATTATCTTAGCAATATTCTTTTATTTTTTTGGGACAAGTCTCTGTATTCCAAGCTGGAGTGCAGTGGCAAGATCTTGGCCCACTGCAACCTCTGTCTCCCATTCTCAAGTGATCCTGCTACCTCAGCCTCCAGAGTAGCTGGGACCACAGGAGCAAACCACCACACCTGGCTAATTTTTGTATTTTTAGTAGAGATGGGGTTTTGCTATGTTGGCCTTGAACTCTTGACCTCAAGATACCTGCTGGCCTCAGCCTCCCAAAGTGTTGGGGTCACAGGCATAAGCCACTGTGCCCAGCCTATTTTTTCTTTTTTAATAAACAAATAAAAATTGTACATATTTATCATATATATCATGATGTCTTAACATGTGTATAAATGTGGAATGGCTAAATAAAGCTATGTAACATAAGTATTATCTCACAACTTATCAATTTTTGTGGTAAGAACACTTAAAACATACTGACAGAGCAGCTTTCAATAATACATTGTTTTAACTATAATCACTATATTCTATGATAGATCCCTTGAACTTTTTCCCCTTATTTGAAATTTTGTATCCTTTGACCAACATCTCTTTAACCCCACAACTCTTAGCCACTGTTAACCACCATTCTATGAGTTCAACTTTTTAAAATTCTACGTATGCACGAGATCATTCAGTATTTGTTTTTCGGTGCCAGGCCTATTTCACTTAACATGATGTATTCCAGGCTTATCCACATTGTTGCAAATGACAAAGTTTTCTTCCTTTGTAAAACTGAGTAGTATTTCACTGTGTATGCATACCACAGTTTCTTTATTCACTGACACTTAAGTTGATTCCAGATCTTGGCTATTCTAAATAGTGCTGCAACAATCATGGGGGTGCAGATGTCTCTTTAGTACACTGATTTTATTTCCTTTGGATATATACCTGGTATTGAGATTGCTAGATCATATGGTAGTTCTATTTTTAATTTTTTGAGGAAGTTCCCATACTTTTTTTTCCCATAGTGTCTCTACTAATTTTCATTCCCACCAACAGTGTGCAAGAGTTCCCTTTACTCCACATTTTAATCTACACTTTTTGTCTTTTTGATAATAGTTACTCCAACACGTGTGAGATGATATCTCATTGTGATTTTAACTTGCATTTCTCTGACAATTAGTGATATTGAGCACTTTTTATATGCCTTTTGGACAATTGCATGCCTTCTTTTGAGAAATGTTCATTCAGCTCCTCTGCACATTTTTTAAAAGGGCTGTTTTCTTGCTATTGAGTTGCTTAAGTTCTTTACATCTTTTAAATATGAACTTTTTATAAGATGCATGGCTTACAAATATTTTCTCCCATTCTGTAGGTTGTCTCTTCAATCTGTTGATTATTTCCTTTCCTATGCAGAAGCCTTTTAGTTTGATATAAGTCCATTTGTCTATTTTTGCTTTGGGTCTCTCTGCTTTTGAGGTCATATTTAAAAGAAAAAAATCATTGCCCAGACCAGTGTCCTAGATTACTTTCTGAATGTTTCCTTCTAAAAGTTTTACATTTATATTTTAGGTATTACATTAGGTCTTTAATGCATTTTAGTTCATTTTTTAATACAGTATGAGGTAAAGATCTAATTTTATTCTTCTGTCGGGTGAAATTCAACAGTTTATTGAAGAGGCTATCCTCTCCCCAATATGTGTTATTGGCACATTTGTTGAATGTTAAAAATCAATTGACCATAAATGTGAGAATTTATTTGAGGCATCACTATTCTGTTCCACTTGTCTCTGTTTCTGTTTTTATGCCAGTACCATGCTATTTTGATTAATATAGTTTTGTAGTATATTTTAAAATCAGGTAGATACTTCCAGCTTTATTCTTTTTGTTCAAGATTGTTTTGGCTGTCTGGGGTCTTTTGTGATTACATGTGAATTTTAGAATTGTTTCTTCTATACGTGCAAAAAATGTTATTGGAACTTTGATGAGGATTGCATTGAAAATGTAGATGACTTTGGGTAGTTTGAACACTTGAACAATATTAATTCTCCCAATCCTTGATCATAGGATATCTTTTGATTTATTTCTGTCTTCTTAAACTTTTTAATTATTGTTTTATAGTTTTGCATGTACAGGTCTTTTACTTTCTTTGTTAAATTTATTCCTAAGTATTTTATTTTCATATAGTTATTGTAAATGGAATTGTTTTCTTTATTTTTAAAATAGTTCATTGTAGTGTATAGACAATATTGATTTTTATGTAAATGTTGTATCTTGTTATATACTTTACAGAATTACTTTATTAGTTCTAACACTTTTAGTGGAGTATTTACAGTTTTCTATAAATATGATAATGTCATCTGCAAACAGAGACAATTTAACTTCTTCCTTTCCAATCTGGATGAGTTTTCTTTCTTTCTTTGCGCTAACTGCTGTAGCTAGAACTTCTAGTACTATGTTGAATAAAAGTAGGAGAGTTGGCATCTTTGTCTTGTTTCTAATGTTAGAGGAAAAGCTTTCAACTTTTGCTTAGGTTTTCAACATAGCTGTAGGTTTTTCATATATAGTCTTTATTGTACTGAGGTACATTTCTTCTAAATTGAACTTATTGGAAGTTTTTATCATGAAAGTATTTTGTATTTTGTCAAATGCTTTTGCTGCATATATTGAGATGATCACATTTTTTTTCTTTATTCTCATAATGTGGTACATCACATTTATAGATTTGTGTATGTTGGATGGAAGGTTCTATATATGTCTCTTAGTTCTGCTATTCTAAAGTGTAGTTTAAGTCCCATATTTCTTTTTCATTTTCTATCTGGATGAATTGTCTATTGTTGGAAGTCAAGTAGTGAAATACCCTACTGTCATTGTATTGCAATCTATATCTCTCTTCATATCATTTAATATTTGCTTTACATATTTTGGTGTTCCAATATTGGGCACATATGTATTTACAATTGTTATATCCTTCTGATGAATCAACCCCTTTATTATTATATCATGACCGCCTTTTTCTCCTTTTAGAGCTTTTGACTTAAAGTCTTTTTATATGGTATAATATAGCTACCCCTGCTCTCTTTTGATTTCCATTTGTAGGAATGTCTTTTTTCTTCCCTTCATTTTGAATCTATGTGTTTCCTTAAAAGTCCATTGATACCAGCCTAGAATCTGGGGCTGTGGGCTTTTCCTGGGGTAGGTCTAGTGTTGAGGCCCAATGCAAAGTTCAGTACTTACTTCCCTGTTTCTCCCTCCTGCAAAGGGTATCTCTCTTGACTCTTTACTGCCAGGGGCTCAGGGGGAGGTGACATGGTTAATGTAATACTGTCCTTCCTATCCATTTCAATGTGTCCTTTCTTATTTCCGTGCTATCTATAGGTGCTGTAATCTTTCACCTGATTTCCTTCGCTCTTGTGAAGCTAATTTTGAATATAGACACGAGTTCAAAGTGATGTTTTTGCAGATGAATGAGCTCTTGGAAGTCCTATTCTTTTCTCTTGCTGATGTTCTTCCAGGTCTTAACACATTTTCTAATGACATTTAGTGCAAGGTGACTCTTGGCCCATATAGGACCAACAGCCACAGACTACTACACCAATATTTAGTGATTGAATAAGTAGTGCCCACATGAAAATTTAATCTCTATACAGAGTTCTGGTTTTTTTTAAGTGGTTTCCAATGGTTTATATAAAAAGTAAGTTTCTAAGTGTTGAGCATGACTTATGAAGTGGCCAACTTTTTACTGAAGACACTGTGGTCAGAAGCAATTGCAATATTGTAGATTCTTTTACAAACATTGCTGTACCAAAAACCTTAATTATAGCCTACCTGGGAGGACAAAACAGAGAATGAGAGTAATGACAGAGTGGAAACCCCAGGTTAGAGCAAATGGTCACTGCAAAGAAGTTATGCTTTTAAAGTTCTATCCTAGAATAATGTGGACATTTTAAGTATGCACAGATTATTGTAATTCTTGGAATTTCTGCCTTAGAAAGAATTCCAATAGAACTTTTCTAAAAGGAAAATCATCTTCGAGCATAGCCTTTGGAATGAGTGATGGTTACATAGATGAGAAGAAAAATACATGAAAGAAAGAATGTGACAAGGATAAAAGATGATTCTTCCTATATTGGCACTTTGAACACAAGTGATTGGAACATGCTATGAAAGCAAAGGTGTTAGATTGAGAACAAAACGCTGTGTATTGTGTCACACTTGGTGACATTTGGAAGATGACCTACTTGTGCAGATGTGTGTGTGTATGCACATGTGTGTGTTTAGAATGAAAAATGAATGGGGAGGTCAGAGCTAACATTATCAAAAGGTAGAAGAGTGAAGTAGTCACAGACACAAAAGATGTCTGTGTCCCACGTGTTTTTCTATCATTCACTTCATTTAATTATTTGGTTTTTAAAGTCATAAAATGTGTTTTCAGTAGACTGATCTGACAGATAATGCACTATTTATTTAATAATCCTAATACTATTTTCAGAGAATCAAAATATTATACTTCTCTTATTTAATATTTTATTTTATACTATAGTTAATATGAACTGTTAGAAACTCTCATTGTGAAGAACAACAGAGAAAGTGAAGAAATTCCAAAACCTAACCCACATCACATATCCTTGGACTAACAAGAGTCATTTTATATTCTCACCATTTCCAATCAGAATAATGACATATCAACAAATATTTATCTAGGATTTAATAGTTACGTAGGCACATTTAATTTTTGTCATTATATCTCAGATAAACAATGCAGATTAGACTTAATGACAAAAGCTTATTGAGTACTACTTATAATATACAAAAATTAAAATTAAACAAAGGTCATTTTGTCTTTAATTGATAAATAATAATGAAGAGTTAGAAAAGTCAAGACCCATCAGTGTGCTGTATTCGGGAGACCCATCTCACGTGCAGAGACACACATAGGCTCAAAATAAAGGAATGGAGAAAGATCTACCAAGCAAATGGAAAACAAAAAAAAAAGGCAAGGATTGCAAGCCTAGTCTCTGATAAAACAGACTTTAAATCAACAAAGATCAAAAGAGACAAAGAAGGCCATTACATAATGGTAAAGGGATCAATTCAACAGGAAGAACTAACTATCCTAAATATATATGCACCCAATACAGGAGCGCCCAGATTCATAAAGTAAGTCATTAGAGACCTACAAAGAGACTTAGACTCCCACACAATAATAATGGGAGACTTTAACACCCCACTGTCAACATTAGACAGATCAATGAGACAGAAAATGACAAGGATATCCAGGAATTGAACTCAGCTCTGCACCAAGCAGACCTAATAGACATCTACATAATTCTCCACCTCAAATCAACAGAATATACATTCTTCTTAGCACCTATTCCACATCGCACTTATTCCAAAATTGACCACATAGTTGGAAATAATGATAGCATTAGGGGAAATACCTAACGTAAATGATGAGTTCATGGTTGCAGCAAACCAACATGGCACATGTATACCTATGTAACAAACCTGCACATTGTGCACGTGTACCCTAGAACTTAAAGTATAATTTAAAAAAAAAAAGAAAAAGAAAAAAAATGGCTTGTCCTGGTATGGCCTTACAGTCAGAAATAAACAAATATCATGAAGTAAAAAAAAAAAAAAAAAGAAAGAAAATCTCTGTGACATGAAAGCAGTGTGGGGGAGAGAGCAGGACTGTATGTGAGCAAGTGAGGTTCACAATTGTATTTTTAACCCTATAGTGTCCATGTTTTCTCAACAGTCAATTTCAAAGGCAAATGAATGCAGAACATGAGTTATCATTTAAATGCAAAAAAGATTTTATTAGAATTTTCTTCTCCCCTTTTGGGAAAGTGACAAGTCTGTGATATGGATTAACGGAAATGAAAATTCCTCCACAGATCCAGTCAAAAAACCTCTTTGCTTTGGAGTGTACTCACTTGGGTTACAATTTCTATTATGTTTCTGTTTTAACATTACATTTGAGCTTCATCTTATTAAGTTCATTTACATTAGTATGAAAGTCAGTGTAATAATAGAATAAATTATTTTGAAATTAATGTTAAAATACTAAAGACTCTAAGGCAGCTTTGATGACTAAAGTTGATTATAATGGCTAAATGTTGACAATATAATATATTCTCCAATTATTTCTCTGAATATTGCATCTTATGATACATTTCTTGAACTTCTTGTGTTACTCTTTGTGTTTAAAAAAACATCTCTGAATATGTAATGATTATTTTGATGTAGGCAAAGCATCAGAATACTAAAATCAATAAATAAAATAATGTGGACAACTAAATAATATAATTAACTCAAAAATAGATGCTACATTTTATTTTTTAAAAGAGATATTAGAGAGTAAGTTTATGAATCAGAAAATAGTGCAGATACATACCATAAATCAATCTTATAGAGATATGTAATTTACACTATTACCACGTTTAGGAATTATGTATGCCTTATCTCCATTTTGGAAGCTAAAGACAGGTGGTAAGAAAACATTGATGTTCTTATTCCACAAGATAAATCATTATGCTTCTTCAACCATATTCAACATATGATTGAAGTGAAAAGCATACAACTGCTGTGCAGGGAAAAGTAGTACATTAATTGATGAGAGAGAAGCACACAGAATTATAATAACACAGATGATCATTGGGCATCTTCAACTGAGAGAACCAAGGAAGGTTTCAAGTTGTTGTAGCTGGAAAGAGCATGGGAATTAGTCACATGAGTAAGAATGCCAGGCAAAAGGCACACAGGTGGTCAGAGCTCTGCCAATTTGTCAGCTTGAAAGCACAACACTTCCTTTAGCACAAAGAGTGCGTGTGGGACTGTGGAAAGCCATGAAGTTGAATACATCATCAAAAGAAGCCATTCATAAAGGGCATGGGATACATATTAAAACCTTTGAATTTGATCTTAGCCATGATCTCCATCCAGTAAAGGATTTAGGCATGAGAGTGATATAAGCATGCTGCATTTGCAAATACAACTCTCAGTAGTTTGGGAAATTTTACAGATCACTGCTGTCCAGTAGAACTTTCTATGATAAGGAAATTTCTCTATCTGCACTGTTTAATACGGCAGTCACTGACCACCTGTGGCTATTGAGCATTTGAAATGTGGCCAGTGCTACAAAAAAAAACTGAATTTTTAATCGATATAATTTAATTCACTGAAATGGAAATTGAAATAGCACATTTGGCTGGCAGATCCTGATTTCTACAGTGCAAATGTAGAGGTAGAGCTGACTTTACTCAGTTATTGATAAGAAGGTGGTTGAAGAAATCTAGATTTCCTGATATGCAATATCATTTTGTTCTGTATTAAATCCTAATTATAAAAACTTGAGAAACGGTTTGTCTCATGAATGGGTCTGTTTTACTATTGTCACCCTTCTCTCTAAAAAATTCTCCATTCCTAAACCTAACCTCAGAACTCTCGGGACTGGAGGCAGTGATAACAAGACAGTGAATGTCATCACTTGGAGTATGGAATACAGTCCAAGTATGCTTTTAACCATGCATTGGTGGGTAAGCACCCTGAAAAGTAAGCCAATAAATTAATATTCATTTTTAATTAATTTAAATATATGTTGAGCACCTTACTCTTTGCCAGTGTGCTACACTCTGAAGATGAGGGCATGAAAAGGTCTGAACTCCATACAATCATAATCAATCAGGGAAGGCAGATACACATACATTGAATCATAATATAGTGAATGGTATATGATGATTGGCAGTTTGAATAAGACAGTCATCTCAACAGAGATTTAGAAGTGCTTAATTCTGCATGAAGGGGTTAGGAAAGAGTTGAGTCAGGAACTAACTATAAAGTTGAGAAGAAACTTTTCAAGGTTAATTCAAAGGAAGGGGAAGAGATAGTAGGTATGAGGATAGTAGATATGTGGAAGTGATTGGGAAAGACAGCAGCTGTGTGGAGTTGAAACAGCAGAATAAAGACATTCAAGTATGAAAATTAATTATTGTTTTAAAAACTGTATACAGGCTTCTATGCCTAGAAAGTCGGATTATGACTGAAGTTGAAGCTAAGAAGCCATGTTACGCTGTGTGGAAATGATTGGGAGTTGATGATTTTTTTTTTTCTTAAGAAAGGATATAACTTGGTCAGATTTGGAGTTTTAAGGAGCGTTGAGAAATGATGAATGTTGAAGATTCAAACAGGACACACAAGCCACAAGCCTGAATATGAATGGACAGATTTTTGAGATGTTAGATTTTTTTTTTAATTTTAATGCTGAGGTTCATAACTAAGGCCACAAAATCCTTCCAGTCTGAGAAATGTCAGTTTTTCTTTTTATATAAATAGATGTGTTTTTTCTGTCTCATCAACACGTTAGCATCCACCCACCCTGCAATGACTTAAAACACCACAGCTCTCTATGCACTGTAGTCTGGATAGGGCTTGAAGATTCATTAGATAAGTAGGTAAGGGTGATAGAGAAAACAGGATGATTGCAAGGTTTATGGCTAGAGACTGTGGAAGCTGATACTATTGATGAAATAGGGAAGACGTCAGAAAAGCCAAGGCTTGGGATGGTGGTAATGGATTTTGAGCCATTTCTGCTTCTAGCTATTCTTTTTCTTTTCACTCAGTGACAGTAGGGATTATTCACCCTCTTACAAAGTACCCTGCAGCTCTGTTGAGTTTAATCTCATGAGGCGATTACCATTACTGTACATCTGTCTGGCTGGAAATCACTATCTTTCCTATCTTACAGCACATTCAAACTGCATGGAGGAAATTGTTTGGGCACACAGTAGTTTATTTGTAGAGAAAATACTTTAGTTGACCTGACAGAGCAAGTTTGGCTCACAAATTATCTCTCTAAGCCACTTTGCTCCAGCAAACTCCAGTTAATAGCCCATGAGTTTCTTGCAGAAATGGAAAATGCACTAAGAATGGATTTTTTTTTCACAGAAGAAAGGAGGAATGAAATACATATTGAGCTGGAATCACATGCATTGAGTGATGATATTTAAGATTCCTGTACCTAAATATGTTGCTGCATGTTTCCTGTTTGCTTCTTTCACTGAACTGAAGCTACTGATAGCTGATATTTTGCAATCAGTATCTAAACTCCAGATAATTCTGCTAGGCTTCTCTTCCTCTAACCATGTCCATAAACCACACATTGTGGCTCCCCATGGTTTCTTTATCCCATTTGAACTTTGTAACTAAGCACAAATTATTCTTCTTGGTATCAACATGTAACCTTATCAGCATGAACCTTCCTTTTCACAGGCATGAAACGCGATGTCTTCATGTTCAGCCAAGGTCCCAATACCTTGTTCACAAAGCCTCTAGCAGGGCAGGAGAGCTGACTGACATGGTACCATGTGCTACAAAACTAACTTTGGGCCCTGGCTCACTTTTAACTGCTAAAATTTGTAATTTCTAAAATTGTAGTTCAGATTGAATACGGCAGAAATTCAACACCAAAAATGAAACTGGGGCTACATCATATGCTGGAAATGCATTCAGTGCTCTGAGGCATTTTCAAAAATATTGACTGCACTTAAAAACTAGAGCAAAAGAGAAAGACAGCTTGGAAGCCCAAAGCCATTACATTGTTCACTTTTAAAGGGAAGTATCATAAAAAAAAGTTATTTAATTTAACCTACATTTCAATGTAACATTATGTGCTAATATAAGTTAAAAGTCCAAGAAAAAGCCTACAAGTGTCCACAAAGTTTTACCAGGGAATGTTGACAGGATATAACCCCAGTGACCTCAAGCAATTCAGAGTATCTGCCTGGTTGATTGCTGGGAATCTCTGTGGTTTCTTTATTCTTCTTCTGTGCCCAATCTCTTCTGTTAGATGATGCCTCTCCAGGAGCTCTGAGTTTTGCTGCTTTTATCACACTTTGGCACTAAGCACTTCTGAAAGCTGGTTCTAGTGAACGGACTCCCAGTGCTGGACCCCTTAGCTTCAAAGCAAGACTCTAACTGTTCAGGTAAAAAGCAGTGAAAATGGTGAATAAGTCATCGTCCCACAGCCAAGGGCAACTTTCATTATAACTATCAGTTATTTTAATTGATTATGGGATTTCAAAACTATGATTAAATATCTATGAGTAGATTTTATATAATATTTTAATAGCATGTGTTAAATGTAATCTTAACTAGTAAAAATATGATCTAGGTAATTGGACTTTGCTTGATCAAAGTAATTTTATTCCCAGATGCATTGAGATAGGTTTGCTGCCAAAATTAATCAGATTATTAAACAAAATTCTAAAAACATTCTCCAAGTGGTCATAACACCTACACCTTCCAATATTAGTTTCCTAATATAGTCAGAATGGAGTAGGCAGAAGTATGAGTTGGAGTACCTGCTAATTTAGTCCTCCTTGAATTCAAATTCCAGCTTTGACATTTACTGACTATATATAATTTTTTAACTTTAAGCTCAAATCCCCTCATTGATATATTGGGACATAATACTAACCTTTAAGGTTTTTGCCAGCTAGATAATAATAAATATAAAGAATATAGCTCTTTGTCAAATAAACAGTAGCCACTCAATTAACACTATTAGTGTTCATTATACTTGAAACCAAAGTACAGTTTTCTGTACTTTGTTTAGTTTTCACATCTTCATTCAGCATATATCCAAATGCATATGTATTCAATTCATATAATGAATCAAGTACTGAGCATTATACCAAGTACTATGTATTTTTCAGAAGATAACCTGCTGTCAAAATGAATAACAATAACAATAAAAATAGTGAGAGAGGGAGAGAGAAGGAAAAGAGAGCAGCCTATATAATAGTCTATTGTTTTTTACTACAAGGTATCAAATTTTAAAATTAAGTTCTCACAAAATATTATAGAGAAGATTGTAAACCTCTATCTTAAAAATAAAGATGCTAAGCCTAAAAAGGGCTAGCTTACTTTCTAGGGTCATACAGCATGAAAACAACTGCAAGTAAATCTACTTATGGCCGGGATGGTGGCTCACGCCTGTAATCCCAGCACTTTGGGAGGCAGAGGAGGGTGGATCACTTAAGGCCAAGAGTTCTAAACCAGCCTGGCCAACATGGCAAAAAACCCTGTCTTTACTAAAAATACAAAAATTAGCCCAGCATGGTTGTGCATGTCTGTAATCCCAGCTACTCAAGAGGCTGAAGCATGAGAATCTCTTGAGACCAGGAGGCAGAAGTTTCAGTGACCTGAGATTGCACCACTGCTCTCCAGCCTGGGCAACAGAGTGAGACTGTCTCTCTCTCTCTNGGGGTCTCACTTTGTCACCCAGGCTGGAGAGCAGTGGTGCAATCATGGCTCACTGCAATCTTGACCCCTCCAGGTTCAAGCAATTCTCCCACCTCAGCCTCCTGAGTAGCTAGGACCACACAGGCACATGACCCCATGCCCCACAGGTTTCTTAATTTTTTTGTAGAGATGAAGTCTCACTGTGTTGCACAGGCTGGTCTCAAACTCCTGGGCCCAAGCTATGCTCCTCCTCAGCCTCCCAAAGTGCTGGGATTTACGTAAGCTACCATGCTTGGCCTGTTCATAAGTTCATAAGCAGTTTTATTCATAATAGCCAAAATAGAAAGAACCTCAATGTCTACCTGGCCAGGCACAGTGAGCTGGTTGCAGTGAGCTGAGATTGTGCCACTGCACTCCAGCGTGGGCAACAGAACTAGACTCTGTCTCAAAAAAAAAACCTCGATGTCCATCAACATGTAAATGAATAAACCAACCGTGGTATACTCATTCAACAGAAATACTAAATACTACTCATCAATAAAAAAGAAGTGCTGGTGAAACATGAACAAATCTGGAAAGCATTATGCTCAGTAAAAGAAGCCAGTCACAAAATTATTCCATTTATGTAAAAATCCATAACAGCCACAACTAAGCTCTGGTGACAGAATCAGAACAAAGGTTGAATCTGGGAGACAGGTACTGAGTAGGAAGGAGTAAGAGAGAAGATTCTGGGTGATGGAAATGTTCTATATCTTGATAAAGATGTGGGTTACACAGGTGCACGCATTTGTCAAAACTCATTTAACACTCAAGATTATGTATTT
Source organism: Rhinopithecus bieti (assembly GCF_001698545.2). Classification (NCBI taxonomy): domain Eukaryota; kingdom Metazoa; phylum Chordata; class Mammalia; order Primates; family Cercopithecidae; genus Rhinopithecus; species Rhinopithecus bieti. The sequence continues at coordinate 974,447 of NW_016805053.1, forward strand.
CATTGTATATAATTGACCTCAAACTTAAAACAAATTTTTAAGCCATGAACAAAATCTCGACTTAACTCCATATCTGCAGAACCCTTACAGTTAAGCCTACTATATGAAATGTGATTCCACTATTCAGCTGGTGGTGAAGACTTGGAGGGAAGCACCCAATAGTGGGGTGGAGGAAGGGAGAAAAGGTAGTTTTTAGAACATACCTTGCAACTCTAAACTCTGGTATGCTCAGAATAGTTATGCTAAATTACATAGTAAACCTTCAGTGAGAAGACTGATAGACAGTATGGAAACAGATAAGAGATTCTGATTAAAAGAAAGTCACTTAGCATGCCAATTCATTCAGATACCACTCAAACAACTGAAAACAGTTGATACTTTTAAGAAACTTAAGACACTCTATTATCTTATAAAATCTGAGGGTCCTCAAAAAAACCATTATTAAACTGCAGAACATTTTGCAATTATTATGAGCGTTGTGAAACATGCCTAAAAGTAGTATCTTCATAACTAAAATGGTAACAAGTACGCATAAAAGAATCAAGTTAAAGACTAAGTTTAAAGGAATCTGATAAAATTATGTTTGGGGAAGCAAGATTATCAAGAGATAAAGTTATAGGCAGAATAGTAGTCTTAAAAGTAAATTATCTATTTTATGTATGCATGTATTTATTTAATTATTGTATTTTATCCACTGGTCGGAGGCAATGAAAAGTAAACTATTGACCCATACACTCTTCCGTTCTCTGAACTCTACAGCTCCTGTATATATAATGACTTGTATTATTCCATAAGTGTCTTCCTTTATACACGTAAAGCCTGGCACTCCACTAGCCAATATATTGGCACCTTGAGCAGTGTTCCTACACCTAGCAGAGAGCTGGAAGGCATGCTGACTAGCTGAATGAGACCCTGCTATATAAAATATACTGGCCAGGCACAGTGGCTCACACCTGTAGTCCCAGCAGTTTGTGAGGCCAAGGTGGGCGGATCACTTGAGTTCAGGAATTCCAGACCTGCCTGGGCAACATGGTGAAACCCTGCCTTGAATTAAAATACAAAAATTAGCCAAGCATGGTGGCAAGTGCCTGTAGCCCCAGCTACTTGGGGGGCTAAGGCAAGAGTAGCACTTGAGCCTGGGAGGTGGAGGTTGCAGTGAGCTGAGAACATACCACTGTACTCCAGCATGGGCCACAGAGTAAGACCCTATCTCAAAAAATATATATATATATAAATATAAATATATATATATATTTTTTTTTACTTACTACTTAAGTTATCAAATCTTTGTATGTGAAACAAGGAATAAATAATACACAGAAATGCACAGATAAATATATAGCAATGTATATGCAAAAAAAGTATTGGAAAACAGACATTAAATGGCAATTTTCTGGCCCAATTAGTAAAATTGAGGGTAATGTTGTCTTGCTACTGTGAGGTGCCATCAGATCTTCTACAACCAAGAGTTGTGCATTCCCCATGTTCAAGTGATTATAGCAAATAATTAGTTGTGAGTTTGGTATTTATACATGCTTTAACTGTAAAGGTCTCTAGCAAGGTTTTCAAGAATATGGCACTGTAATTTTTGTTCATTTCTTCACTTGGGATTTACAACTGAGAGATATACAAAGTGTGAATTACTAAAAATTCACCCTTCCTGCTATAACTAATAACACACTGATATCATGGAAGGCCAAAAGTACACTAAAAGAAAGTATTAATTAGTTGTATTTAGTCTTGGATCTAAAACTTAGGGAAGACCTGAGGGACAGCAACTGCAAATCATAGTTTACCATTCCAACTGAACTGAAATGATGCCTTTTAATATAACACCAGGTCAGGAACTTTTCAGAAAAATTAGGATTTCTAGGCAGGGTTTCATACATTTCTGACTCATATACAGGAAAGATTCATTTATTAATGCCTGCTAACTCCGAGAAGCATGAAGATAACGCAAGGAGCCTCCGAAGGAGCTAAAGGATGCACTTCTTGATTAATGCTAGATGTTACTGGAGAAAGAAAATAAAGAAGGCAGAGAAGGAGGAATAAGAGAGGGAAGGAAAGAATGGGAGAGAGAAGAAGAGGAAGGAAAGCTTCCTAAGACTTGCTGTTGTCTTCAGTATAAGAAGTTGGCCACAGTGAAAATGTTATTTTTATAGAGTCAGTGACAGGTTAAAAAAGTAATAAATCTCAACTTTCTTGTCGACTGCCAGAGTAGCCAGAATGCCCCCCGTTTCTTCTTCCCAGGCCACTGTGCCATAGAAATGGAGACAGAGTATTGGAAAGGAACTGGGGGAAAGAGCGATATAAACTAGATGTAAGTTTTTCTCCAGGAATCCATTCATCTTCTGTCAAAGATTGGAAAGGGCAGGACAAGCAATGGTGCCATCATGCAACTTAGTCCTCATCATAAATTATCATTCTTTATGACAGGAAGCTGAACAGAAAGAAAATCTTGAATTTTGCAGTTTGTTGTTGAAACATTTACATGCTCATTTGTCTCTCTTATCTTCTGTCTTACAAAGGAGTCTAGTCAGTCAGCGCATGGATAACCATAGGCAGGGAGAGGGTGAATCCTAGAATTGGACTCTTGCTGAAGACAGAACATGGAGTGATGGAGGATGAAGGAGGGGGGTGGCAAAAACAGAAGGGTAGCTGTCTTGGTGAACACAGCATCCAAAATAAGCACCATCCATAAATCATAGTACAGGTAAGACCTTGGTATCAGGGACCCAGACAAAGTGGTAAAGGGTCCCAGAGAGAGAACACAGCACAAGACAAGGAGAAGGAGAGGGATGCTTGAAAAGTGGGCAGTCATCATTGTTTGTCAGTGGCAGGACCCAAGACACAAGCTGTGATTTCACACTCTGGTACAGAGAAAATGAAACAATTGGCCACTGAGAAGCCAGGTGCTGTCCTTGGTAATGGATACACTGCCAAGATCAGCAATTAGCCCCAGGGGGCAAGAGAAAACCCAGGACTTGCAATTAGCTGCACGAATGTGATTGAGCCACAGATGCAAGAAGTGGAGTTACCTGAGTGCACCCTGTAAGATGTAAGGGTGCAAGTTCATGGCACCCACTGCCCCTGGAGGGTAGTGTATGGACAAGTATGAGGTATCATATCAGGTTGTGTGGTCTAGTATACTAGGGAACCCAGTAAGGGTTTGCTGAACTGAACAGACAAAACTGCAACAGGATACAACAAATCTGAAGGGTGCAAAAAGGATAGAAAGGTAAAATGAGGCTGGGCATGGTGGCTCACGCCTGTAGTGCCAACACTTCGGGAGGCCGAGGTGGGTAGATCATGAGGTCAGGAGTTCAAGACCAGCCTGGCCAAGATGGTGAAACCCCATCTCTACTAAAAATACAAAAATTAGCTGGGCGTGATGGTGGTTGCCTGTATCCCAGGTAAAAAAAAAAAAAAAAAGCTAAAATTAATGTGTTTCACAATTAATAACAGGCAGTGAAGTAGGACAGGATGAGTTTGGAGGAGTGCAAGAGAGGAGATTATTCCCTTTTATAGGGTACTCGAACTGCAGCCTAGGGTGGAACAGATGGTTAAAGGAACCACTTACGGCTAAAGACAAGCTGCTTCATGCTGGATAGGTCCTACAAACTGTAGTTTTAGGCAAGTGGAAAGATAAGGGAGAGCTGTAGAGAGGGAACTGGCGCCACCAAAGCCAGCAGAGCCCACTATTCCTCTGCCCATTAGGTGCCTAATCACACTTTCCTGTCTTTAATTTCCCAGTCCTGGGGCCAGGGCCTCGGACAGAGATCTGGATGGGGGACACAAGACTCATCACTAAGTGATGCTCAGGGCAGTAACCAAACTTTCTGAGACACATTAGTCCATTTAGCAAATGGAATACGAATATCTACTTCACAGGTTTATGTCTGAGATTAGCATCTGTGACTATCACTGTAAAATTTAAATGACTATATGGATGTAGGGGTTCTGTCAGATAATTTTTCTGAGGAGTCAGGCACTCACAGCCCAAGTTCCAGGAAGACACAAGAAGGTGACATTTGGGAATCCTTCCATTTTGAGAAGCCGGCCCTTTCCACGTGAGAAACAGTGCCACGTCTGACAGATGTAAAGGAAGACGATCTGACAGCCTTTGAGGTCTCACATGCTTCTTTGCAAACTGCTGTAGTGTAGGCGCTGGTGTCACTGAGCCATCCCAAGCTGGCAGAGAGCAGAGACCCCCTCAATGTGCTGGCATACCTCCTTGCTACCAAAGCCCACACAACTCATAGGAGCTAAGAAAGAAAGCCAGAAATCAAGGTGAACTCATAGATATGAAAAGCAGCAAACTGAAAAGAGAAATCCTGTCTCTCCAGCAGTGTGAAAAAAATGCAATTTGTTTGTTTTACTCAGATTTTTTTTTAATCCAGGCACTCAGCAGGAGGTGCCCTACAGCAAGGCTTCACAAGATGGCCAAATGCAATTGCTTGCATCATAAAAGAAAAAAAATTCTGGTACTCCCAAGGACAATGTGTCATAATCAGTATGGGAAAAACTGAGAAAAAAGAAAAGGTTTTCCTTCATTTGATGTTTTAAGAAAGTTTTTAGATCGGAGCTTCTTAAACTTCATTGTGCGTCCAGATCTCCTGGGACCTTATTCAAATGCAGATTCATATTCAGCAGGTCTGGGAGGTGGGTGGGGGATGAGGTTCAGCATTTCAACAAGCTCCCAGGTGATATCAGTGCTGCTGCTTCACTGACTTTATGCTGAGTTGGAAGGTACTAGACAATTAGAACTGTGGGTTTGAAAATAACTATTATGATGAATACATACAAATGAACGAAGATTGATGTGAAGGAAAAACAAGCTACCCTCATATAAAATGAGAGGATTTTGATATCAAAATGTTTCAAAAATGTCTGATGTTCTCTAACACGTACTCTCCTTTGCAAGTATTTACAACTCATTTGTGAAGTCAAAATATGTATACCACAAACACATAAGCATATGAATGGTGTAGAATTAGAACAATTGTATACATGAGATATAATTAATATAACGCACTGGGCTACCTTTTTCTTCAGTACCATCATCTGTTAAAGGGACAAAACAACAGAACTGTTGTTTGAATTAAAATAATACTTAAACATCTGTGAGTTATTGCCACATATAATCAACTCTCAATAAATAGTAACCAATTATCAATAATAGTAGTAAGGAATTGAGAGCAACAGGAAGCAGACAAATCCTAGGCTGACAGGGGCATGTCTCCAGTGAAACCCCACCTTCAAGCCAAAAACAGCCTGAAGCCTGAAGACCAGGCTGCTGGTTCCTGATGAAGCCTGTGACCCCAAGTGAGAACTTTTATTTCTGTTCGCATGCTCTTTCCACATTGGTTCTTTATGAATAATGCTTTTAAACCCATTGAATATTGCCTTTTCCAATGCTACCTATGGTTCACACCTCCCCCATTCTGTGCCCATTAAAAACTCTGAACTCAGCCACACTTGGGGACTACCCAATTTCAGATAGGGGATTGCCCACTTTGGGTCCCCCCTCCACTAAGAACTGTTCCTTCGTTCAATAAACTCTTTGCCCTGCTCACCCTCTGGTTGTAAGCATAACCTCATTCTTCTTGAACACAGGACAAGAACCTGGGACCCACCAAACGTGGGTACAAAAAAGGCTATAACATTGTAGTCCTCTGCCTTCCAATGGTGCTGGGTGGCTACCCCACACAACAGGAAGCAGCAAATACGCCGGGCCAGCACAAGAGCCATGGGCCAGAGCAGAGTGGAGGGACTGAATGAGCTGTAACCCAAATGACTAAAACACGCCCTGCCTCATTCACTGGGCTGCACATGGCAGGAAGGAGAGAAGAGCTATGACCCTTGGGGCTCTGCAAGCCAGAGCTGTGATACACTGTAACACCCTCTTTGGGGTTCTGTGGTTTCTGGAGTCTCTGAATTTTTCAGGCGCCACCATGTTTCTGTTGTCCATACGCCAACACCCAAGGTGGAAGCAGGTTGTTGTGTACCCAGCCCAACCATGGGCTGGGCAGCCCAAAGGGGCCAAGTAGTCAGGGTGCCTTCAGTGCCATGCCTGGAGCTAAGCAAAGCCCTGGGGAGGGGCATCGCTGGCCATGGAGATCTCCGGCTGGAGAAGAGGCACTGAAAAAATCCTCCATCAGAATGGATGGACTTGGAGAGAGTTTCTAATATAAAACCTTCTCAATTCTGTTTAATCTTATAATTTTCTGATTAAAAATCAATCATGGTCTTTTTTAATTTTGGGAGATAAGAAAAGGTTATTGAGCAAAATTTTACAATTCATGGATTTTTTTTTTTTTCTGAGACAGAGTCTTGCTCTGTCACCCAGGCTGGAGTGCAGTGGCGAGATCTCGACTTACTGCAACCTCCACCTCCCAGATTCAAGTGATTCTCCTGCCTCAGCCTTCAGAGAAGCCCGAGAAACTGGGACTATAGGCCTGCACCACCATGCCCAGCTAATTTTTGTATTTTTAGTACAGATGGTATTTCACCATATTGACCAGGCTGGTCTCGAACTCTTGACCTCATGATCCAACTGCCTCAGCCTCCCAAAGTGCTGGGTGAAATTCATGTTTAATCCAATTAAGAAGAGACATACATTCTCAACACTCGCCTTTGTGAATATCCATGCAATATTTAAGTCACACAGTGTTTATATACATATATATTTTGTATATATATTTTATATATATATGTTATATGTGTGTGTGTGTATTCAAATTTTAGGTTATAATGCATATATTGTATCTTCACATTGTCACTAAAATATAGTAAAAATCTCTCATACTATAAAATAAACATTTGTATTATTACTTTCAGTGGTTCCGTTCAATACCTATACCATAATTTATTTAGGTGTTCACTGATTACTTTTACCAGATGTTTAAGGTTGTACTTTTTTAATATTAAAATATCCTTATAATGTCCTTCCTTGCAAAAAATGTGAGCATACTTGTGGTTTTGTTATGAATTCGGCAACAAAAATTGTTAGAATAAAGGGTATGTGTGCTTTTAAAGGCTTTTGGTACTTATTTCCAAATTAGCCTACACAGGCTGTGGGTTAACGAGTGTACAGCATGGGTATGTGGTGGTGGGAAAAGGGGGAGGAAAGGGCAGTCTGAGAGGAAACTGGGAGCCCAGACCACAAAGCATCTGGAAGTGATGGTGAATGGTTAAATGTTCACCATGAGTGAGGTGGGTGGCAAAGAAGGTTTGGAAGACATGATTTGACTTAAGTTTTAAAAGAACTGAGAGCAGAGGCAGGAAGAACTGGAAGGAGGAGAGTCACAGCACTGCAAAAGGCAGCCCCTCTAGTGGAGAAAGAGCCAGGCCTGCAGCGTGAGAAGGTGGGGAGAGGTCAGATTCTGGATACAATACAAAGATAATGATAATAGGCTTCGCTGAATGCGAAAAAAAGTTTAAAATTACATAAGGATTTTTGGCCTAAAAGAATGGGAAGAAAGATATGTCATTTTCTGAGTTGAATGGAACAGGTTTGCTTGAGAAAAGCTCATCCTTTCACTTTGGCCAAGTCTAATTCGAGGTAACTTTGAGACACTAAGTAGGCAGTTGAACAAACAAGACTGGGATTCTGTAGTTGTTAGTTTGCCAAGATTTTCAATTGTTTCTTTAGTCATGATCACTATTTTCCCCAAAGTGCTACTTTTCTAAGTAACAATTATTTTTTACTAATATAGATGCATACACAGAATTTTCTTTCGGTTCTTGGTATAATCAGATGTTATAAGATTGCAGCTTTCTTTTCTTCTTTTTTCTTGACTAAGCTAGTTAACAATTAGATACGTTCTCTTTGTTTTCATAAGTAGGTCTAGATACTATTTAATTCTTACCATTTTCTGTTTAAAAATTCCGTAACTTTTGCTTTATATGTATTGATTGTTCTGTTTTGTTTCTTTATGTTCTCTTATTCTTTGGCTAACTTTTAACATTGAATACTTAGTTGATTTATTTTTATTGTTTTTGTTTAGTAGTAAAATTATTTAAGGCTGTAAATTTGTGCCCAGTAAAAGCTTTAGCAAGAACCCAGGCCTTTTTTTTTTTTTTTTTTAGTGCATATGGTTCTTATCATTGAATTTTTTTTTTAATTTCTAGGTCTGGTTTATCCTTTGACTCAGCATTTATTTAAGATATTGTTTGTTCTTTACAAATGTACAAGTCGTTTGAGTTTTATGCTATAGTTGGTATTAATTTCTCTTTCTCCTGAGCAATGATGTGTAGGTTATAAAAATTCTGCATTGACTGGGCACGGGTGGCTCACAACTGTAATCCCAGCACTTTGGGAGGCCAAGGCAGTTGGATCATGAGGTCAGGAGTTCAAGACCAGCCTGGCCAACAAAGTGAAACCCCGCCTCTACTAAAACTACAAAAATTAGCTGGGTGTGGTGGCAGGCGCCTGTAGTCCTGGCTACTTGGGAGGCTGAGGCAGGAGAATCGCTTGAACCCAGGAGTCAGAGGTTGCAGTGAGCTGAGATCAAGCTACTGCACTGCAGCCCAGGTGACACAGTGGGACTCTGTCTCAAAAAAAAAAAAAAAAAAAAAAAATCTGCATTTTTCAATGCTAAGTTTTATGTATTTTGGGTGTACCTTGACAAGAAGGCAACAGTAGCTCATGTAGGATCAGATACAACACTATGCATTATATCAACCTCATTATTTTTATCCTGAAAATAAAGGAGCTTCTTTTTTTGGTCCTTATGGAGACCGTTTTTAATCTACCAGGAGTTATTAAAGATCCTTAGCCTCATACTCTCTTGTGTTGTCAGCTTCACTTCAATGCTGATGAACTCAGGGATCTCATCGCTTTGACTTCTTTTCAACTCCAAGGTCTTTCTTCCTCATTTTATTGCCTAAGAAGCGTAACCTTAAAATGCTCTACAAGGATATCCGCACTTAGCAATACTACAGGAGATCAAACCTAACAAATCTAACACCAAACTTACTCTTGAATTATCTTTCTTCCAGGAAGGTTTGCCCCTGCTTCTCTACTGAGCTTCGGTTACATGTGCATTGACAATGCTCTTCAGACAGCTTGAGCTCTGGCTCTCTAACTCCAACTCCTCTAAACCCGGGTCTTCCTCTCATGTTAATAATCTAGTGAAAACACTCATGAGATAAGCAGAGCGGTGTTATAGAAAGCACACTGCTCAGGTTCTAGTTTGTTACATCCGTGGGTATCTCTGTTTCAGGAAGTAGAAAGTAAGTGGGTGTATTTGTCTGTTCCTGCATTGCTATCCAGAACTTCCTGAGACTGGGTAATTTATAAAGAAAAGAAGTTTAATGTACTCACAGTTTCACAGGCTGTATAGGAGGCATGGCTGAGAAGGCCTCAGGAAACTTACAATCATGGCAGAAGAACAAGAGGGAGGAGGCATGTCTTAAACGGCTGGAGCAGAAGGAAAGAGGGAGGGGGAGATGCTACACACTTTTAAACAATCAGATCTCATGAGAACTCACTCATTATCATGAGAACAACAAGGGGGAATCTGCCCTGATGATGCAATCACTTCCTACCAGGCTCCTCCTCCAACAATGGGGATTGCAATTCACCATGAGATTTAGGTAGGGAAACAAATCCAAACCATATCAGTGGGGATTGGTCATTTCCATTGGGATAGAGATATTAGGATTTTTAAAACTTCTGCAGCAATCATTATTTAACCTTGAAGTACTACACATGTTAGTAATGAAACACATCAATTGACAAGAGATAGTAGTTCTAGAATATTATGGAAGGGGCAACATGTAAAGAGAAAATAAGGGAAAATCAAGTTGTGTGTTTAAAATAAAATCAGGTTAAATTGGAAAAAGTGAGGCTACATGGAAAGGAGGTATTTCAGTGGTTCTTGTTGTTCACTATTATTTCAATTCTTTCTTTCAACAATCATTTTATTTTTGGTTTTCAATATGCCAGACATTGTGCTATGAGACTTGCAGTAAGTAAAAATAAAATATAAAATTGCAGTTGGATATGATAATAGATTTATGCATAATAAATGCTCAAATGGTTATTTTTATTATAATTATTATTTTTTGAACTATGTATATATTTGCAGGAGAATAAATTATTTTCAGCATACGGTAAAATAATAGGAGAAAGAAAATAAAAAAACTTTTGTGGAAAAGGTATACTTTGAGTCATAATTTAAAAGAAGGGCACAACTAGTCTATACTTTACACCTAGTATATTTGCCTTGAGTAGAACCATCCCTGGCTTCTTTTGCTAATTTCCTGAGTAGACACTGTACCAGTTAATCAAGTTCACTGCTTTGCTGCCCTTTGTCTCACTGAGATGGGGCCTCTTCTTATTCAACCTAATCTGTTGGCAATTTATTCTTCAAAATGAATGATGAGTGAATGAAACCCCTATCAACATATCAATAATAAAAAGTACTCCTGCCCCGGATTTTAAATAGTAACATTTTAAAGAAGGGAAAATTAAGAAGATTCAGGTGACATTTTAAAATAAAATGAAAACCCAATCAAATAAGGATTATACCCAAGCAAAAACGTCATGCATCATGGTCTTTTATAGGCAGTTAGTGACTAGCTGGAGGAGACTGGAGGCATCGCATGCCATATGGTGAGATAAATATGGCTTACTTTTAAAATTGCATTTGTGTCACACAATTAAACATTAAAACTATGCACTCCTAAAGATTCAATTGCAAAACTTGAAGTTTTTGCAAGGTTCATTGTAACCCTTTGGAGATGTTTGGACCTAAAATCTATCATTAGAAGCATAATATCTAAGTTACACGATTTCAGGAAACTATTTTTTTAAAAGGTGTAAAAAAAACTTGCAATTCAATGCACAGAGAAGCTCAAATACCAATATTTAACCCAACATAGCCCTTCACAATAAGCAGAAGGCAGCCATGACTATATTTTCCTGGATCCCAGCAAAAGGAAAAAGAGCTTGGGAGCAGATATTTCCCAAGGGGATATCAAATGGAGTCGAATTGCTGTGAGGCTGACCCTTGTATTCAGAGCATCTGAGGAAGAGTTTCAGCAGAATCAAGGTCAAGCAGATGTGTTTAGACATCATTTTGCTGCTGAAGCAAAACCCTAGATTGATTAAATCAGTGCAATGAATCTGGCTCCGAATAGAAATCATAACAAACTTTCAGCCCAAATAGAAAAATTAGCATTTAGTTTCTATACCCTACCCTTATTGAATTTGAAAAAAAGAAAAATCAAATAATATTGTTTGTTCTTGCTTTAAGAAAAAATTCTCGGCCGGGCATGGTGGCTCACACCTGTAATCTCAGCACTTTGGGAAGCTGAGGTGGGTGGATCACCTGAGGTCAGGAGTTCGAGACCAGCCTCAATATGGTGAAACCCCATCTATACTAAAAAAAAATACAAAAATTAGCTGGGCATGGTGGTGGGCAACCTGTAATCCCAGCTACTTAGGAGACTGAGGAAGGGAGAATTTCTTGAACCAGGGAGGCAGGGGTTGTAGTGAGCTGAGATCGTACCACTGCACTCCCACCTGGGCAACTGAGTAAGACTCCGTCTCGGAAAAAAAAAAAAATGTCTTGCAAGTTTCTTTGTCTCATATCAAAAAATAGAAAATAACTGAAGACTGTAAAGATCACCACTTATCAATAGTGCCAAAGCAGAAGGCTGGAGAAAAGCTCACAGACATGGTGACCTGCCCTTGCTGCATCCACCACCCTCTGTAAATGCCTACAGTCAAGTCCCTACTTCAGAGGGCTGTTCTATAGACTAAAGGAGTTAATATGTATATAGGGCACTTATAACAGTGTCTAGAACATAATAAGCAATATTTGTGCTAGTTGAGTTTTTTAATAATTACCATTATTATAGTGATGTTTTAAAAGTTTTGGTAGAATGGAAGTGTGATCCAGAGAGTCCAGGGTAATGGGCAATTCAAATAACATTTAAGAATACCTCTCGACCATCCTGGCTAACACGGTGAAACCCCGTCTCTACTAAAAATACAAAAAACTAGCCAGGCAAGGTGGCGGACGCCTGTAGTCCCAGCTACTCGGGAGGCTGAGGCAGGAGAATGGTGTAAACCCGGGAGGCGGAGCTTGCAGTGAGCTGAGATCCAGCCACTGCACTCCAGCCTGGGAGACAGAGCCAGACTCCATCTCAAAAAAAAAAAAAAAAAAAAAAAAGAATACCTCTCATGTGATGAACATTTAATATGTGCTAAGGGCTTTATGTAAAATTTCTCACTTAATTTTCACAATAACCCTATGTGGTGAATATTATTGTTATCCCAATTTTATAGTTTGGAAATCTGAGGCTTAGAAAGATTAAATAAATTGCTCAGGAGACCACACTGCTGAAAAGTGGTTGCATCAGCACATTCTCCAGGCAATCTGATTGAAGCAGCTGCTCTTAATAACTAAAGTAAGAGTTCAAAACAACCTAACAAAAGCAGGATTTATAATGGCCAAGATAAAAATGTAAATGAAGTGCAATCTAAATATGACATAGTTTTGCATAGCATACCAAACACATATCATATGACACAGTCATCTATGCCACCTACATGGCAAATGTACAAAGATGACAAATATATGTATACTACGTAAAGATTTCTTCATTTATTCGGGAATAAAATAGCAATCAACACTATTGAAAAGACCTCAGAGAATCTTTTTGTACTTTAAGATTTAAGTACTTATGTCTAAAGTCTGGAGGGAATAAGAGCCCCTTAAGTGTTCTTTTCCATAGTATGTGTCTGTATTAGTCAGGGTTCTCTAGAGGGACAGAACTAATAGCGTATATATATATATATATATATATATAGAGAGAGAGAGAGAGAGAGAGAGAGAGAGAGGAGAGGAGTTTTTTAAGTATTAATTCACACGATCACAAGGTTCCACAATAGGCTGTCTGCAAGCTGAGGAGCAAAGAGAGCCAGTTTGAGTCCCAAAACTAAAGAACTTGGAGTCTGATGTTCGAGGGCAGGAAGCATCCAGCACGGGAAAGAAATGTAGGCTGGGAGGCTAAGGCCAATCTAGTCTTTTCACGTTTTTCTGCCTGCTTTATATTCCAGCCACACTGATAGCTGATTAGATGGTGCCCACCTAATTAGATTAGATGTTGCCTGGATTAAGGGTGGGTCTGCCTTTCCCAGCCCACCGACTCAAATGTTAATTTCCCTTGGCAACACCTTCACATACACACCCAGGATCAATACTTTGCATCCTTCGATCAAATCAAGTTGACAGTATTAATCATCACAGTGTCTATATGCAACCTCGTGCTTTGAGAGTCACAAAGAGGGGCAGGGATCTGTTGAAATTTCAGGATAAATTCATATGGATGCCAAATAATGTTCTCCTCTCTTAGGATGAGGGAGTGCATGGTAGTTGAAATTTCTTACTGAGACTCTGCTGATGTAATAGGCTCCAGTTAATTACAGTTTTGTAATGACAGAGTTGCATTTTGTGTTTTTTGTTTTTTGTTTTTTTCCTTTTAAGTCAGTTAGCAAGAGAAAAGAGGTAGTCCTCATGATCTCTCCAGAGCTTCCACATGAATCCTTCAGGTTCAAACTCCAGGTTATACCTTGTTCCTTATTTCTGATCTACAGCATGGCAGAGTGAGCCTCTTAAACAGCACACACTCCCTCCTTAAGCTCCAAAACACCCCTAATGCTTCTGACATTAACTCTATCTAGAAAGCAAAGCTACACACCTCACTTCTAATGTATAAACATATACAGCTCACATAGACACCTCACTCAGCCTGCATATGTTGCATTACTTGCAAATACATAAGAACTCACCAAGTCTTTCCACCTCCATCCATATTGTTGCACTTGGACCTGTAGTGTTTAAAAATCGTAACCCTGGTGTGTTTTATTTTCTACCAACATTGTTTCCTACAGACATTGCTATTTGTACACTCTCTTCCTGGTTGTTTTGGCCCAGTGCCCAGGCTGCCTCAGCCCCACTGGAGGTCCTCCCCAAGCACTCCAATAGTGCCAACATCCCTGTGTGACTTTTACCTCCTCTCCCTCAAACACAGATAGGGTGCAGTCCTCACAAGAGTTCAGAGACAAAGGAATCATCCGTGGTTTCAGGAAGACTTAAAATCCGTATGAGAAAAATAGTGCTCAATAAAGATGGAGACGGGTTCCGCAATTCAAGATCTCTAATGCACTTGAATTCCACCACTGATTATGTGGCTCTAGAATAAAGATTTGGTTCTTTTAGCCTACAGCAGCATAATTCTACTTTTACCTAAAAGGCAGCAACTTTTTGGAGTTGAGAATTATGGAAAAATTTAATGTAAGAAACTGGGCTGACATTAGAGCTACCCAGAAGGACTTTAGGTAGAAACAATAAAAGCAAAAATAAAAACCCTAGACACAAGTGTTGAAAAACAGAGAGTGAGGGGCCAGCTGTCATGTCAAAGGCTGGAACCTTCATCTAATGTTTGAAGGACATGGCTTGCTGAGTATTAGAATTACTGCTTTTTTTTTAGGATTGTGTAAATAGTCCATGTTAATAGCTTGTCTTACACGGCAGGAGTTTAAAATACAACAAACCTTCAATTCTGCACTCCTTGCACCCAAGGGACATCCTCTGTGTAAAACCCAAAACCACCACACTTTGGTCGAACTTCATGAGAATACAAACTCCATGAGGTAGTCAATGGGGAGCCACTTTCCCTCACTTGTGCCTTTAACACCTCTTACCCTTGTTCTCGACTGTTATGAGAATAAACAAATATAAAATCAACTTTGAATCCTTTCATTCTCACTAATGTCTAGCCATAGCCCAGACTCTGGTTTAGCTCCTCACTTCCCCTTCTTCCTCTAGTCCCTAACCAGAGTAAATAAAATTGCACATTTCATCATACATCATAAGTAGGGCCACAACTAAAATTTGGGAGGTTTCTGTAAAACCTGATACCTTGCACATTTTAACTATAAAAGAGAATCTGTTATTGAGACTAAAAAGTTCAAGGACCCTTTCATTCCTCTCACTTCTTGAGTTTAAAGCCTCAGAGACAAACTAATATCAGGGTACTATCCCAAAAATATTCTCTTGATTTCAGCTGTCATCATGTGACTTCCTGGATCCCTTCCATTTGAATCTCAAATGCAGCATTGCTGAATTCTCAAGGGCTTAAAGACATACTACTTTTTTCCTGCGGTGACTAGTGGCCAATAGTACCAAAGGATAAGCTTTCTCAGCTGGCTGGGTGAAGGTGTTACTTAGCGTCATAGACTTGCCCATAGTTAGAATAAGAAGGGACCTTGTAAAACAGTGTGGTGAAAAGTATGGCTCCTGGTTATCCATACCAGAATTCAGATAGAGCAATAAATATTATTGGGCTCCATCTAAAACCTGAATAAAAGTATACAGAAGAATTTATGGGCATCTATATTTGAAAATGTTCCCCGTTAACATTTAATAGTGAAAATCTTCAAACCACAGTCAGAAGTCATCTCATACTACAGATGATATCTGAGCATATGTGCACAAGCACATGTACATATCTAAACATATGTATATATGTTATATACAGATTCCACATTTAAAAAATTTATGACTCTGAATATTTGTGTTATTTTTAATGTGTTCTGCATTAGAATGATCTGATGTTTTTCTAGGTTGTTTGTAATGTCCCAGACCCTAATCTTGAACTGAAAGTTCAGGAGATGTGATTTTCCTTTCCAGCTTTACCACTCACTATTTGAATAATATCAGATCTCAATGTCCTCACTCTAAAATGAAGAACTGGCTATCTTTGAAAACCATTTCAGTCCCAAAATTAAATAACTGTATTGAACACTGATTTGAAACTAGGGAACTATGTGGTTAAGAGACAGATTGTAAGACAAATGGCAGCCATCCACTCATATGCTCTCGACAGAACACTAAGATAATATTACAGTCTCATCTGCCTAATTAATTCTTTAGTTAAATTAAAAATTATATTTGATTAGGTTCGCAAAAGGCACTGACACTAGGCTTATTAGTGGCTCTAAATGCGTGGTCTCCAAATACCAGAAAGGAAAAAAAGTCCTGTACACTGAGATCAGAGTTTTTCCAAGTAGAGAAGTTTAATGCTAATGTGGATTTTGGTTCCAGAAAAATATACTGAATTCAAAAATATGGACAACACAAATTTCAAGTGATGGAAAGACAGCATAATTCTAATCAGATGCAATAGTCAGGGAAGGTAAGTGATTGAGAATGACAGATAAGCCACAATTGTGTAATGATTTGTTCTTCTATAAAGCTGAGGAGTCCTTTAGGGTTGCATAGGCATGTTAAAGAAGTCCATTAAGCTACCACAAAGGAAATGGATTGAAATAGGATTCTTCTAAGATTGTTAATGTGGATGCTTAGGAGATTTGAATTATTTCTCATGGTAGTTCTTCTGAGCAAGTCAATAAATTGGAATGAAGATATATAGTTGATATCTAATACATTTTTCCATCTCATATTTATGTTTAACAACAGATTTTCATCTTTTAGATGTGTTAAATTAAGGGTGAAAATGGATTGAAATATCATCTATTGGACACAGGGATCAGAAACAGGATAGAAAAGCCACACCGAAAACACTAGGCATTTTGTGTGATGGTAACAGCACATGAACAAAAGCCAGATTTGGAACGTGAGTCAGGAGTGTATGAGCTCACATTTATTGTTCAATGATACAGATGCATACTGCTAAAGAAATTATGGCATTGAAATGGAAGCAAAAAGTAGTAATGAAAAGATCCATGATATGTGAGGGGCTTTTAGGTACACGAGGAACTTTTCTGTATGTGCTGATGGTTTTAAGCTGTGTTCAAACACAAAGGCTGGTCAGATACTTCAATCACAAGATGCAGGGAAAGATTGGATTTCATGAAACTAACCAATTTGGGGCTCTGGTAACATTTGCTCAGCACCTGGTTGCTGCCTCAGCAAAAAACCAGCTGGCAGCTGTTTTTTGTTTAGTTTTGTTTTATAAAGCCTTGTTATTTATTGTCCAAATGCTCCTCATGAATTTCCAGAAGCAGAAACATTCTGACCAGTAAAGATTGAGGTGGTTTGTTTGGGTTAATGAGAAATGCTGCCTTTATATAAGTTCCCTGTTATTCTCCCTCATATTATTTTCCAAGTGGTATGAACTAAAGGTCTTCCCCTGTTGGCTTCTCCATCTGAAGATGTTCAGTGAGGAAACTCAGTATGTCCAAATAGTCAAAATGCCATCATGCTTTATGTCCTAAACCCAAACTGTTCATCTGTGCTCATGAACATATCAGCTCAGAGTGGGATAGCAGTATCGCTGTTCACCCCCAGGCAGAGGAAATGCTGACCATTTCCATAAAACACACTCCAAGACCACATCCAAGCCCCCCACTGGGATTTTTTCCCGATATGATTAAGGGCACATTTGGAATTTCAAGTGGACAAGAACACTTGAATTCAAACCAGGTCTAACTGGCAAATGGTTTTTAGGTAAAGTAATAGTTTGAAATACTTTCTCTAAAACTGTTTAAAATGCTCACACCTGGCTTGGATCTCAAGAATATTATACAGCGAGCATAATGTCTATGACAGTATTTAGTAGGATCTGATCGCTGCAGAATGTTCTTAGTGGGGTTACTATTCAGCTGCCAAGGGCAGGAGGGAAGAGGGAGCAGTTTTCCTGGTTTATAGGGGTGGTCAATTCTTACAATGTATAGACACTGTGCATTTTGTATCAGGTAACTAATTATACTTTTGTAACCACCCAATGGGTTCACCTTGCCTACTGCCTAGACAGAGCCAACTTCTCAAGTCAGGGAAATTCCAAATAGAGAAAGAGTAGGTCATGCAGAGCTGGCTGTGTGGGAGACTGGAGTTTTATTATTACTCAAATCAGTCTCCCTCAGCATTCGGGGAGCAGAGTTTTTAAGGACAACTTGGCAGGTGTGGGGAAGCCAGTGAGCCAGGAGTGCTGATTGGTCAGAGATGAAATCATAGGGAGTCGAAGCTGTCTTGTTGCTCTGAGTCAGTTCCTGGATGGGGGCCACTAGATCAGATGAGCTAGTTTATCAATCTGGGTGGTGCCAGCTGATCCATCAAATGCAGGATCTGGAAAATATCTCAAGCACTGACCTTAGGGGTAGTTTAGTGAGGGTCAGAAACGTGTAGTCTCCAGCTGCATCAATCCTAAACCATAATTTCTAATCTTGTGGTTAATTTGTTAGTCCTACAAAGGCAATCTAGTCCCTAGGCAAGAAGGAGGTCTGCTTTGGGAAAGGGCTGTTATCATCTTTGTTTTAAACTACAAACCAGGTTTCTCCCAAAGTTAGTGCAGCCTACGGCCAGGAATGAACAGACAGTTTAGAGGTTAGAAGCAAGATGTAGTTGGTTAAGTTAGACCTCTTTCACTGTCTCAGTCATAATTTTGCAAAGGTGGTTTCAATCTGGCAGCAACTTGACAAAGTAAGTATTGTTGATTCCTCTGAATACACTGAAAAGGAACAAAAAGATAAATCATCTTTTCAAAATCTTGCAGTATGTGGATGGAACCAGTATTTCCACTAATGGGGATGCAGTTTGTAAAATTCTTCCACTAAACCAGAAGTCTTTATTCTGACCCTATTCACAATCCATAGGCTCTATCTTTATATTATTATTATTGTTGTTGTTAAGGTGATCTTCAGTAGTCAAAATGTTACCAGAAAGGGGCCCTGATCCAGACCCCAAGAAGGGGTTCTTGGACTTCACACAAGAAAGAATTTGGGGTGAATCCATAGAGTAAAGTGAAAGCAACCTTCTTAGAGAAATAAAGAAACAAAAGAATGGCTAGTCCATAGGCAGAGCAGCAACTCAACTGATAATAGATAATACTGCTCAACTGATAATATTTACACTTATTTCTTGATCATATGCAAAACAAGGTATGGATTATTCATGAGTTTTCCGGGAAAGGGGTGGGCAATTTCCAGAACTGAGGGTTCCCCCCATTTTTAGACCAAATAGGGTAACTTCCTGACATTGTCATGGCATTTGTAAACTGTCCTGGCACCTGTGGGAGTGTCTTTCAGCCTACTAATGCATTATAATTAGCATATAATGAACAGTAAGGACGACCAGAGGTCACTTCCATCACTATCCTGGTTTTGTTGGGTTGTGGCTGGTTTCTTTACCACATCTTATCAGCAAGGTCTTTGTGATTGGTACCTGGTGCTGACCTCCTATCTCATCCTGTGACTAAGAATGCCTAACCTTCTGGGAATGCAGCCCAGTAAGGTCTCAGCCTTATTTTACCCAGCCCTTATTCAAGATGGAGTCACTCTGTTTCAAACACCTCTGACAATAATGCTACCAGCAAATTCAAGAAATATATTAAAAGCTAACTACTGTGTGTTTTTGCTGAGATGCACACCAGAGTCCAGGTTTCAGAACAACAACAAAATTAAACAAAAAAAAAAGTAATGTCATTGCTTTTCTTATGAAAAAATCAAAGGTCAGTATAAACTTATTCCTGTGTGTTCATTAAATACAAACAAGGCACTGGAAGTACCACAGGTTGACAGGGGATGATCCCATAGTCCTTTTTCCCCAGAAGCTTAGAGAGTATCTTAAGAAGACCACATCAATAAATAATAGGAATGTAATGATAATATATACAAATTTAGTAATGAACAGGGAACAATAAGGGGGTAGCTAAAAGTATAATTAATCATCTAGAGAAGATACTAAGATACTAGAGAATTCTACACAAAAGAAAGAAACCAATTTGAATACTGAAATTGATCAAGTATGATCCCAAAGTGTGTGTTTGTATGGAAGAAGGGCATGGAGGAACGAGGGCCTGTGCCTCTCTGGACAAACAGTGCCTTTCATCACTGGAGAATAGTGACAAATGGGAAGATGAACGTGGGACAGGATAGCAGCTGCTTCGTATGCTTACCTCTGGATTTGGAATTCTATCTTCTAGGGCAGAGGTAGCAAACACAGCTTTCTGGCTTGCGGATGAATTGCCTTTGTTCAGTAGGATGTTTCGAAATTCACTGGCTGTTCAGCACTCTACAGACCCTATTGCTCTCTATTGCATTGTTTTGGCTCTCCTCTTGTTTCTGTGACCTGCTAACCTGCCTGGCCCCCAAAAGGATTTTGAGCTTGCAAAATTGGTATGAGACATAATGATCCATCAGGCACTTTGAATCTAGAGTGACGTGCTAAGAAATGGATTATCAAGAACATTTTCACAAACATGCAAACAGGTATTAAAACAAGGTGAGAAAAGTTTTAAGATTCCAGGAGACATACAAAATATACCTGAGATAGAAAAATAGCAAAAGAGGGCCTGGGCGTGGTGGCTCACGCCTGTAATCCCAGCACTTTGGGAGGCCGAGGCACGTGGATCACCTGAAGTCAGGAGTTCAAAACCAGCCTGGTCAACACAATGAAACCCCCATTTCTACTAAAAATACAAAAATTAGCTAGGTCTGGTGGTGGGCACCTGTAATCCCAGCTACTTGGGAGGCTGAGGCAGGAGAATTGCTTGAACCCAGGAAGTAGAGGTTGCAGTGAGCTGAGATCATGAGACTGCACTTCAACCTGGGTGACAGAGTGAGACGCCGTCAAAAAAAAGAAAACAGAACAAACAAACAAACAAACAAACAAAACAAAAAAGAAAGAGAAACGAAAACAGCCAAGAGATAGAAGAAAGAAAAAATAATCTGTGGTAGAATGGAAAACATACAATGATTAATCAAACGTTAATAATTGTTACAGGAATAGGAAAATTGGTAAAGTTTCAAATTCCAAATTCTTGTGCACCTACATAGTAACACAAGTAAAGGAAAAGCAGTAAATAAAGAGAAAATATCCCATTTTCATTAGTTGTTGATAACGGGCTAACTGGGCATGGTTAATGCAATTAAACAATCCAATATATTTGAAATTGGGCCATGGAGGCTGATAGGCAAAACATTGTTAAACCAGAAGTACTGATTAATTACTTTATTGGACCATTAAACATCTGGCTTGCCTTTGTTACTCAATAAACTTAAACAGTTCATTAAAAACCAATGAAACATGACAGAAAAAAAATTAGAGGTTTTGTTTTCTTATTTCTTTCAGTTTACCTATGGATTCGAGGATTTTATTTCCTTTTGAACTCACTTCCAAAAGTCTAATGGAAAGTCACAGATGTTGCTAAGTGATAGGAAACTGCAACCCCCAACTAAAAATCGAAATTGCAAACCTATAACTCTTTAGTGATTGCAAATAAACCAAGTTGCAGAAGTAAATAGTGAGGAAAAATTTCTTTCTTTTTGTTATATACATCACTAGATATAGACTTTCTGAAATTTATTTACAACTCCAACGTTAATGCTTCTCGGCAACCATTCCTTTCAAGGTACTATTTAACAATCATAAGTAGGTCAGAGCATTGAATGAAGAAGACTTCGAATTCATGTTAAAATATATATACAGTTAATGGTATAAATAAATTACTAAAGTTCAACCATACTAACCAATTACTGTAGTATTTCATTTATCTTCACAGATACAATGATATCAAAAGATATGTCTA
The DNA here is from genome assembly GCF_001698545.2 of Rhinopithecus bieti. Lineage (NCBI taxonomy): Eukaryota > Metazoa > Chordata > Mammalia > Primates > Cercopithecidae > Rhinopithecus > Rhinopithecus bieti. The sequence goes on from NW_016805053.1 coordinate 996,014, forward strand.
TATCTAGATCTGTAAGCTATAAGGATTGTATTATACAGCTTGTTTTTTAACGTTTATTTCTCACAGTACATTTCTGAATATATTTCTATATCAGATTCTTGATGGATAGATACTGTTTCAATCATTTAATATTGAACCAAGTAACTTTTATTGCAAATGTGCATTGCTATTAATTTTTTCAATTATAAATACTCTTCTGTTGAAAACTCTTGTCAAACACAATTGTGATTTTATACAATTATGCACTTTGGATAAATTCTGAGAAGTAAAATCTGTTGATTACAAACAGGTAGCCAAGGTTCTTGTGTGTGTTGCCAAACTGAAACACATTAACAGAATTGAATTAATTAAATTAGTGATGTGGTTTGGCTCTGTGTCCCCATCCATATCTCATCTCAAGTTGGAATCACCACGTGTGGAGGGAGGGACCTGGTGGGAGCTGATTAGATCATGGGGGTGGTTTTTCCCTTGCTATGCTCATGATAGTGAGTTCTCATGACAGTGGATGGTTTTAAATTGTGGATTTCACTCCTTGCTCTCTTTCTCTCCTGCCACTTTAGGAAGAAGGTGATTGCTTCTCCTTCCCCTCCACTATGATCGTAAGTTTACTAAGGCTTCCCAGCCATGCGGAACTCTAAGTCAATTAAACCTCTTTTATTTATAAATTACCCAGTCTCAGGTAGTTCTTTATTGCATGTGAAAACAGATTAATACAATTAGTAAGAGTATTAATTAATTGTTAATTTAAGATCCAACTCATGAGGATGCTGCTGCAGCCATGAGATGCAGGAAACAATAACATAGGTTTTGAACATCTCCAAATCTATATATTAAGACAGAGTAAACAGGAAAACCAAAGACATGGAAAATACAATAAAATTAGGTTACAGATTATACCTACAAACCTCACAATACAAGCAGATAATTATAAACTTCCATTAGCCACAAAACCTACCTGATATCAGTGTCTCTGTGAAAGGAAACAAAGGGAAGGAATGGAGTGGCTGGCAGACATACACTCTTACTGGCTAGCATGACTGTAGCGTATTCTCCATACACTTTCATGGACTAGCATGACTGACCAGTTGGGAGATCAGGATCCAAAACGGGGCGTGGTTTTGCCCCTTCCAATAGAAGCTGGGTGCAAGGAGAGTGTACAAACGACTGAAGAGGCTGGACTATTCTGTCCCCTGTGAACTCTCAAAACCCACTTGCTAGAGAGCTCCCTCTAGAATTAGACCCTAGAATCCCACACTGAAAAGACACTGTTAGATGTGGAATTTTGAGTAGGGCAGGGATAATATTGAAAAGTAAAGAGAAGGTACAGGTAAAGCTGGAGAAGAGAGTCCAGAAATTTCAGAAAGCAATCCACTATAATGTTACAGTCTACATGAAGAGAACAGAAGAGGGAGCCGTGTGAAATAAGAACGCTATCCTGAACCACACCTCTTTCTAGGAGTTCAGGATAGTTAATTTTACAAAAAAACGAGCAACAGAAAAAGTATTGAGGGCGATTTCCACACTAAGTTAATAAAAGAAAAATGAGAATGAGGAGAATAATACGATTCCTATATATTATGAAAACACACCAGAAAGATTACCACAGGAAAGATCAAAATACACACCTTAAAAGCGAGTTAAATAAGAAAGCATTTTAAGGGAAGATAGAACAACATTAATCAGAATTGTGAAAACCTTAAATGAGATGAGAAAAATCAGGAAATAATTAGAAATAAACCATCATGTTCAAATGGAGACCGAATTAGAAATAACACAAGCGTGAATGAACACACTAAATAATTCCTTAAAAATAAAAGAGAAATACAGAAACAGATAAAAATTTCGAGTCAACATTGAAAATACTGAAGTAAATTCATCCTATAGATAGTAAGTGTGCCTGCAGAATAAAAGCAAAATAAGAGAATGTAACAAATACAAAAACTTTAATTCAAAACTTTCTTAAAATTAAATATATATAATGTATATTTGAAACTATACATTAAAGAACACACCACTTATTGACAGTACCAACTTGAAATTTAGTAAAATTGCTAAGCTTTGTAGAAAAAAGAAAAAAATATCATTTGCCACCTATGGGAATCTGAGGGAACCAAGATATTTATAAGGCAAATAAAATTACATTATCAGCATATGTTTCAACAGCAACACATGGACAGTATGAGGAAAACAGAGTAGTTAGTATACTTGTATATTCAAGGAAAGAAAATGTGAGTCAAGGATTTTATATCCTGAAAATCTGACATTCAGGTGTAAAACCACATACACAAAACTATTATTAACTAACATGTAAATATTTGATAATATTGTTCCCATAATACTTCCTAAGGAATTTACCAGATAATGAACTTGGACAAAAAAAAAAAAAAAAAAAAAAAAAAAAAAAACTTAAAAGACATTCATAAGGTGATAGGCATCATTAAACATGTAGTTATTTATAGACCTAAGAATAAATTGGGATTATAAAGAAAGCATGTAGTTTGTTATGACTCTAGGCTCAGGCCATGGAGATATTATACAAGTATTAAGATGGGGAAAGAGAATGTGGAGAGTAAAGGAAAACAAATTTTACTTTTTTGGTATACTGTTGGTGGTAAAATTACGGGCGGATCACGAGGTCAGGAGATCGAGACCATCCTGGCTAACACAGTGAAACCCCGTCTCTACTAAAAATACAAAACTAGCCGGGCGAGGTGGCGGGCGCCTGTAGTCCCAGCTACTCGGGAGGCTGCGGCGGGAGAATGGCGCAAACCCGCGAGGCGGAGCTTGCAGTGAGCTGAGATCGGGCCACTGCACTCCAGTCCGGGCGACAGAGCGAGACTCCGCCTCAAAAAAAAAAAAAAAAAAAAAAAAAAAAAAAAAAAAAAAAAAAAAAAAAATGTTATTCTGAAATGACTGTGTATAAATGGGCATACAGTGAATGTGTAATTATGTTATGGGATATTTTAAATCTATCATCCACTGTATCCTTAAGAACCAGGATTCTCAGAAGGAGACACAGACACAATGCAAAATAAATTACATTAAAATCTCATCTTGAATTTCAGTTTGAAGTACTTATGTGCATTCATGGTAGTGTTTGTGTGTGTGTGTGTGTATCTAGCAGGTATGTAACATGCATAATATCTTTGTTTTGTCAACAGAAAAAGACTAGAAACAATAATCAACAACCTAGGAGTGATGAGTAACTATCATGCCCAGATTATAATCTTGAGATACAATGTTTCGTTAAAAACCAAAAAGAAAGTATCAATCATTTTTTTCCTGCCATTCCTGTATGAACTGTACCATTGGGGAATAAAATAGTCGTGGATAAAATAAAATGTTGATTTAATAATGTCATTCTAAATGACAAATGAAAAAGCAGTTATAAAAGTCAAATATCATTATACTGCAACCTCCCAATGAATTAATGGATCCAAGCATTGAGTATCAACAGTCACTAATAACACCAAAGATAGGCCATCCAGATTTTACATCCTTTCTGTATTTTCTCTAGTTGAGGGTACAATCCTGACTGAAGATGCAATCAGCAATATTCAGACTGTGAAAACTCTATAGCTCAAAAGCATGGATTCTTCAACAGATAAACAGCAAAGAAAAGAAACAGATGAAGAAGGAGTCAGCATATTAAAAGATTCTAAAAAGTTATAAAGATAAAATCTTGTGAGATAAAACTATAAAGATACTCAAGAATATGCCTACTATATAAAAGTCCAGATTGAGGGGAATGAATGTGTGAGGCTGTGATCCTTTCGAGGGGAAAGAGTATGAGACTTCAAGAATATCTGTGATAACTGACAAAATGTGATTGCTAGTCTTGGATTGTGGTTGCATGGGTGTTTGCCTTATAATATCTCACTAAGTTAGACATTTTTATGGTTTTCTGAATCTGTTTCATTTTGCAGTAAACACATTGAAACAAAGAAAGGAAAAAAATCCTACCTATGTGAGAGATTCTTTTCCCCTACCACTTGACAATAGTTGCTATGGTTTTTTTTACTTCTTTATTTTCTCCATTTATTTTGCACTATCACTGCTAATTAGCAGTGTCTTGTATTTCCTTTGCATTTTCTTTGATTGCAAGAAAATGAATATTTTCTCATTTTTTATATTAATATATTTTTCTTCAAGAGATTTTCCTTTTAGTGCTTTTTAACCTATTTAATCATAACCATATAATTGATTTATAATCAGTTTAAAATAATTCAACATCAGGATTGTTGCTCATAGGTCTAATCAATAAATTTGACATCCAGCTTTTTATTTTGCATATACCTCATTAACCGTTTAAAAGTTTATATTAAATATGGTTAAATATGTGTATTCTTTACTTTGATTATCCTGTCTTTCTTTTATGCTCAAAAATTCTCCCTTTACTTCAAAATAATAGCAATGTTTGTTCATACTTTTTTAGTTCTTACATGGTTAACCAGTGCATTCCCATGGTGACTCTTAATAGTATCTAACAACATTGATTAGTTTTTGAAATGTATATAAATAAGATCTTATCATATATACTCTCACACCATGACTCTTTTGCTCAAACTTATGTTTTTGAGATTCTTTACATTGATGTAAAGTAGTATTCTACATAGGTATATATCATAAATTATTCATCTATTCTATTATTGCCAATTTCTGTTATTACAAATAGTGTCACTATAAACATCATGTATATGTATTTTGGTAAACATATGTTTGCATGTTGTTAGATATATCCCCAGCAGTAGAAATGTTGATCTTAGCGTGTGCATATATTCAGCCTTTGTAGATATTGTCAAGCAGTTTCTGAAGTGATTGACAACTGCTGATGCTACACATTCTCACCATATTTGGTGTTAGTCATTTCATTTTAGACATTTTGTCATTGTGGTCTTTTTCTTTTTTTTTTTTTTTTTTGAAATGGAGTCTCGCTCTGTTGCCCAGGCTGGAGAGAGCGAAGTGGCAGATCTCCTCTCACTGTAAGCACCGCCCCCAGGGTTCACGCCATTCTCCTGCCTCAGCCTCCCAAGCAGCTGGGACTACAAGCGCTCACCTCCACGCCTGGCTAATTTTTTTGTATTTCTAGTAGAGACGGGGTTTCACGGTGTTCACCAGGATGGTCTCGATTTCCTGACCTCGTGATCCGCCCACCTCGGCCTCCCAAAGTGCTGGGATTACAGGCAAGAGCCACCGCGCCCAGCCCATTGTGGTCTTAATTTGTATTTCTATGATAACTAATGAGGTTGTGTATCTTTCTATATGTTTATCAGCTATATTGATAGCCTCTTTTGTGAAGTGCCTCTAAATCTCTTGCGTTTTTTTCTCCATCTAGTTGACTATTTTTTTTTTTTAATTGATTTGCTGGTGTTCCTCATGTATTTTGGATAATAGTCTTTTGTCAGAAATTTATACTGCAAACGTAACCTTTAGAAAAATAATAAATTTTTTGTTAGATTTTTTCTCAAGTATTGTATTGATAATGCTTTTTCAAAGTGGGACCATTTCTTAAATTTATTTTCTCTTTGTTGATTGTTACACTGAAGTAAAATTGATTTCTTATGTTGACCTTTTATTCAGCTATCTTGTGAATTCACTTAGTGAGTCCTAAGTCCTAAGTAAAGATTCTTTTGAACGTTGTTCATTCCATTTATGTCATTGGCAAATAATGACAGCCTTATTTCTTCCCTTTGATGGCCTCTACCATTTGTTTTCTGTTTTATGACACTAGCAAGGAATGGTACTGTACTGTTGGGAGAGGATATTAAAGTAGAGGAAAGGTTTTCAACTTGTGTTAATTAAATTGCTCTTTATCGAATCAATGAATTTCTCTTCTAAAAACAGCTTACTAAGAGTTTTTATGATGAATAGATGTTGTGCTGATCATATGTTTTCTATTTTGTCTTGTTACTATAGCAAATGTTATGATTAATTTTTAAGGATTTAAGCTAATGTTTCATTTGTGGAAGAAATACAATTCAATGTGATACCTCTTTTAAAATTATCCTGGATTTGTTAACATTTTCTTTAGGAAATTTAAATTTAAATTTATGGGATATTGGTTATAACTATCTTACAATGCCCTTGTCGTATATTGGTAATAAATTACTTTTGGACTCATAAAATATGTTGGAAAGTATAGTAGGTTCAATGGTGACCCCCAAAATATATGTCTGTAGCCTACCCCTTCAGAAGTGTGAATGTGAATGACCTTAGTTGAGGATGTTTTGACAACGCAATGAAGTTAAGGATCATAAAATGAAGTCATTTTGGATTTAGTGTGGGCCCTAAATCCAATGATAGCTTTCCTTAAAAGAGAAAGGCAGAGGGAGAATGGAGACACAGAAAAGGTAAGAAGTCCACATAAGGACCCATGTGAAGACAGAGGCAGAGATTTTAGTTACTTGTTAGAGATCAAGGAAATCCTATAGTCTAAGGTGGAACAAAGCAAGGTAGGATTCTTTTACAGACTTCAAAGGGAGCATGACCCTGCTGGCACCTTAGTTTTAGACTTATGGCCTCCACAACTGTGAAAGAAGAGATATGAATTGTTTTAAGCCATCAGATTTGTCATCGTTTGTTACAGTAGCCCTAGGAAACTAACAGAGGAATTAATCCTTGTTCCTACATCTGGAGTTTATATAAGATTGGTGACTATTTTTTCCTTAAATGTTTAGGAGAATTCATTCATGAAACCAACTGAGCTGGAGAATTAATTTACAGAAACCATTTTAATTAAAATTACAATCTCAGCTCACTACAACCTCTGACTCCTGGGTTCAAGTGATTCTCCTGCCTCAGCCTCCCAAGTAGCTGGGACCACAGGTGCGTGCCACCACACCTAGCTAATTTTTTGCATTTTTAGTAGAGACAAGGTCTCACTGTGTTAGCCAGGATGGTCTCAATCTCCTGACCTAGTGATCTACCCACCTCGGCCTCCTAAAGTGCTGGGATTACAGGTGTAGGCCACTGCACCCAGCCAAAATTCTTCATCTTTAAAAGATATAAGAGGCCGGGCGCGGTGGCTCAAGCCTGTAATCCCAGCACTTTGGGAGGTGGAGACGGGCGGATCATGAGGTCAGGAGATCGAGACCATCCTGGCTAACACGGTGAAACCCCGTCTCTACTAAAAAATACAAAAAACTAGCCAGGCGAGGTGGCGGGCGCCTGTAGTCCCAGCTACTCGGGAGGCTGAGGCAGGAGAATGGCATAAACCCGGGAGGCGGAGCTTGCAGTGAGCTGAGATCCGGCCACTGCACTCCAGCCCGGGCCACAGAGCGAGACTCTGT
>NW_016805053.1:1005538-1037888 GCF_001698545.2 Rhinopithecus bieti
AAAAAAAAAAAAAAAAAAAAAAAAAAAGATATAAGAAACTTCAAGTTTCATATATAATTTTGAGGGAATTTAAGTGAGTTGCACTTTTGTAGGAAAATTTTGTCTAAATATTCAAATTTATTGGACAAATGCTCATAATATCCTCTATTATGTTTTCTATTAAACTTTTTATCTTGAAATAATTGAAGATTCACATGCAGTTGTAAGAAAAATACAGAGGAATCCATGTATGTACCCTTTAACATTCCTCCCAAAGGTAAAATCTTCCAAAACTATAATACAATATCAGGACCAATATATTGGCATTATAAAGTCAAGATACAAAACATTTCCATCACTAAACGTATCCCTTATCTTGCCCTTTTAAATCTATATTTACTTCCCTTCTATCTTCACCCCTGCCTTAAAACCTGGAAGCCATTAATCTGTTCTTCATTTCTATAATTTTGTCATTATACTTTGTAGTATGGATATACCACAGTTTGCTTCAACATTCACTCATTGAAGGACAGCTGGGTTGTTTCCAATTTTTGACTTTTGTAAGTAAAGCTACTGTAAACATTGATGTACAAGTTTTTGTATTAAGACAAGTTTTCCATGTCCTAAAATAAATGACCAGGAGTAAAACTACTGGGTCATATAGTAAATGTATGCTTATTTTTTTGTAAGAAGCTACTAAACTCTTCTGCAGAGTGACTAAGCTGTTTTATATTCCTACCAGCAATGCATGAGTCATCCAGTTTCTTCACCAGCACTTGATGTCACTAGTTTTTAGTTTGGCCATTCTGATGTGTATGGTGATAGTTCATTGTGGTTTTAAGTGTAATTTCTTTAATGCCTAGTGACATTATTCCAAAAGACAGAGAAAGAGGGAAACCCCTGGAAATCATTATATCCAGCCAGTATCATCCTAATACCAAAACCTGGAAGGGGCATAACAAAGAAAACTACAGACCAATATACCTGATGAACATAGATGCAAAAATCCTCCACAAAATACTAGCCAAACAAATCTAACAGCATATTAAAAAGGTAATCCATCATTATAATAAAGAAAGAAAGGGCATCAAAATCATAAAGAGGAAGTCAAATTGTCGCTGTTTGCTGAATATATGATCATATACCTAGAAAACCCTACAGACTCATCTAAACAGCTCCTAGAAATGGTAAATAAGTTCAGTTGTTTCAGGATGCAAAATTAATGTACACAAATCAGTAGCCCTGCTATACACCACCAGCAACCAAGCTGAGAATCAAATGAAGAACTAAACCCCTTTTACGATAGCTGCAAAAAATTTAAAATACTCAGGAATCTACTTAACCAAGGAGACCTTGGTTAAAGACCTCTATAAGGCAAACTACAAAACACTGCTGAAAGAAATTATAGACAACAGAAACAAACAGAAACACAACCCCATGCTCATGTATGGGTAAAATCAGTATAGTGAAACTACCATACTGCCAAAATCAATCTATAAATTCAATGCAATTCCCATCAGAATGTCATCATCATTCTTCACAAAACTAGAAAAAACAATCCTAATATTGATATGGAACCAAGAAAGAGCCCATATAGCCAAAGCAAGATTAAGCAAAAAGAATAAATCTGGAGGCATCACATTACCCAACTTCAAACTATACCATAAGGTCATAATCACCAAAACAGCACGGTACTGGTATAAAAATAGGCATATAAACCAATGGAGCAGAATAGAAAACTCAGAAATAAAGCCAAATACTTTAGCCAACTCATCTTCAACAAAGCAAACAAAGACATAAAGTGGGGAAAGGACACCTTTATTCAACAAATGGTGTTGGGATACTTGTCAAGTCACATGTAAAGAATGAAGCTGGATCCTCATCTCTCACCTTATACAAAAAAATCAACGCAAGGTTGATCAAAGACTCAAATCTAAGACATGAAACCATAAAAATTCTAGATGATAACACTGGAAAACCTTTTAGACATTGCTTACCCAAAGACTTCATGACCAAGAATCCAAAAGCAAAAACAACAGAAACAAATATTAATACATGGGACTTAAGTAAACTAAAAAGCTTCTGCATAGCAAAAGAAATAACCAGCAGTGTAAACAGACAACCCACGGAGTGGGAGAAAATCATTATCTATACATCCAACAAAGGACTAATATCCAGAATCCACAAGGTGCTCAAACAAATCCGCAAGAAAAAAACAGTTATATTTAAAAGTGGGCTAATGACATGAATAGACAATTCTCAAAAGAAGATATTCAAATGGCTGCAAATGTGAAAAAATGCTGAACATCACTAATAATCAGGGAAATGAAAATCAAAACCACAACGCAATACCACCTTATTCCTCCAAGGATTGCCATAATAAAAAAATCAAAAATAAAAGATGTTGGCATGGATATGGTGAAAAGGGAACACTTTTACACTGTTGGTGGGAATGTAAACTAATACAACCACTATGGAAACAGTGTAGAAATCCTTAAAGAACTAAAAGTAGATCTATCATTTGATCCAGCAATCTCACTACTTGGTATCTATCCAGAGTTGAAAAGTTATTATACAAAAAAGATACTTGCACATTCATGTTTATAGCAGCACAATTCGCAATTGCAAAAATATGAAACCAGCCCAAATGCCCATCAATCAACAGGTGGATAAAGAAAATGTGGTATGTATATATATCATGGAATACTACTCAGCCATATAAAGAACAAAATAATGGCATTTGGAGCAATGTGGATGGAACTGAAGAACATTATTCTAAGTGAAGTGTCTCAGGAATGGTAAACCAAACATCATATGGTTTCACTCAGTGGGAGCTAAGATATGAGGACACAGAGGCATAAGAATGATACAATGGACTCTGGGAACTTGGGGTAAAGGATGGGAGATGGGGTGAGGGATAAAAGGCTACATACTGAGTACAGTGTACACTGATAGGGTGACAGGTGTACCAAAATCTCAAAAATCACCACTAAAGAACTTATTCATGTGACAGAATGCCACCTGTTCCCCAAAAGCCAATTGAAATTATATATGTATATATATAATATATGTATGTATGTGTGTGTGTGTGTATATATATAATCCAAGAGAAGAAAAGTCTGTTACGCATGCCCAAATTTTTGTTTACCATATACATTTTTTCTTACCGTTGTTCTAAAGTGCCTTTTTTCATCATTTCCTTTGTATTTAGTGAATTTCCCTTAGCCTTCTTTTGGGGTAGGTTAGCTGGCAATGAATTCTCTTAGCTGTCTTTCATCTGAGAATGTGTTGATTTTCTCTTTCTGAACATAGAATTCTGGGTTGATGTTCTTTTCTTTCAGCTCTTCAAAAGTTTCCTGCCACTTCCTCTGGTCTCTGAGGTTTCAAATGACAAATCCATTGTCATTTAAATTGTTTTTCTGCTACAGATGAAGCATCCTTTCTCCTCTGCTGCCTTCAAGAGTCTCTTACAACAGCTCCAATTCTAACCCTCCTGCCTCTCTCTTAAAGGAAACATATTATTACATTGTCCCCTACCCCTCAGACAATCTGGGATAATCTTTGTATCTCAAGATTCTTAATTAATCACATCTGCAAAGTGATTTTTGCCGTGAGAGGTAACATGTTCATGGACCCTATTGATTAGAATATCTTTGAGTATCTTTGAGAAGGCCATTATTCTGTCTACCACATTTTCCAATGTATGAGTCAAGCAGTTCCCAGATCCCAAAACTGAGTGGGGAATGGACCACATTGGACCACAAAAAAAATTCTTCATTGACATAAATCAGAAACGTGTTATAAAGTATTAGCTAATTGTAGCTTCAACATATTAAACTTGTAATACACACTAACCAAATTGTTTTTCCCAGGCCAATAATAAAGGCTTTGGTTAAACATTCAGTAATTAATCAATATAAAGTCAACATATAAAACATAAAGAAGCAAAAATATATGACTATCTCAATAGATTTACCAAAAAAAAAAAAAAAAGCCAAGAAAGAAGACCAATTTGAACCAAGTATTAAAAATGCTACATTAAAACAAACAAAAGAACACACAAAGTATTAGTCAGTGAGAACCGTATCAACTGAAATTTCAAAGCAAGAATAGAAAAGTCAAGAATATTCAATTAATAATTCTTGATAAAATATAAAATATAAATATAATTTTAAAAGGGCAAGAGATTTAAAGAAAGTGTGAGTATACAGTTCTCTTCTTTCACTACAATAATTCAATATAATATAATCTAAATGTAGTAAATTAGGAGGCAAACAGTTTATTTCAAATGATTGTAATGAAAAACCAGCAGAAATAAATGTATGATTATAGACTATAACAAGACAAGATGAGCATTTAGGGAGGGAGGATATTGAAAGATTAAGAATAAAGATTTCATGTTTTTAATTGGGAATAAACTTTCACTGTCTAAAGTTAATAAATAAAGAAATAGATATTAGGGTCTCTGTGCCTGTGTGTGTGTGTGCGTGCGCATGCACATGCACATGTGTACATGTTTGTGTCTGTCTATCTGTCTGTCTTTGTTCAGGCTGTTATAACAAACTACCAGAGACTGAATGGCTGATAAAGTATGAACATTTATTTTATACAGTTCTGGAGACTGAGAAGTTCAAGATCAATGTGATGGCAAACTTGGTATCTGGTCACTATCTGCCTTCTATTATATTTCATAGAATTTTATCTTCTTTTTGATTTCTCACATAGTGAAAGGGATAGGAGAGCTCATTGGAGAGTCTTTTATAACAGCATTACTCCCATTTATAAGGGCTCTGCTCTTGTGACCTAATTACTTTCCAGAGACCCTAACTCCTAATAGTATCATGTTCAAGATTAGGATTTCAATATGTGAATTAGGCCAGGGATCAAGCATTCAGTTTATAGTTGTGTATGTGTATGTGAACTATATAGCTGTAAACAAAGAAAAGAGGGAATATAAACTTTAAATACTCAGAAGAAAAACATACATACAAAAAAATAAGGAAACTCAAGTGACATCACAAAATATAGGAGAAAAAAAAGTACCTAAACATAACAAAACCAACAAAAATGATAAAAATAAGATCAAACATAATTTTTTGATAATAAAAGTAAAACTTGTAAAAGAAAACAACACTCAGATCCTGCTAAAATATACCAAGCATATCTGAAAGAAAATAACTCATGAATGTTATAAAAGAATGCAATGAACAAAGACAGAGCATGGATTTGCAAACAAAAAGCAAGGAAAAGTTATGACATAAAAATCAAGTTAAAAAAAGCACTTGAGCCAGAGGGTGAATCTAGGATGGCTGACTAAAAGCAGCCGTAATCAGAGGCTCCCACGGAAAAAAACATAATAACCATGTGAATCCTTCATTGGCAACCAAGGTATCCAGGTTCTCTCATCAAACTGGCTGAAAGGCTGGCATAACCCATGGAGAGAAGGAAGAGCAGTGTGGTGCTCTAGCCCGCCTGCAAGCCACACAGGGAAGGGGAACCCTCCCCGCCACCCCTAGGCAAGGAAGGCAGTGAGTGAGCACACTACCCAGCTGGGGAAACTGTGATTTTTCCACAGAGCTGTGCAACCCATGGATTGGGAGATCCCACTAATGAACCTAGGCCACCAGCGTATAGTGTCTCAAACCTGGAACAAGCAGATACTTGCAGCCTCTCAACTGGAATTTGCTTAAGGCTACCGAGCTCCCAGCGGGAGGAGCCACCAGCACCAGCTGCAGCTGCCTGCTGTCTAAGCTGTTTGACCTTCTTGGGAGAGGGGCAGCAGCCAGCCGTGGGACTTGCAACTGCCTAACATGCTAAGGTCCCTGAACAGAAGGGCAGCACCCATTTCTATAGCTCCAGGCTGCAATTTTCCTCTGCTGGAGCCAGGGAGGCTGGGTGGCTCAGTCCCAAGACTGGTTCCCACAGCCCAACATACCAGCTGTGTCAGTCTGCTGTAAGAGTCCTCTTCAGGCCCAACCCTGACCTATCCTTCCTCAGTGCATGGGGCTTCCCTGCAGGATCTCCAATAACAACAGTCAGACGCTCAGGGACAAAATTCAGATCTCCCTGGGCCCGAGCGCCTAGCGGGAGATGTGGCTGCAGTGTCTGCAGACCAGCAAACCTAGCCTCTCCTCCTGGTAGTTCTGAGAAATCTGGGCAGCCCAGACAAGTGGGTTCCCCGCAGTGAAACACACCCTCTCCACAAAGGGACAAAATACTTCATTGAATGGGTCTTGCTTCCCATGTCACCAAATTGGGTGAGATGCTCCAATGGGGTTGTCAGACACCCTATACAGGAGTGATCCTACTAGTATCAGGTTGGTGCCCCTCACTATCAGAGGTCCCAGAACAGGGAGCAGGTACCCATCTTTGCTGCTCTCCAACCTCCTTGAGTGATATCTCTTGGCACAGGAGGGAATAGGGCTTGAAGTGAACCCCCAGAAAACTACAGCAGCCATGCAGAAGAGGGACCTGACCATCAAAAGAAGAACAACCAAGCAGAAAGCAACAACAGCAGCATCAACTAAAACAACAACAAAAGAGCACCCACAAGAACCGTATCCAAGGATACATATCCAACCGTATCCAACCGTATCCAAGGGTCAGCAGCCTCAAAGATCAAAACTAGACAAACTCCCAAAGACGAGAAAGAATCAATGAAAAAATGCTGAAACCCAAAAGGCCAGAGTGCCTCTTCTCCTCCAAATGATCGCAACATCTCTCCTTCAAGGGTACGGACTGGACGGAGGATCAGATGGACAAATTGACAGCAGTAGGCTCCAGAAGATGGGTAATAAAAAACTACAATGAGCTAAAGGAGCATGTTCTAACCCAGTGCAAAGAAGCTAAGAACCTTGATAAAAGATTAGAGGAATTGCTAACTGGAATAATCAAGTGGAACATCAACGACCTGGTGGAGCTGAAAACCACAGCATGAAAACTTCATGAAGCATACAAAGTATCAACAGCCAAATCAACTAAGCAGAAAAAAGGATATCAGAGTTTGAAGACCACCTTACTGAAATAAGACATGCAGGCAAGAATTTAGAAAAAGGAATGAAAAAAGCCTCCAGGAAATATGAGACTGCATAAAAGGAAAGAACCTAAAATTGATTGGAGTACCAGAAGAAGATGAGGAGAATGAAAACAAGCTGGAAAACACACTTAAGGATATTATCCAGGAGAACTTCCCCAACCTAGCAAGACAGGCCAACATGCAAATTCAGGAAATACAGAGAACATTAAGGTACTCCATGAGATGATCAATCCCGAGACACATAATCATCAGATTCTCCAAGGTCAAAATAAAAGAAGCACTGTAAAGAGCAGCCAGAGAGAAAGGCCAGGTCACCTACTGTTAGTCTGATGGGCTCATCAGACTAATAGTGGACCACTCAGCAGAAACTCTACAAGCCAGAAGAGATTGGGGGCAAATATTCAACATTCTTAAAAAAAAGGATTTTCAACTCAGAATTTCATATACAGCCAAACTAAGTTTCATAAGCAAAGGAGAAACAAAATTCTTTCCAGATAAGCAAAGAATGAGGAATTTTGTTACCACCAGGACTGCCCTGCAAGAGCTCTTGAAATAGCACTAAATACGGAGAGGAAAAACTGGTACCCGCCACTACAAAGCACACCAAAATATAAAGATCAATGACACTATGAAGAAACTGCATCAACTAGTGTGCAAAATAACCAAATAGCAGCATGATGACAGGATCAAATTCACACATAACAATACTAACCTTAAATGTAAATGAACTAAATACCCCATTAAAAGACACAGATTGGCAAATTGGATAAGGAGTCAAGACCCATAAGTGTGCTGTTTACAGGAGACCGAACTTATGTGCAAAGACACACATAGGCTCAAAATAAAGAGATGGAGGAAAGTTTACCAAGTAAATGGAAAGAAAAAAAAAGCAGGGTTGCAATCATAGTCTCTTTAAAAAACAGGTTTTAAGCCAACAAAGCTCAAAACAGACAAAGAAAACATTACATAATGGTAAAAAGAACAATTCAACAAGAAGAGCTAACTATTCTAAATATGCACGCACCCAATACAGGAGCACCTAGATTCACACAACAAGTTCTTAGAGACCTACAAAGAGACTTAGACTCCCACACAAAACAGTAGGAGACTTTAACATGCCACTGCCAGTATTAGACAGATCAAAGGGATAGAAAATTAACAAGGATATTCAGGATTTGAACCCAGCTCTTGATCAAGCAGATCTAGTAGACATCTACAGAACTCTCCACCCCAAATCAACAGAATATACGTTCTTCTCACTGCCACATGGCACTTATTCTAAAATCGACCACGTACTGGAAGTAAAGTAATCCTCAGCACATTCAAAAGAACTGAAATCATAACAGTCTGTCAGAACGCAGTGCAATCAAATTAGAACTCATGATTTATAAACTCATTCAAAACCACACAACTTCATGGAAATTGAACAACCTTCTCCTGAATGACTCCTGGGCAAATAATGAAATTAAAGCAGAAATCAAGAAGTTTTTTTAAACCAAAGAGAACAAAGAGATAACCTACCAGACTCTCTGGGACACAGCTAAAGCAGTGTTAAGAGGGAAATTTATAGCAATAAAATGCCCACATGAGAAAGCTAGAAAGATCTCAAATTGACACACTAACATTACATTTAAAAGAGCTAGAGAGGTAAGAAGACAAGAAATAACTAAGATCAGAGAAGAACTGAAGGAGATAGGGATATGAAAATCCCTCCAAAAATCAACAAATCCAGGTACTGGTTTTTGGAATAAAATAACAAAATAGATAGACTGGTAACTAGACTAATGAGGAAGAAGAGAGTGAAGAATCAAACAGTCATGATAAAAAACAAGAAAGGGGATATCACCACTGACCCAACAGAAATACAAATTACCAAGACAGAATATTATGATTACCTCTACACAAATAATCTAGAAAACCTAAAAAAAAAAAAATGTATAAATTCCTGGACGTATATACCCTCCCAAGACTAAACCAGGAAGAAGTTGAATCACTGAATAGACCAATAACATGCTCTGAAATTGAGGCAGTGATTAATAGCCTATCAACCAAAAAAAGCTCTAGACCAGATGGATTCAGTTGATTTCTACCAGAAATACAAAGAGGAGCTGATAACATTCTTTCTGAAAACTATTTTTAAATAATGAAAAGGAGGGTCTCTTCCCTAACTCATTTTGTAAAGTCAGCATCATCTTGATACCAAAATCGGGAAGAGACACAACAGCAACAGCAATGAAACTTCAGGCCAATATCCCTGATGAACATCAAAGTGAAAATCCTCAAGAAAATACTAGCAAACCGAATCCAGCAGCACATCAAAAAACTTATCCACAAAGGTCTAGTTGGCTTCATCCTTGGGATGCAAGGCTGGCTCAACATATGCAAATCAACTCAAACAGAAACAAAGACATAAACAGAACCAAATCACATAACAGAACCAAAGACAAAAATCACAGAATTATCTCAATAGATGCAGAAAAGCCCTTTGATAAAATTCAACATCCTTTTATGCTAAAAACTCTCAATAAACTAGATATTGATGGAACATATCTCAAAATAATAGAGCTATTTATGACAAATCCAAAGCCAATATCATATTGAATGGGCAAAAACTGGAAGCATTCTCTTTGAAAACTTTTACAAGACAAGGATGCCCTCTCTCATGGCTTCTATTCAACATATTATTGGAAGTTCTGTCCAGGGCAATCGGACAAGAGAAAGAAATAAATGTATTCGCATATTAAGAGAGGAAGTCAAGTTGTCTCTGTTTGCAGATGACATGATTTTATATTTAGAAAAGTCCATCATCTCAGCCCAAAAACTTACCGAACTGACAAGCAACTGCAGCAAAGTCTCAGGATACAAAATAAATGTGCAAAAATCACAATCACTCCTTTACACCAACAATAGGCAAGCAGAGAGTCAAATCGTGAATGAACTCCCATTCACGGTTGCTACAGAGAGAATAAAATGCCTAGGAATTCAGCTAAAAAGGATGTGAAGGACCTCTTCAAGAGAACTACAAACCACTGCTCAAGGAAATAAGAGAGAACAGAAAGAAATGGAAAATAATTCCATCCTCATGGATACAAAGAATCAATATTGTGAAATGAGCCATACTGCCCAAAGTAATCTATAGATTCAATGATATTCCCATTAAACTACCATTGACATTCTTCACAGAACTAGAAAAAAACTATTTTAAATTTCGTTTGGAATCAAAGAAGACTCTGTATAGCCATGACAAGCCTAAGCAAAAAAAACAAAGCTGGGGTAATCATGCTACCTGACTTCAAAATATTCTATAATGCTACAGTAACCAAAACAGCATAGTAATGGTACCAAATCAGACATATAGACCAATGGAGCAGAACAGAGACCTCAGAAATAACACCACACATCTATAACCATCCAATCTTCGACAAACCTGACAAAAGCAGGCGATAGGTAAAGGATTTCTATTCAGTAAATGTTGCTGGAAAAACTGGCCAGCCATGTGGGGAAAACAAACTGAACCCCTTTCTTACAGCTTATACAAAAATTAACTCAAAATGGATTAAAGACTTAAATGTAAAACCCAAAACCATAAAAACCCTAGAAGAAAACCTAGGCAATATCATTCAGGACATAGGCATGGGCAAAGACTTCATGATGAAAATGCCAAAGCAATTGTAACAAAACCCAAAATTGACAAATGGGATCTAATTAAACTAAAGAGCTTCTGCAAAGAAATGAAACTATCATCAGAGTGAACAAGGAACCTACAGAGTGGGGGAAATTTTTTGCAATCTACCCATCTGACAAAGGTCTAATATTCAGAATTTACAAAGAACTTAAACATATCTTCAAGAAAAAACAACCCCATCAAAAAGTGGGCAAAAGATATGAACAGTCACTTCTCAAAAGAAGACATTTACATGGCCAACAAATAGATATATTTTAAAAAGCTCAACATCACTGATCATCAGAGAAACGCAAATGAAAACCAATGAGATACCATCTCACATCAGTTAGAATGGTGATTATTAAGAAGTCAGGAAACCATATATGCTCGTGAGGCTGTGGAGAAATAGGAATATTTTTTCACTGTTGGTGGGAATTTAAATTAGTTCAACCATTGTGTGAGAGAGTATGGCAATTCCTCAAGGATCTAGAACCAGAAATACCATTTGACCCAGCAATCCCATTACTGGGTATATAGCCAAAAGAATATAAATCATTCTACTATAAAGACACATGCACACGTATGTTTATTGCAGTGCTATTTATAATAGCAAAGACTTGTAACCAATGCAAATGCCCATCAATGATAGACTGGATTTAAAAAAAAAGCATTCCATATACACCAGGGAATACTATGTAGCAATAAAAAGGAAAGAAATCATGTTCTTTGCACGGACATGGCTAAAGCTAGAAGCTCAGCAAACTAACACAGGAATAGAAAACCAAACATTACATGTTCTCACTCATAAATGGGAGTTGAACATTGAGATCACATGGACACAGAGAGGGGAACAACACACACCAGGGCCTGTTGGGGGCTGGGGGATGAGGGGAGGGAACTTAGAGGATGGGTCAACAGTTGCAGCAAACCACATGACACACATATAACTATGTAACAAACCTGCACATTATGCACATATAATCTGTTATCCTGTTTTGTTTTTTTTTAATAGAAGAAATAAGGAAAAAAATAAAAAATAAAGAAGCATTCGAGTCATTCTGTACTGAAAATGTTGCAGTCCTTTATGAAGGTGCTTAATGGATGTTTATTGATTATTTTATACTTTTATTCTCCACTTTCAGAGTTTAAGAGATAAATTAGAATAACTGAAACAATAGAGGTCTGAAATGACAGAATAAATAAGTAGTTTTGATATATATGCAGTATGTGTCAACACACACTCATAACTAGTATGTTCTCTAAAATAGCATAAATATCTTTTCAAATGCATGTAGAAATTGTTTTAAAATTGACTTTGTAATAAATCAAAGAAAATGAAATAAATTATAATTCACAGAATTAATATAGCACAACGTAATTTAAAGTAATGCAATAAATGAGTTTGTTCTCATTTATCTTTCTGAAAATTTTAAGCACAAAACAAATTTATTTCAAAGTACTTTTCAGGTTTTATTCTAGTTTAATTTCTTCTGAAGTGAAATTCATCAGTTGGCTGTTAATTTCTTAATTTTTTGGCTATCTTTCTTAGGCTAACCTATTAGCTTATATGTTTTACATTTTATTGGAGATCTCATTTTTTTCTCCCTCATCACTTCTCCAGACCAGTACATTTTTGTAAACACTTGGTGACATGGTTTGGATGTCTGCGCCCTCCAAATCTCATTTTAAAATGCAATTTCCAGTGTTACAAGTGGGACCTGGTGGGAGGTGATTGTATACTAGGGACAGAGCCCTCATGAATAGCTTAGCACCATGCCCTTGGTAACGAGCAAGTTCTCTGAGTTCACATAAGATCTGGTTGTTGAAAAGAGAGTTGTACCTCCCTACTGCCTTGCCCTGCTCTTGCCACATAGTGTATTGCTCCTGCTTTGCCTTCTGCCATGAGTAAAAACTTCCTGAGGTTTCGCCAGAAGCCAAAAGATGTCAGAACTATGCTTGCATAGCCTGCAGAATCATGAGCCAATTAAACTTATTTTTCTTTATAAGTTACTCAGCCTCAGGTACTCCTTTATAGTGATGCAAAATGGTCTAATAAGAAAATAGGTACCGAGAAGTTAGGCATTGCTACAAGGGTACCTGAAGATGTAGAGTAAGTATTGGAACTAGGTAACAGGCAGAGGTTGGAAGAGCTTGGAGGGCTCAGAAGAAAACAGACAGATGAGGGAAAGCTTGGCACCACTTAGAGACCGGTTAAATGGTTGTGAAAAAGATGCTGATAGATATATGGACAGTGAAGTCCAGGTTGATGAGATGTCAGATGGAAATGAAGAAGTTATTAGGGACTAGAGTAAAGGTCACCCATGTTATGCCCTAGCAAAGAACTTGGGGGCTGTATTGTATTTATGTCCTTGGGATCTATGGAATTTTGAACTGAAGTGGTGACCTAGGGTATGTGGTGGAAGAAATTTTCTAAGCACAAAGAGTTCGAGAGGTGGGCTGGGTTCTTCAAACAGCATATGGTCTTATATGAGAGCAAAGAAATGACTTACAACAGAAAATTATAATTAAAAGAGAAGCAGAGCATAAAATTTGGAAAATTCATAGCCTCGCCATGTGACAGAGATAGAAAAATAATTTTCAAAAGAGGAATACAAGTGAATTGCCGAGAGATTAGCATGACTAAATGGGAGCCAAGAGCTAATATCAAAGACAATGGGAACAAGCTTCAAAGGCATTTCAGAAATCTTCCAGGTTGTCCCTCCCATCACAGGCCCAGAGACTTAGGAGGAAAGAATGGTTTTGTGGGCCAGGCCCAGGGTGCGAGTTTCTTGCATCCAGTCCACTCAGGTTCTAGTCTCAGCTCACAGGCCTTTAGATACAGTTCAGGCCACTGCTCCAGAGGGTGTAATCATTGGGTGGCTTCCAAATGGTGTGAAGCCTGCAGGTGCACAGAATGCAAATATGAAGGAGGATTGAGAAATTTCTCCTAGATTTCAGATGATGTATGAGAAAGCCTTTGTGCCCAGTCAGAAACCAGCTGCAGGGGCAGAACCCTCACTGAGAAATTCTACTAAGGCAGTGTGAAGTGAAATGTGAGGTTGGAACCCCCACGCAGAGTCTCCACCAGGGCATTGCCTCCTGGAGTGGTGGCAAGTGGTCCACTGCTCTCCAGACCACAGAACATGGGCAGCTTGCTTGCTGAGTCTTCTCGCACTCTCTTTTCCCATGTCATGCCAGACACTTTGCTTTTACTACTCCTGCCCTTGAACGTCAGACTCCAAGTTCTTCAGCCTTTGAACTCTGGGACTTGCATCAGTGTCCTCCCAGGGGCTCTTGGGCCTTCAGCCTCAGACTGAGGGCTGCACAATCAGCTCCCTGGTTTTGAGGCTTTCAGAATTACACTGGGCCATGGTACCAGCTTCTCTGTTTCCCAGATATATATTATATATATGTAATACATGTGTATAAACATATACACACATATATATGTGTGTTTATCATATATATGATCTGTGTATCATATATATATATCCTATTAGTTGTAAATACGTTTATTCTGTCCCTCCAGAGAACCCTGATTAATACACCTGGCAATCCAGGTTTTCTAATCAAAAACCAGATTTTGACCTGACATTCAAAAATAAAACACACACTAGATTCCCCATTTAATGAACAAGAGCAGCACCAAGAAACGATTTCTATGTATTGTTATTTTGCTATCTCATCTTTTATCTCCTTGCTCAGAATTAATAACTATACTCAGTGATGTATATTTTCTTTTTTAAATTTTTGTTCTTCATGTAAACACATGTCAAAACAATAAATTCTTTAGATTTTCTCATCTGAAAATTGTATATAAAAGATATGTAATTTTTTTAGGACTACTCTTTAGACAATATATTACTTTAAAAAACTTTTTTGAGTCAGGGTCTCACTCTGTTGTTCAGGCTGGAGTGCAGTAGCATGATCATAGCTCACTACAACCTCGAACTCCTGAGTTTAAGCGACCTTCCAACGTAAGGTCGTAGCTGGTATCAAAGTCCTGGCCCCGACCTTCCAACGTAAGCCCAAGCTGGTATCAAAGTCCTGGCCCCAAGCATTTCCTCCCACCTTGGCCTCTGAAAGCCCTGGGATTACAGGCATGTGCCACCATTCTGGCCAGTATATTACTATGTTTTACCCATGTTATTTTATATAGCTGTAATTCTTTTTCATATCTTTGTGTAATCCATTGTAAGAATATTCCATAATACAATTTTGGTATCCTTTCTCTTTGCTATGAATATATTATAATATGTGTGGTTTACAGTATTTTTGCTATGATTAGCATTATTTTAAATGTCACTTGTTATTAATATGAGCTTTTCATGGATTTATACACAAAATGAAATTGCTGTGGTGTATGATACATGAAATTTCAGCATTATGAGTGACTGCTAGTTTGGTTTCCAAAGCAATTTTGCTAATTTAAACTCCCATCAATAATGTATAAAGGGATCCTGCTAATCCATGATGTTTCTAATAATTGGCACTCTCAGGTTTTATTGTGAAACTTTACTACTGCTATTATTATTATTATTATTATTATTATTTTGAGACAGAGTCTCGCCCTGTGGCTCAGGCTGGAGTGCAGTGGCGTGATCTCAACTCACCACCACTTCTGCCTCCTGGGCTCAAGTCATTCTGCTTCCTCAGCCTCCTGAGTAGCTGGGATTAGAAGAAACTGCCATCATGCCCGGCTAATTCTTTTTTGTATTTTTAGTAGACACGGTGTTTCACCAACTTGCCCAGGCTGGTCTTGAACTCCTGACCTCAGGTGATCCACCTGCCTTGGCCTCCCAAAGTGCTGGGATTACAGGCCTCAGCCACCGTACCCTGCCAACTTTATTTTTTAAAACTAAATTTTATTCATATCTTGATTTGCATTTTTATAATTGTATTATGGAAAGCATTTAAAATTTTTTTGCCATATGTGTTTTTTATTTTGAAATAATAGCTCATTTATTTTATTTTGTTTTCCCATTAGATTTTATTGATTTTAGGAGTCCTTTATATATTTGATGCTATTTTTTTACATTATATATTTTGAAAACATATTTTCAGAATTTATAAAGTAAAATGATAAATGGAATTCCTTAGCATCAAACTTAGTCATCTATTATTTTATGACATTGAGGATAAAATAAAATTGCCCAATGACAAGTACATTATAAAACTCACTAAAACAAACAAAATGATTCTTTCTCAGTCAGAGGTCCTGATTAAGCAAAGGCAAAGAAAATGAACAGACCAATAATAAAAGAGGAAATGTAAGAATTTGCAAAACTGATTACTTTCACTAGCAATAAAAGCATGGCAATTAAGATTCTGTGATTACACCTTCTCAACTACTAAAATAACCACTATTCAAAAATGAAAATATGCTGGATGTTGATGTAATCTATTATCTTGCACCTGAAATTGTGGTCCATGAGTTAACGGCATTGGCACCATCTGGCAACTTGTTATAATTTCAGAATCTCAGGCCACATCCAAAATCTAAGTGAATAGGAATCTGAATTTTAACAAGATCCCCATGTGACTCACATGATCATTGAAATTCAAAGACAATGGTCCAATAAAGTATTCGCTTTTAAGACTGTAATGTGTTACCATATTTAGGGAAATAATTTACTAATATTTACTAAGTACACACACATATCTCTTTGTGGTAGTACTCTTTATTGCAGAAAAAAATAAAAAGTATCTCAAGTGCGTGGGAACTGTTAAAAACAAAACATGTCCGTGTTATACACTTTTATATAGCCAGTTAAAACATTTATGAAAAGGTTATTAAATAATGGTTGCATGACCAGCTACAAAATCACATATACAGTATAAACTCAAAATGTTTTTACAACTACATAAAAAAAAGTATCAACAGAAAATACATTAAGATAAAAGTATTATTAGCAACTTTTATCATTACATTTTACATACATATTTTATAGGTAATTTTAACAAAATGTAATACATGGGAGAAATTTTTAATAAAAGATTACTAGGATTCCAGCAAAAATATGGAATTAAATGGATGGTATGTGGTGTTCAAGTTTGAATTCTTTGTCTGGCTGAGAGTGTCACTTTGTTTATCCAGTCTCTCATCCATTTTGATCTTCTAATCTCACTATCTACTTAATAACAGTCTCCTGGCTCTTTCTCCACGTGCTTCACTTGCTTTTTCTTGGCTTGCATGCTCCCTCTTTGCACGACACTCTTCAGTTTTTCTGGCAATAAACTCTCCTTGCCTTGGCTCCAAAATGCCCTCACACCTGCCTAGGAAGCTCCACTGATGAGGCGTGACACCCTAGGCATCTTCCCCTCTCTGGATAAGGCACGTGAATGCTGAACCTGAAAAAGATTGAGTGCTAAACCCCAAAGAATAAAACTTTAAAAACAACATTTATTATCAAGTTTGAGAAAAGATCTGAGATTAGGAAATCACAGTGAGTGGATTCTATTTGGATCTGCTAAAATCAGGCAAATTATAAGACCAACTTTTAAAATGTGTCATTGCGTTCTAATCCAAGCAGACCACCATTCATACCTCAGTAACCATTAGAGGAAGTCTCATTTCCCTCTGGCTTCAACTCATACATTAGGGTGAAAGCTTGTGTGCCATGATTTATGGGGTTTTCAAGAAAATCTAAGCTTCAAATTGTGAGGTTGGGGAGCAAATATTGACCCTGTACATAAGAAAAAGAAACCGGAACAATTCCATAGGCTTTCCTATCTTAGAGAGCTCTTTCCCGCCTTAAATAATTGACAAGAACGTTCACAGTAGACAGGCTTTTTCAGCCTTTTTCGGATCTAATAAGGATGAATGAAGAGTGTATGGACACAGTAAAGCTGAGAAACAGGAAGATAAGAAAACGAAGTAACATTTCAATAGCTCATATAACAATTTTTTCTGTAGTGAAAGTAAAAATGATCATAAAATATAGGGGATATAAAACAACGAATGTGCTAACTCCTTAACATCATTTCTACGGAGCAATGATAAATGAAGGGTTTGCATTTGCAGAGAAATGACTAAGACTTTCCAATGGTATTTTATGGTCAGGGTGTGAAAATGTACAGCAATGACTTGCTTCCTTGTTATTGCGACTTTGGTTTAAGGCTGCTGACTACATAACTTCAGAGCTGCCACAGTGAAGAAAATAATTCCCCTTTCATAACACAAGAAGTTATCTGAAGTAACTTGTAAGTTTTCATCAGCAAAAGTCTTTGGCACTGATGAAAATATTCACATCAGGTATGGAAAGGAAGGCATATTGAAATAGAAAAAAAAAAAAATCAACCAAACGAGGAGTCAGATTTACATAGAAAAACCTCCTCTGTCTCACTCTCTTTCTGTCTTTCTTTCACACACACATGGCTGGGTAACTGGAATTGTCAGTTTCTTTAAATTATTTAATAACTTATAAAATAAAAGGATTTAGGCCACGGGTTGTGGCTCACACCTGTAATCCCAGCACTTTGGGAGGCCAAGGTGGGCGGATCACCTGAGGTCAGGAGTTCAAGACCAGCATGGCCAACATGGTAAAACCCCATCTCTACTAAAAATACAAAAAAAATTAGCCAAGCTTGGTGGCACATGCCTGTAATCCCAGCTACTTGGGCGACAGAGGCAGGAGAATCGCTTGAACTCAGGAGCCACAGGTTGCAATGAGGCCTGGGGGACAGAGTGGGACTCCGTCACAAAAAAATTAAAATAAATAAATAAAATAAAATGATTTAAGGTATGATTACTATAAAATTTAGAAAGTAAAACTAATATAAAACATGAAATAAAATCATCTAAAATGCCACCACTCTGAAACAAGGATTATGCATATTTATACATACATACTTCCAGATGCATACACACATAAGAATTTTATTGTAAAAATATTTTGTACACATATTTTGTTTGTAAAGAAAATGACAAAAGTACTTTCCAGGTGGATTCAAAATAGGCATTGTTATTATCAATAGTACATACTTCATCATATCAACACATCATAAAGTGTTGAATTTCTCAAATTTTTGACATTGATGTTGTTTCCAGTCTTAAAATATTACATAAAAAATCTGTATTTAATGTACTTGTAAATACATTATATAAAAATCCATTTTTATGTTTGCACAGAAAATTTCTAAAATCATAATTGATTTTCCAAAGAGTTTTCATATTTTAAAAGCCTTTAAGCATGCTATTATGTTTTAACCCAAAAGAATTTACAAAGTTATTCTGCATTTAACACTTCTGGTATACATTCAACACAACATATGATATTAACATTCTTTTAAATATGTTTTATCTATGAGATACAGGTATGTTTTTATTTTAATTTACACTTTTGAAGAGTCAAACTATTGTGTAATTTTTTCTATTTTGTTGTTACTTTTGTGAATGTTTATTTTTCTGTTGAGACAACAGTTTTCATTGCAAAATGTATATATTAAAATTACTATATCATCACTCATTGAAAATTTAAATAATGACTATATATTATATAAAACTGTAAAATAAATACAAGCAAAGCATAAAAAAAAAAACATAGAAGTATGAATGATTTTTAAGAAAAGCATGTGTGACCCCTGAACAGCGAAGTCATGTTTTGGTGAAAGTTTGTCTGTTTGATAACTGGGCATATCTTTATAAGGGTTATAAAACAACAAAAAAGAGAAAGATATATGGGCAATCTTTTCAGAGTAAAGTAATATTTTGGTGAAAATTTATCTATCTGGGGAATAAAAATAGAAATGAAAACAAAAAAATAAGGAAAATATTAAAGAAATCAAACTCTTATAAAACAATTGATCCATGCAGTTTAGACCTTGAAAATGTCTCTATATAAATAGACTAAAACATTTGGAAATGGCGAATAAGTACTTCATAAATATAAACGGAAAATTCAACATTAATAAAAAATGGTTAATCAAAAGAAAAACCACAAGTATATATAGAGCCAAATGATTCTAAAATGATGCAAAAACATAATTTTGTTCAACCTTACCAGTAAAGAGAAGCTATTTTTACAGTCAAATACATTGTGTCATATTAACTAAGTCAATACAAGTTATGATAAGAACAGTGGTGATTATAAGGACAGCCACCAGCATTGATAAGTGTAAAGGAAAACAAGCACACATATAGATAAATGGATTGGTTTGCAAAAAGAAAACAAGATAATCATATGAGAAGATGCTCAGTATCACTAATCTTCAGGGAAATGCAAATGAAAACCACAAGATATCACCTTACAACCAGTAAAAAGGCTATTAGCAAAGAAAAAATGCAGAAAATAGCAAGTGTTGTTAAGGATGTGGAGAAATTGGATCTTTTGTGCACTGTTGGTGGTAATTTAAAATGGTACAGTAGCCATCTAAAACAGTATGTTAGTTTCTCAAGAAATTAAAAATGGAACTACCACATGACCAGCAATTCCACTTCTGGATATATATCCAAAAGAAGTTAAAGAACAATCTCACAAGATATTTGCACACCTATGCCCACAGTGGCATTATCTACAATAGTCAATAAGTAGAAGCCACACAAGTATCCATCAGTGGATGAATGGATAAACAAAATGTGGTCTACACATAAAATAGAGTAATATTCAATCTTTAAAGGGAATAGAATTCTGACATGTTATAACATGGTTGAAGTCTTAGGACATTATGCTAAGTAAAGTAAGAAAATCACAAAAAGACAAATGCAAATGATTCCACTCACATGAAGTACTTAGATTCATAGAAACAGAAAGTAGAATGGTGATTGCCAGAGGTGGGGGGAAGGGGAAAATTAAGAGTTGTTGCTTAATGGGTATATAATTTCAATTTCATCCTTAAGATAAAAAATTGTGGAAATCGGTTGCACAACTATACAAATGTTATACCTAACACTACTAAATTGCATGCTTACTTATGAATTGCATGGTCAAATTTATACTTTTTTTATCACAATAAAAATAATTAAAAATAAACTACAGAATAACAGTGTCACTAAATATATACAAATCTAAATATATATATGGGCTTTGATAACACAAATGTTATTTTAATAAACATTATAGATATATAAATATATTTATACAGATAATTATTCAAAATGTTTAAAAGTTTGAAGTAACCAAAATATAGAAAGGCATGTCAACAAGATGAAAAATGCTCGTTAAAAATTTTACATTGGAATACAATTTCAGGGTAATGTTTTGCTCTGGTCATAACAAGATAACTATTATCAGAATTACATTACTGTCATAAACAACTATAATAAGTTGACAAAATATAAAGAGCAACTCTTTGCAGATGCTGTATTCCACCAAAGTAGGCTTATGATTTTTGAAACAGATATTCACCCTGGATTTTTCCCTGAAGGCATTAATCAAACCAGAAATTTCACAAAATAACGTATATAAATGGGGATGGTTAATGGATACAAAAAGTAGTTAGAAAGAATGAACAAGACCTACTATTTGATAGGACAACGGGGTGACTATAGTCAATAATATCTTAATTGTACATTTTAAATTAACTTAAAAAGTGTAATTGGATTGTTTGCAACACAATGGATACATGCTGGAGGTGATGAATATCCCATTCTTCATGATGTGCTTATTTCACATTAAAAAGATTGAAATCACACAAAATATCTTCTTTGGATACAATTGTATAAAGCTAGAAATCAATAACAGAAAAAAAAACTGGAAAATTCACAAATAAGTGTGAATTAAACTGCACACTTTTAAGCAACCATAACAAGAGATAATAGAAAATATGTAGAAATCACACTATAAATTAGAAAATAGCATGTAGATTAATGATAATGAAAACACAACATACCAAAATACCATGTCAAGAAATTATATAACTTAGATAAGAAAGAAAAATTTCTGGAAACATACAGATTACCAAAACTGACACACACAAAAATAGAAAGTCTGAACAGTCCTACAACAAGTAAAGATATTGAATCAGTAATAAAACTTCTCCCCACACAAAACATCCAGGGCCACGAGGCTTCAACTGGTGAATTCTACCAAACATTCAAAGAATTAATACTAATTATTCTCCAGTACTTCTAAAAAATATTATAGGTGGGAACATTTACCTTATTCTACATAGCCAACATTGCCATGATACCAAACCAGATTAAGATATCACATGAAAAGAAAATTACAGAATAATATGTCTTATCAATACAAATGCAAAATTCTTCAACAAAATACTAGCAAATCTATTACAACACCATATTAAAAAGGATGACCAATATGCCCAACTGAAATTTTTCCCAGGAATGAAAAGTCAGCTCAACTTAAGAAAATCAATGTAATACATCACATTAATAGAATGAAGGACAAAATTATCATCTCAGTTCACGCAGAGAAAACATTTGGCAAAATCCATTACCTTTCAAGATAAAACACAAACGAAAACCTCAGAAAATTAGACTAGAAGATAACTTCCTCATTGGATAAGGGCCATTTATGAATAACTCACTGCTAACAGTGTACTTAGTGGTAAAAGATTGAAATTTTCCCCTAAGATCAGGAATAAGACAATCATGCCCACTTTCACCTCAACAAAATACTAGTAAATCAAATAAGCAAAGTACAAAAAAGTATTCATGATGACCAAATGGGGTGTCTTTCAGGATGTAACTGTGGTTTAACATTCAATATCAATCAGTGTAATCTGCCACATGAACAGACTAAGACAAATCATATGATATGACAATTAACACAGAAATACAACACATATTCATAATAAAAACTCTTAGCAAACTAGGAATAGACACAAAATTTCTTAAGCTAATAGAAGACATTTACAAAATATCCACAATTACCATCATATTTAATGGTGAGAAAATGAATGCTTTTCCTCTAAGACTGGAAACAGTTAAGGATGTCCTCTTTCACTAGGCCTGTTTATCATCCTATTTATTAGAAGTCATAGCTAGTGCAATTACACAAGTAAAGTAAAAGATACGAAGATTGAAAAAGGAAGAAACACAACTGATTCTCTTCACAGGTGACCCAATTGTCTATATAGAAATTTTTAGGCCGGGCGCGGTGGCTCAAGCCTGTAATCCCAGCACTTTGGGAGGCCGAGACGGGCGGATCACGAGGTCAGGAGATCGAGACCATCCTGGCTAACACGGTGAAACCCCATCTCTACTAAAAAATACAAAAAACTAGCTGGGCGAGGTGGCGGGTGCCTGTAGTCCCAGCTACTCGGGAGGCTGAGGCAGGAGAATGGCATAAACCCGGGAGGCGGAGCTTGCAGTGAGCTGAGATCCGGCCACTGCACTCCAGCCTGGGCGACATAGCGAGACTCTGTCTCAAAAAAAAAAAAAAAAAAAAAAAGAAATTTTAAAGAGTTGAGAAAAAAATTCCTATAACTACTAAGTATAGCAAGGTCACAAATTGTGGGATTAAGACACAACTGCCTATTGCTTTCCAAGTGAACGATGGGAATTTGAAATTGAAAAAATGATCTCATTCATTATAACACAACAAAATGAAATAGTGAGGTATAAATCTAATACTATATGCCTAAGACTTGTTGAAAATTACAAAACGGTGATGAGATAAATAAAAGGAGATCTAAATAAATGAGAGATACTTTATGTTCATGGATTGGAAGACTCAATATTTTTATGTGAATTCTTCCCAATTGGATCTCCAGATTCAACACAATCCCAGTTAAAATGCCAGAAAGCTATTTTGTAGATATCAATACACTTATTCTAAACTTATTTGGAAAGGCAAAGTTCCTGGAATGATTAACACAATACTGAAAAGCAAAAAGTTAGAGGATCTGCAGTACAGATTTCAATATTTATTTTAAAGCTGTAGTAATCAAGACCATGCAATATTGGCAAAAGGATAGACATACAGATTAATGGAACAAAATAGAGTGAACAATGGTTGTAAACAATGGAAAAATAACAAGTTTAAATATTTACAGTAATACAAAAGGATTATATTAACACAAAATTAACAATATATATGCAATAGCTAAACACTAAGAAAAACAAAACATCACTAAAAGAAAGTAGAGTAGCTCTATCCAATACGATATAACCGGAAAGGTAAAATAAACACAACAATGATCACAAAGAATTACAACTGTCTCTACTTGCATAGAACACCATTTTTACACAGAAAATCTTCAGCCTGTACAAACAACTACTGAAATTGAAAAGAGAAGTTAGTAAAGTGACAACATGCATGGTAATGTACAAAAATCAATAGTATTTTATAAATAAGTAGCAAACAACTGGAAAGTAAACTTTTTAAATGTTTATCAAAACATAAAAAAATTAAAGGGCATTGAATATCTAAACTGTACAATTCACCATCAAATTGTAGAAGGTATTGTTGCAAACATTGACAGCTGATTCTAAAATACATAGTGAATTCTGTAAAATACAGAATACTCAAAACAATTTTAAAAAGAAAAACAAAGCTAGGAAACACAACAAAATTTCAAAACCATTGTGCTAGAACAACTGGATATCTACATAGCACAAAACAACATCAACATAACTTAATACCATAGTTAAAATTAAGTTGAAATTTAACGATCTAAGTGTAAAAGCTAAAAATACAAAATTCTTGTAAGAAAACGCAGACTAAGATATTTGCAACCTGTGTTTAGAACATTAAAATGATGAAATATAAAGAGAAAATAATAAAATGGATTTTATCAAAATTAAGAACTGCTACTTTTCAAAAGAAGCCAACAAAAATACAAAACAAATTCCACAAAAGAAAACATAAAGGCAAACCATATTTTCCAGATTTACAATACAAACATTGAATAAAGAACATAATTTTTCAAATGGATGTTTAAACAGAAATTTCACAAAATAATATATATAAGCAGGGATGGTTAATAGGTACAAAATATAGTTAGAAAGAATGAATAAGACCTACTATTTGATAGCACAACAGGATGACTACAGTCAATAATATCTTAACTGTACATTTTAAATTAACTTAAAAAGTGTAATTGGATTGTTTGCAACACAATGGATAAATGCTTGAGGTGATGGATACCCCATTTTTCATGATGTGCTTATTTCACATTGTATGCCTGTATCAAAACATCTCATGTACCCCATAAATATAGACACTACGTACCCACAAAAATTAAAAAGAACAAAGAATATGTAAAAAATGTAGCCAAATAGCACAAACAAATATGCTTATCATTATTAATCTGTAAGAAAGGGCAAATTTAAACCACCATAAGGTATCACCACATAAGTAAGAGAATGGATAAAGATTTTAAAAGATTTAACCTTGGTAAAGCTATAGACCAACTAGAATTCTTATGCATGGCTGGTAGTTACATAGAATTGTACAAACACTTTACAAATGGTTTGGCAATTTCTGAAAAAGTTAAATATATACCTAACATATGACTCAACAACTCCATTCCTATGTATTTAATGAATACATATGAAAATGAAAACATATGTCAACCCAAAAACTTGTAAAAAATGTTCAGTTTTACTCATAAAAGCCAAAAATTGGGAACTACCCAAATGTCCATCAACAGGGAAATGTATAAATAAAATGTGGTAGAGCCATATGATAGAATGCTACTTAGAAATAACAAGAAACTACTACTGATGCATGAAGCATCATAATTGAATCTCTAATTCACTAAGTGAAGGAAACCAGATAAATATATATATCATAGGATTCCATTTCCATGAAATGCAAACTAATCTATAGTGACAAAACGTGGATCAGTGCTTGCCTATGGGTGAGGGTAGAGTTTGGGATCATTACAAAGGGCATAAAAATGGTTCAGGGCTTGATAGAAACATTCCATATCTTGGTTGTGATAGTGGTTTTGTAGTTTTACGTAACTGTGAAAACCAACTAAATTGTGCAATTTAAATTGATACAGTTTGTTATAAGTATCATATTTCTCAACAAAGATGATAAGAAAAAATAAAGACGAAAAAAAGACCCCAAAAAGTTGAAGATTCTTATATACATCTTGGGCAGAAACCGCTAAAGGAAGTTTTCATAGCAAAATTAAATAAAACATGGAACTTCAGCAAGTTCCACGATAACATTTTTAAGAAGGTAAATATAAAATAAAAGGTATACGTGTAAAATATAAAAAATTTAAATACAAAATGATCTCTGCCTATTTAAAATAATAATAATATTTTGAGGGAGTTATAAAATTTGAGATGATAACAATAGTAAAAACAATGGGAGAGGCTAAATGGAGTTAAGCTTTTATAAGTTTGTTCTAGTCTTGTAAATCGATAATAGTAATAATTTGAAGTAGACTGTAACAAATTAAAGTTTCATATTGCAGTCTCTAGAATAACTCTTATAAGCATGATTTTATAGATGCTTTAAAGCTATTAGAGGAAAAATAAAATAATTTTAAAATACTTGACTAACATAAAAGAAAGGAAGAAATGAACAAAGAATGGATGGGACAAGAAAAACTTATAGCAAGGTAGTCAACTTCAACTCAAAGTAGATCAAGTTCTACTTGAACTCAAATATATCAGTGATTTACATTAAAATTAAGTGGTACAGTCTGACTAATGGTGAAGATTACCAGAATGGATTAACAAAACAACAACAATTAGGTGCTACAAAAGATATACTTTAAATATTATGGTACAAGAGCAAACAAAAATGTAAACACTAAGCAAAAGTATTAAATGAATATGAGACAAATCAAGACATTAAATAAGTAGTGTTACACGATATAAATGGGTACCTTTTATAATCGTGAAAGAGTGTAAAGTTGGGGAGGAAAAGAAATGTTAACAGGTTTCTTTTAAAGTTGTAAAGGTCTATGGCTCTCTCTCCTTTTAGAAATTCCCACTATCAGAGGAAAAGCTCTCAGTAACAATGTTCAGCTCAGCCCCAACCCCTGCCAAATATCTGCAAAATTAACTCAGACCTCCCTCAGAAACTAGCAATAGAAGTGCCTAAATGAAATGTCAGCTGAACTCTGTAGCTCTCAAAACACACAGACATACATATATAAACAAACATACAGGTGTAAGGAAGACACATTACATATACTTCTTTGAACTTGCTTATATGAAGGCGAAACTCACAAGAATTTACAACTGCTCTCTCAAAATCTGGCAATTCCTAAATCATCATCACAAAGTAGCTTCCCCTACCAAGTCATCTTCCCAATAAAGTATTAAGAGAAAGGGGGTCTTTGGCCTTTTCAGCATACATTCAAGTGCAAGTGTTTGTCTGAAATCTGCCCAGTAGTTGCATAGACAGTTGTTTTGGGATAAACATAGAAATTGACCCTTCTGTTGTTAAAGCTTGAGACTTCATTTGTTTTATCTGAGTTTTTTTCCTCAGGAAAGGACCTTCAGGCCTCTCAAAGAAGTATCAAAGAACTGAAACTCACCAGATCACAGCACCAGATGCCTCCTTGCCCTTCCCTAGTTCCTGTTTTCTTACACACTGTTACATTTCCTCCCAGCTATATAAACCACTAGTTTTACTCAGGCAGACAGATTTGAGACTGAGCTCCCATCTCTGCTGCAGCACCTGATTAAAGCCTTTTCCCTCTGTAATAATCATTGTCTCAATGATTGGCTTTCTGTGCAGAGAGCTGCAGGACCTAGATGGAACCCCTGGTGTTTCGGTAGTGTCCACCCACCCAATCTCTATAGACATAAGAGAATGTTAAAATCTGATGGCTCTGAACAATAACTTGGGTTAAGGTTTTATAATTTCTAAGTTAGTCTTTCACTTCTAATGCTTTTCTAAGTTCTTTATTAAGGTACCAAGGACATGTTCTAGTTTCACAATCAGAATGAAAGGCCTTTGTATACTTGCATGGATTTACAGTTGGATTTTTCTTTTCTTAAAACTTTTATTTGAAGTTCGGGGTACATGTGCAGGATGTACAGATTTGTTACATAGGTAAATGTGTGTCATGGGGGTTCGTTGTACAGATTATTGCATCACCCAGGTATTAAGCCTCATATCCACTAGTTATTTTTCCTGATATTCTCCCTCCTCCCACCCTCCACCCTCAGATAGGACACATTGTATGTTGCTGCCTTCTATGTGTACGTGTGTTCTTATCATTTAGCTCCCACTTACAAGTGAGAACATACAGTATTTGGTTTTCTGTTCCTGGAGTTTTCAATAGCTCTCCAATCTACCTCTCTTCATCTCCATCTGCACCTTCCAGGTCTAAGCTACCATCATCTCTCGTTTAAACTACTGGCATAGGCTAAGCACAGTGGCTCTGGCCTGTATCCCAGCACTTTGGGAGGCCAAGGCAGAAAGATCCCTTGAAGCCAGGAGTTCAAAATCAGCCTAGGCAACAAAGTGAGATGCCTGTCTCCAAAATAAATAAATAAGTAAATAAATAAATAAATAAATAAATAAACAAACTACTGTCATGTCTTTTAACTGTGTTACCACACCGAACTTGAGTCTACTCACTCAGTAGGTAGATAAGTCTGGATAAAGAAGTCAGCACCTGTATATAGCATACACACTAAATCTAGAGTGAAAAAGTTTATCAGTTCTCAATAAGACCTGCCACCAGATTTCCCCAAAGCACAAAAGTTCCTAGACCTTTCAGGATTAAAAGTTAAAATTTTAGAATGTTCGGTGAAGTTTAATATTGGTCAATTTTGAAAGAAATAAAGTAAAAGGAAATCTTTCCTTACCTCTGTAAATAGGTAAATGTTAAGTGAATTCACAATAAAGTACAAAGTAAAGGTGCATCTTACTTTGTCTAATGACAATGTTTCAGCATCAGCGAGAATAGTTTGAGAAGCACAAAAAGGGTCCCCACACCTAATCCCAGACAATTTGGGTTTCACTCAAGCAAGTATATTACTTAGGCCTAATGAGCTGTAACTCCCACCCAGCTGTGATTCTCAGGGAGAGTTGGCGATAGCTTGAGTCATCCTGGATAACATAGGAGAGAGAGAGAACCTATCTCAGACATCAGTGAGCAATGAAAATGTTATATAGTTTGGAGTAAAACAAAACAAAACAAAACACCAGAATTCACTAGGATCTACAGCCAAATATAGTTGAATTACAATCACAATCTTATGTCTGCAACTTGAAATATATGAAGAGCAGACCCCTCTTCTCCCTCTTTAATCTTTGGTAAAGTGAGTAAAAGCAAACAAAAAATGATTTTTTTTCTTGCACAAGCATTGAGTATGCTTTAAAACTAATATGAAATGGAAGGTGAACAGATGAAGCTTCAGATGAAGCTTTACCAGCAACACAGAAATTTCTGGATATTTCAGCTCTTGTGGCCCATAGTAGCTGCGCTACTCCTGGAACAGCTCTAAAAAGTTATCCAAGGAAGAAAGGTTCCACAAACTACTGAGAGAAGCAGTGACTTTTTTTCTCAGCACATCTTAAGATTGTTTGCTCAAAGTGAGATTAGTATATTTGTCCATTGGCTTTCACGTCTTTGCAGTCATGGAGAGGATAAAAGACAGCCATATTAGGAGTACAGCAAGAAACAGATGGTTCTCTTTGTACCAATGGAATGAAAGAAACCGACAAAAATACTCTCCCTGACCAAACCTGAGCCAGCCTCTTTTGAGACCTCTTCTCAACTAGGCCTTGACCTTGACTCTGTCCTTGGCCTGGTTACTCCAGTTTTAGCAAGAATCCTGATGGCCTAGTTTGGGGAAAATACTTGCCCACAACATCTGATCAAATTGCTCATTCTCTACCCTCAATATTTTGTCAACCTGGCCTGTAATCAGCAAGAATTCTGCCAAGTTGGTTTATCCAGAATTCCCCCTCTCCTCTGATGTTTCCCCTTAACAATTTTTCATCCACTGACCCCTACCCTACTTCTCATCTATAAATTCCTGCTTGTCCTTATTGTATTTGGAATTGGGCCCAATCTGTCTCCCCTACTGCAAAAGCCCCATTGCAGTAGCTCCTTTGGAATACAATCTTACTATCTTTAACAAGTGTTACGAAAACATTTTTCTTTCATAAAACATAACTAGCACAATTATCTCCAAGTCAGGATCCCTGGACTGTCTAGCAGTAACCATCTACTTTAGTCTATGACCAAGCAATAAACTTTGGAGCACCAGTGAGAAGAAACATTAGAAAAAAATAACAAAAGATGGTCGAGTACAGTGGCTCATTCCTATAATCCCAGCACTTTGGGAGACCGAGGCGGGCGGATCACCTGAGGTCGGGAGTTCGAGACCAGCCTGACCAACATGCAGAAACCCTGTCTCTACTAAAAATACAAAATAGGCACGCGTGGCGGCACATGCTTGTAAACCCAGCTACTAGGAAGGCTGAGGCAGAATTGCTTGAATCTGGAAGGCGGAGGTTGCGGTGAGCCGAGATTGCGCCATTGCACTCCAGCC
Source organism: Rhinopithecus bieti (assembly GCF_001698545.2). Taxonomy (NCBI): domain Eukaryota; kingdom Metazoa; phylum Chordata; class Mammalia; order Primates; family Cercopithecidae; genus Rhinopithecus; species Rhinopithecus bieti. The sequence goes on from NW_016805053.1 coordinate 1,035,605, forward strand.
TGGCCAACAAGAGTGAAACTCCATCTCAAAACAAAACAAACAAACAAAAAAGGATGGTCCCCAAGGGCCAAATGGAGCATTTGATATGGAAATAGCATTTGCCTGGGAATCAGAAGAGCTGTGATGGCTTCTGACCTCTATCACCTACTGTCTGTGTGATTTAAAGTGAGACACTAAATATCTGCAAACACCCACTTGTTATTTTACAATAAGATGTCTACATCATTGGATTGTTATTTTACAGACTAATTCTGTCAACTTTATATATAAAATATGGATGTTTGATATCATTATGCTCACTTTTTTTTTACATAGACAAAAGAAAAAACTATTTTTATGGATTTTTTTGTGAGCAATCCACTTTCTGGAATCCCAGAGCACTAGAAGAGGCTCCATATGATTTATATTTGTTTCAAAAATTCACCCTAACTATGCTCACTAGAAGCGTAAATCAGCATTCATAAATGCGCAGTTTGCCCTTTCCAATTCCTTGTTCATTTAAATGTTATATAGATTTTTAGAATCTTTTATTCTTATAACTTTACTCAGTGAAAAATTCATGATTTACATTTTGGCACATATCACTTATATCCTTAAACTGCCATTAAAAAATCATGATTCAATTAATATATCTGTGTACCTCAGAAAACTAGGTTCAAAGAATCACCTTAGTATATGGTTTTACTTCCTCACTGAAGAACATACGAAATATCTAAATACTCTGCCCAGCATACACCTTCAGAAACATTCGAAGAGTGGGGAAACTCTCCATCTCTAGAGTTCCCCCTTTGGTGTGCTACAGCTTCAAAAACCACCTTGTAAACTCTATGGTTTTAAAGCTGAACAACTTGAAATCTGGCAAAGTTAAATAATTTTTCTGAGGTCTCTTATTAAGTTATTAGAATAAAGTACAAAATCAAACACATATGATGTGGCTTCTAAACCCCAAGGGCCACTTTTACTCAACCCAATCCCTCTATTCATTTAAAATAAATAAACAAACAAATAAAAGACTCCTGAGAGTAATACCGGATACTGTAAAAAACCTTCCAGCTTCTTTAAACAAGGATATAAGGGTAAAACTAAGGATATCTGTAACCACCCAATGGGTTCTTCTTTCTTGCTGCCCAGATAGAGCTGATATGTCAAGGCAGGGGGATTGCAATAGAGAAATAGTTTAATTCACGCAAAGCCAGCTGAATGAGAGACTGGAGTTTTATCATTACTCAAATCAGTCTTTCCAAGAATTCAGGGGCTAAGGTTTTACAAAGGTAGTCTCTGGGAAGAGGTGGGGTTGGCTGCTGATTGGTTGGGGGGCTGCAATCATAGCAGTGTTGGAAATGATCCTCCTGCAGGCTGAATCACTTCTGGGTGGAGCCACAGGAACAGCGGGTAGGTTCAAGTGGAACTATCATTGATGGATCCTGGTCAGGCAGTAGGTGTCTGACATGTAAAAAACCTGCAAAGGTATCTCAAAAGGCAAATCTTAGGTTCTACAATAGTGATATTATTTGCAGTAGCAACTGGAGAAGACAGATGCCTGTTTTAAAGCCTCTGGAATAATGGCTGACAATTGTTTATGTCTGTACCTTAGCAGGATTCAGGCTTCTCTCCTTCTCCTAGCCTGGTGGCTTCTCTCCTTCTCCTAGCCTGGTGGCTTCTCATTAGCTTTAGAAAGGCAGTTGAGTTTTAGGTATTATCATTTAAACTGCAAACTAAGTGTCTCCCAATGCTAGTCCAGGAATAATCAGAGGCAGTTGGAAGGCTAAAGGCATGATGGGAATTGGCTAGATTTTCTCACTGATAAAATTTTGCAAAGGCAGTTTCATATCAATGAACAAAAAAGGGTAGATGAAAGGTTAGGTCCTAAAGAAGTAGCCCCTGCCTTGACTAGGGAAGGGTTTATTAAACCCTGTGAAGGGACTTTAAGCATTATTTGAGCACCACCTAGAAACCAACTTTGATATAAAATCTTTAAAATTTTATCTATACATTAAACCAAACTCCTGAGTATCATCTCCTTCCAAATGCATCTAACTTAGAGGGACTATTTCTCTGAGAATCTAAGCATACAATAATCTATTTTTGTGTATTAATTAACTCCACAGATATTTAAATTCTCAATAATTGAATCTGCTAGCTGGACATCATGGTTTTATTTTGTCTTTAAGGTACTAGAGATGAAGATTGTATGCAATGCCACATGAAATCTCTTCTCTGCTGGGATTTCCCAGAGTTGCTTTCGTTCTTTTATTCTTTTTTTTTTTTTTTTTTTTTTTTTTTG
>NW_016805053.1:1038153-1042023 GCF_001698545.2 Rhinopithecus bieti
AGGAAGGAAGGAATGAAGGAAGGAAGGAAGGAAGGAAGGAAAAAGAGAGGAAAGGAGGAAGAGAAGAAGAGGAAAGGAGATACATTCAATGTAAAACTATTTCTAAAGAGAAAGGAAAACATTTATTTAGGAGCCAGTTAAACAGGTGTACTAGGCAATGAGGCTAAAGACTTGGAAAAAGGTTTTCCATTAGTATGATATAAGTTGATATTTAAAAATTTACCCACATTGTCTAATTCTCATTACGATAATAGTTTTATTATTTCAACCTCAAAGATGAGAAAGTTGAAGTTAACAGGGTTATAATACATGCCAAACTATTAACTAACAGAGGCTGAATTGCACCCAAGACTATCTGCTCCCCAGCCGACTTTGCTAGTCACTACTCTATGATGATGTAGATGAAAAGAGTCAAACCCTGTAAAATATTTGAAGAGATTTATTCTAAGCCAAATATGACTGACCACGGCTGTGACACAGCCCTCAGGTCCTGAGAAAATGTGCCCAAGGTGGTCGGGGTGCAACTTGGTTTTATACAGTTTAGGGAGACATGAGACTTCAATCAAATACACTTAAGAGATACTTTGGTTTGGTTCAGAAAGGCAGGGCAACTTGAAGTAGGGGGTGATTCCAGGGTATAGGTAGATTTTTTAATTTTCTAGTTGATGATTGGTTGAGTTTGTCTAAAGGCCTGGGATCAGCAGAAAGTAAATGTCCCAGTTAAGAAGATTGTGGAGCCCAAAGTTCTTACTGTGCAGAGGAAGTCTTCGGGTAGCAGGCTTCAGATAAAGTAGATTGTAAATGCTTCTTATCAGACTGAAGGTCTGTGTTGATATTAATGCCAGAGTGATATAACGAGGCATGCCTGATCCCCACTTCCCATCATTGTTCCCAGACTGAACCGAGGGTCGGGTTGCTTATTCTCATGTCCCAATAACGAGATGCAGATGAAATGGGAAAGAAGAGAGTTTACTTCTGTAACTGGGTATGGAGAGAAGTCCGGGGAAATATTGCAAGACCAACTCAAAATTACAAAGTTTTCCACAGCTTATCTACCTTCTAAGTTATATGTCTACATGTAAGTGTGCATTCATCTAAAGACATAAGTGATTAACTTCCAATCTCCAACTAAGGTCTGAGTCATGAAGACCTTCCTCTGAAGCCTCAGTAAATTTGCTCAATCTAGATGCGTCCAGATACCTGGATGATTCTTTATCTTGTCTCCTGCTAAATCTTGGAGGTTTGGGGAGTTCCTTTAGATCCCAATAAAACTTGTTTGTGGTGGTCTGGAGAGTTCCTCAAGACCCCCAGTAAAACTTGTTTAATCCTAAACAGATCCTGTTAAGATTTTCTTTGTTATCTTGTCATGCTTTAAGGCCCAGGAAAGGCCTAGGCAAAACTCTTGGTGGGCTTTGGTTGCATTCCAGCCTTTGTAGAAGGGCACTGGCTCTATCAGCTTTTAACAGTTAACCACCCAGTCAGTGCTGAAAGAGTTGCCAGGGAGGCCTGCCTGTTCAGCTGTTAGTGAGACCTGGTTTGCCACATTAAGGCCGGAGCCAGTCTTTGAGGTTAAATTTTAAGAGTGCCCTGGCTGAGGAGGAAGTCCATTCACTGGTTGGGGTGCCTTAAAATGTTATTTTGGCTTGCAAAGGTAAGCTGGAATTCTTTTTACTCCCTAGGAGCAGTGATATTACTATGGTTAGCCCTAGAGAAAGGATGAACATATTTGTTTTACTACATTTTTTAAGTAAGCCAAATGTCACTTTGGTAAAGTAAGAGAATGTTATTCAGTGCCTCTATTGGAATTAAGTAGTGATAGCTTTTTGACCTACAAAGGCAGTTCAGTGTACGAAAAAGAGCCTGCAAGTGCAAATCACGGCGACATGCATTTCCATGCTGTTTTCACAATTTGTACAGCCTAGCCAAATTGCTGAACTCCACTGAGCCTCAATTTGCTTTTCTACAAAATGGGAGAAATCAGCACCATAGAGAACACTGTTACCTCCCTACTGCTGATATGAAATACTATGACTACTGTTTCTCTAACCACCATATTTCCTTTTTTAGTATTTACACATTTCTCATTTTAATGTTTCTGGCTCTAGAATATTTCTTACAATCTATGTATATATTTAGTGTGAGGATATGCTTTTCTTTTTTTATTTCCTGGGAAGTTGTCATTAAATTGCTGGTATGCCTTACAATGAATGAGATCTCAGGACCTAAAAAACACAGAATCTAAAGTCACCAAGGTGATGACTACACACTATAGCTAAAAGGTCTTGATAGGAAAAGTCAACTTATACAAAAAAAAAAAAAGTTTTTTTTTTTTAACTGATGTCCACAACATTTCGATAATCCCTTATTGAGCCAAATTATTTAATTTGCAAAGAAGGTTTAGTAAATAACAAGTCTTTGTCCCTATAACTAACATAAAAAACTTATCCCCTGTTTTGAAAATGAGCCAACAGATTTAGAAAGGTTCATAGTTATAGAACCATTAAGTCTGTCCTTCCATTTTTTCCAGGCACCCATTACTCTTACTCCTCTTCTATAGAGAAGGGCTTAGAAGCCAGAAGGTATATTAAGAAAGCTGTTGAAATAATTTAAGTTAAAAATAAAAGGAACCTAAAGTATTTGGCAGCAATAAGACTGCAGAAGAGGGGAGAGAATGTGAATGTTTACAGAGTAGAATCAATAGAATTACGTAACAGAATACGGGAAACCCATGAGGGAAACAGACCTCTAGACTGAAGGATTAAAGATTTTCTTATTTACCTAGATGCTACTTGCTCATCATTTAACTTAGATTACAACCTGCCTTTTAGCAATCGTCAGCCATCTACTGATAGAGAAGAACAGAAGGGAAGTTCTGGGAAGGGAAGGGTGTGGTCCCTTTAAATAATAGAGAAGGAGGAAGGGAAGTGCTGGCAAGGGAAGGGCATGTTCCCTGGCGGAGGGATCCATTTCCGGCTTGTGTCCACAGACCTACATGAGACCAGGCACACCTCCCTTTGCACCCAACTGTTGCATTTACCAAGGCCATCCTCGCCTGCCATGCCCCCATCCTGTACCTATAAAAACCCCAAAACCCTTGCAGGCAGACACACAAGCTACTAGACATCAAGAGAAACACATGGAAGAAGACACAAGCAGCTGGATGTTGAGAGGCATCAAGGGGAGCATGCCAGCAGAAGAGCACACAACAGATGCCACCACACTGGCAGGCCATCAACTGTGAAACAAGGTGGCGTTTGGCGGGGGCAAGTTGGAGGAGAGCCCAGGCCGTTGAGGAGCCCAACTCCAGGGGAAAACCATCTCCCTTCTCCTGCCCCATCTGCTGAGAGCTACTTCCACACGATAAAACTTTGCACTCATTCTCCAAGCCCACGTGCGATCTGATTCTGATGACACACCAAGGCAAGAACCCCAGATACAGAAAGCCCTCTCCTCTAGTGACCAGGCAGTGGTCTAACTGCGCTTACACAAGCTGCCTACTGACGGCTAAACAAAAAGAGCACCCTGTAACACATGCTCACTGGGGCTTCAGCTGTAAGCATTCATCCCTAGACACTGCCATGGGGTCGGAGACCCACAACCTACCGGTCTGTATGCTCCCCTAGAGGTCTGAGCAGTGGGGCACTGAAGAAGTGAGCCACACCCCCATTGCACAGGCTGCGAGGGGGACAAGGGAACTTTTCCTGTTTCACTACGCAGTCAGCAGTTATATCCTGTGGAAATGTCCATAGCAGAAAGACTCTCAGCCACTGAGTAAACATTTGGCAACTACTTAAAATGACTAATTTATTTATTCATTGGAAAATATGAACAGACCATTTAACTGTCCAGAAACTTGGGGGGGGGGGGGGG
>NW_016805053.1:1044817-1077467 GCF_001698545.2 Rhinopithecus bieti
TTCTAGGATGACTGACCAACACATTTCAGCCTCATGGAAAGAAAAAGAATAAAGAAAACCACTGAGATAACCAAATAGAAATATTAATGTCCACAGAGATTTCTAATATAATATAGCATCTATTTGATAATATATAGAAAGAGAAAACACAAATTAGAAAAGGTTTTTTTTTTTTTTTTTGAAACGGAGTCTCGCTCTGTCTCCCAGGCTGGAGTGCAGTGGCCGGATCTCAGTTCATTGCAAGCTCCGCCTCACCGATTCACGCCATTCTCCTGCCTCAGCCTCCCAAGTAGCTGGGACTACAGGCGCCCGCCACCTCGCCCGGCTAGTTTTTTGTATTTTAGTAGAGACAGGGTTTCACTGGGTTAGCCAGGATGGTGTCGATCTCCTGACCTCGTGATCCGCCCGTCTCGGCCTCCCAAAGTGCTGGGATTACAGGCTTGAGCCACCGCGCCCAGCCTAGAAAAGGTTTTTGACATTTGTAAAAAGAAAACAAAATTTCAGAACCTTCTGAATTCATTATGCCAAGGGGAAAAGTTAAGCTCTGGAAACTGACTCTTGTAGCACTGTGAGTTTTTTTTTTTCCTCTGGTACGTGATCATAGCTCCCTAACCTTTGTGTTGAGATGTTATCCATTAACTCAATTCCCTGTTCTTTATTCAAACCTAGACTAAATGATATTGAGATAGAGAACCTTGTGATTGTTATCTCTTTACAATAGAACGCCAGGCAACCCTTTAGAGTGTAATCAATAGTAGCCAACCAAATCTTGTATCTGTATGTTAGCCTTTGTATGGAAAATGTAATTCTGTTTAGCACCTCTGTTTTGCCCATATAAACAATCTTCATTTTTCCCCATGCAGGGAGCACTGATCATTCTTTTGTGCACATTTGCTCCTCGGCTGGCCACCCTCATACTTTGCACTTGAATAAACTCTTAACTGGAACTTGAGCCTTTTGATGATTTTAGGTTAACATGTTAAAATATAAAAATTTAAAAATCTGCTTAGATTCTGCACTCCTGATAATACTGGGAGCAAGGCATTTCTGACCAAAATTCCTGGAGGAAATGAAAATTAAAAAAAAAAAAAATTTTAAAGAAATTGCCTTTACATTCTGGAAAAAGTTAAAGATAGAGGTAAGTGGCGAAGTCAACTTCCAGGGAAGTCCAGGAACCCAGAGTTGAATGTAGCACTTACATACAAAGCCTATTTTGCCCCGTAGGCATTTGCTTATGTTGCAAATTTGTAGCATTTTGGTTCTGATAGACTCACAGACTGAGTGGTAAAAAATCCAGGCTCAGGGAGGCAGGCACTCGCACATTCTCACCTGAATGAGAGCCTATGATCCCACTGTCAAGATAATGCAGTATCAATACCAAAGGGATGAAAGAACCCTGGGAAATATTCCTGATACATTTTATTGTTGGGCTACCTCTACACAAAAATTTGCAGCTCAGGTTTGCATTAACTTATTCAAGGAAAATGACGGTAAATAAAAACGAATGCAGCAGTTGGCAAGGAAAGAAGACACACCACAAGTGAGAACTAGGGAAAAAGACCAAGATAGTCATCAGATATGGAAGTGTTCGAACATAAATTACGATATAATGATTCTTGCCATTAAAATAATACAAGAAAATGTAAAATGTCAAGAATCAGAAAAATAGAAAGTGAACTATCAGATTCAATAAAGAAATCGAAATACCTAGAAACAATAACAACAATGTAATAAACAGAATTATAAGCTAATAGATCGCATTAGCGATTCTATTTCTATAATTAATAATAATATTGAATACTGATATTGAAAACATGTTCATTTACATTGGGGGCATTTGGTTATACCAGTTTATGAAGTGTCTTTTCAAGTTTTCCATTCAGTAGTTTTTTTTTCTTCATTTTCATTGATTTAAAAGTTTCTAAAAAATATATTCTGTATGAGCTCTGGGATAGATAGATAATAGATAATAGAAAGGTAATTAATTATTTATAAGTATATATAAAATAATGTGATATATACACACACATAAATATATTTTAAAATATATATTTTCTCCGAGACTTCCTCTAAGTCTACAGCTTGCCTATTCCCTATCTTAATGGTGTCTTTTAAAAGATCTTAATTTTAACAAAATCTAATTTATTAATTTTTTAAAGGGTGAATAGATTGTGTTCTGTTTAAGAAAACTTTTCCAATACAAAATCAAAATATTTTCTGTTTTCTTCTAGAAGTTTTATTGCCATACAATTTATATTTTAGAATCTATCTCTAATTAATTTTTGTACATGGTGCGAGATAGGAATCAATATTTTTTTCATTTTCGATTCTAATTGACCCAGTACTATTTATTAGAAATACCATTCAAACCCCAGTGCATTTCAGTGACACTTTTGTTGTGTATAAGATGGTCATAAATATATTCATTGATTTCTAACTCTCTCTTCTGTTCCACTAGTCTACTCATCTAGACTTGAACCAAAACCACACCATCTTAATTATTGTTACATTATAAGAGATCTTGACATCCGGCAGTGCAAGCTCTCTAACTTAGTTGAGAAAAAAACCTAAAGTTTAAAATTATTTAATAAACCTGAAAGAAGGCCAAAAAGTAAAGTAAAATATTGTATCTCTATTATATCTATCATCTATCTATCTATCTATCTAATCTATCTATCTATCTATCTATCTATCTATCTATCTATCTATCTATCTATCTTTTTATCTAGAGAGAAAGGAGGGGAATAGGATGAATGAAATAAATCATAGATTTAAAACCTCCACCACAAAATTTTCATTCCATCAGCAATACAAAAACTGGTAAAAAATAGAGATAGTCATACTTGATTTAAAAAAAAAAATGAAATCCACCTCAATGTTGTTTATAAGAGTAAGTCGAAAGTAATGTAGTCGTATTGAGAGAAAATAATTGGAAAACCATGTCATTCAAAATAAACAAAAGAAAGCTGGCATTGCATCAATATCAGACAAAAATAATAACATTCACTTTATAACAAAAGTGTTCTCACTAGGGAGAAACATCAAAGCCAAATATTTGAATTTTGAAAAAATTAATAAAATGTATGAACACTTGAAGACAGAGAACACAAAATTCATCAGTAGTCAAAATATATCCCACACAGGTCCCACACACACCCCTTCTAACCCCAAATGAATTAGTCAATGAATTTCTTCAAGCATTCAAGGAAGAAATTATGTTAAACTAAGTCTTCTAGGAAATAGAAAAAAAAAAAAGGACTCCCTACTTTTGTAAGGCATATGTAACCTTGATGCAAAATCTGACAAGAACAATATCATCAAGAAAAGTATTGTCTAATTTCACTCATTAAGATATTTAGTTACAAAAATCCTAAACATAATGTGAGCAAACTAAATCAAGAAACATATAAAAAGGATAATTTGACGTGACAGTTAATTTTTTCATGGACACAAGGATGTTTTGACTTAACATTTGACACTTAATAATTTGAGTAAAAGAAAGAGAAACAGAGCAAGAAAAATATTTCTATAAGTTTCAGTATGAAAACTATAGACAAGCAATGTTTGGATGAAACATCATTAATCATAATAAAAGGGATACGGCCAAGCACGGTGGCTCATGCCTGTAATCCCAGCACTTTGGGAGGACAAAGCCGGTGGATCAACTGAGGTCAGGAGTTCAAGACCAGCCTGGGCAACATGGTGAAACCTTGGCTCTTCCAAAAAAAAAAAAAAAAAAAAAAAAAAATAGCTGGGTGTGGTGGCGGGCACCTGTAATCCCAGTTACTTGGGAGGCTGAGACAAGAAAATCGCTTGAACCCAGGAGGCAGAGGTTGCAGTGAGCCGAGATTGCACCATTACCCTCAGCCTGGGTGACAGAGCAAGTCTCTATCTCAATAAATAAAAATAAATAAATAAGTAAAAATTAACAAATAAGTAAAAATAAATAAAAGAGATGCACATAAAATATGTGGCATTATACTCCCTGGTTAAACCCTGAAATGCTGTCCATTAAAGATCAAAGTTAAGATTTCCAACTCTCACTACATTTTTACACCACTATCATAGAAGATGCTGCCAACTAAGAAAGTCAAGGAAATATTTAAAAGGCATAAGGGATAGATAAAAGGAAATTATTTTTAGCAGGTGGTGTGATTGTGTGTGTAGTAAATCCAAAAGAACATAGAAGTATATTTTTAGAATTTAGAAGAAAGTTCAGCAAGTTAGCTCAACACAAAATCTATATATAAAAATCAGTTGCCTTTCTATATGCCATCCACAAAGGTTTAGAAAACATTTAAAATATAATTTAAATATGCATCAAAATCTGAATTATCTAGGAATAAAATTAACAAAACATATTCAAGAATTCTGCAGAGATCATTCTATTCTAATATTATTTGAGTTATTAAGAAAATAATTGATAATGGCTTTTCTTTTCAGCTGGTTAACAAATTGAGAATTACGCAATTCTTCAGGAAATAATCATAGATTTACAAATATTCTAATCAAAATCACCTTTCATTTTCTCTTTGTTTTCTGTTTTGTTTTGTTTTGTTTTGTTTTTTCCCCAGAGCAACAAGGAACTGGAATGCCCAAGTATAGCCAAGATAGTCTTGAAAAGGAAGAGTAGGAAAACTAGCCAAACCTGGTACCAAGATTTATTACAAAAACACAGTCATTAAGATGACCTGGTACTGATACAAGGATAAATACATAGGTCAGAAAAAAGATTCTAAAACAAGCCCAAATTTAATGGAGAGTTGACATTTAACAAGATTGCTCTGCAGCTCAGTTGAGGAAAAAAATATTTTTTCAATAAATTGCCCTGGGAAAATTGACTATACATATAAAAATTAATTTGAAATCTTACATCACACAACACACAAGCTACATTAAAGACTTCACTGTAAACTCAGAAACCATAATGCTTTTACAAGATGATCATAGAATATCTTTATGATGTCACAATAGGGAAAGATTTCTTAAAACACAAAAAGTACTAACTACAAAGAAAACTATTGATTAATTTGACTACCTTAAAATTGAAAACTTTATCAAAAGATATTATGAAGATAGAGAAAAGCCGAAAACTGAGAAAAAAATAGTTTACAGTGCATGTAAAAATAAAAGATTTGTATTAATATAATATAAAGAACGACAATAAGTAAATAGGAAAAAGGCAAATATATTAGAAAAATGGACAAATAGACTTAATCATGCACTCTCCAAAGAGGAAATACCAAGGGGATTGAATACTCTCATCATTACATACCCATTAGATTTGGAAAAATTTCAGCCTTGATAGTATCGGGTGGTGCTGGGGATGTGAAGCCCTGGGTGCTGTTACGAACTATGGGTGGGTTGTAAGGTTGTTCAACTCTTATAGAACTCTGTAGGAAACTCTTATGGAATTCTGTTTATTGTTATCTAGTAAGTATAAAGCTACCATAGCTTATAACCCAGCAACTCCACTCATAAAAAATCAAGCATATGTGTATTCGATTACATGCAGAAGAACTGTTCACAATAGGTCCAAAATGTGTATAATCTAAATGGTCACCATTAGCAAATAGACAAATTGTGAAATACTCATATAATAGAATACTATATAGCAATAAACATTATAGAAACATAGCCACATGCAAAAGCATGGATGAAGCTCATAAACGCCAAAGTATACACATCATAAGGTTCTGTATGTTAAAATTGAAAATGCAAAAATGACTAAGATCCAATTTCTAGGAATACATATGTAGATAGTAATATTATGAAGAAAAACAAACTATCATAAAATTCTTAATAATAATGATCTCTAGGGGAGAATAATGAGATGTAATTAGGGATTGGTACATGGTACACTTCTGCACACTAGAAATACTTTGTCAACCTGTGTAATGTATATGTAAGTGTACCTTTTATGATCTAACTGTATGTATTACTATTTCACACTAAAAGAAGAGAGAAAAGTACATTAACCTAATAATCATACAATGTCAGAAACATTGGTAAAAAAGATTTTAACATTCTGGAAAAATAGAGTTTAATTAGAAATATGGAACAAATAGAAGTAAGGAACTTGGAGGATAAATAACAGAAGATGCAATAGCATTCTAATAAAAATTGTAGAATAAGAGCAAAAAATATTAATCATGGTAATACAAAGATGGGAAATAAGAATTTTCTCAAGGTGAAGCTTGTTAAGACTTCACATTGAAGAGCTCCCTGTGTTCAAGTAGGGCTTTTTTTTTTTTTTCTAATGCAGCTGAAATTTCTAAATTTCAAGAATAAAGAGAAAATCAGCCGGGCATGGTGGCTCACGCCTGTAATCCCACCACTTTGGGAAGCCCAGGTGGGTGGCTCACTTGAAGTCAGGAGTTTGAGACTAGCCTGGCCAACACGGTGAAATCCCGTCTCTACTAAAAATACAAAAATTAGCCACGCGTGTTGGCAGGCACCTGTAATCCCTGCTACCCCGGAGGCTGAGACAGGAGACTCGCTTGGACTCAGGAGGCAGTGGTTGCAGTGCACCAGGTCGCCCCACTGCACTCCACCCTGGGCAACGGAGCATGACTCCGCCTCAAGAAAAATAAATAAATAAAGAGAAAATAAGAAAAAGCTTTAAGGCAGAAAGAGAAATGCATCTAAACATAAATTATATACTAATCAAGATTAGCCCTAAGTTTAATAAAGAATACTGGGAGAAAATTGAAAATGTTTTCAAATTCCAGAGTACTTTTGACACTGTTTTTGAATTAACTAACATTTCTACACACTATTTTAATGCATTACATGTAATACTCCATTTATTCCTCACATAAGTAAATCAGTATTTTTATGCCTTTTTTACAAATGAAGAAAATGAGGCAGAGTGTTAAGTAACTTCTGCGAAGTTATACAGTTAGTAAGAAGCAGAATGGGATTCAGGATCACACAGACAGATTTGAGACTTTGTGGTTTTAATCCCTATACATCTTTCCATAAAAAAAAAATACCTGGCCAAATTATTATTTACTTAAGCCTGGGGTGGGAGGCAGGGATTTATTTGGGGCAAACAAGGTCTCAGAAATTTTAGTATCAAGGAATCATCTTTGAATAACAGAAAAATTTACTTGAAAATACAAGCTGGCAATTTTGTAATTTATCCTCCGCAGAAAGGGAAGACACCAGTTGTAAAATGTTCCAATATATTTTCTAGTGCATTCTGCCTCACTATAGAAATTTCTTGAACGTCATGGCACTAGTAGAGCAAAAGCCCAACCCAGCATATTCCCCTGTGTATACTCTCTCTCTGCCTATATCTGAAAAGCCAAAGGCAATTGGAGAATTTAACTTAAAATTACATATTTTTGTCACAAATTTAATGAACATAACCTCAAATGTGCATGCAAAACTTCTAGGCAAATGTACTCTGCTTCTTTCTTTTACATGCGTCCTCACTTTCTGTAACAACGATTTTATACTTTGTCCACTGTCCTCAAACACTCCACCTCTCAGTCCTAACCCCACTCCCTACAGATGCCTAGCTGCTACTTAAGAGAAAATTAAATTAGAATCCTTCAGTCTTCCTCTGACGACCATACCGACCAGTATCTGCCTCCATTCCCTCCTATTACAAAAGGTAAACTGTCCTTCCTTGTATTCAACCCTGATTTCTCTACCCATCGTTAGAACCCCTATACTCACATAACTTAAATTGCATGCCTTTCTGTCTAGTATAGTCAGAATCATCATTTCGATTTAATTTCTCATTGAATGTGCTCTATAAAATCATGATCCAGCAGCTTTTTTCCAGATATAATCTTCTCTTCTTTTAGATGAACCAATTCCAAAAAGGTTTATACTCATTATTTTTCTTTATCCTTCCTTCACTGAGTTATCTGACAAACCAGCTATCTGTTCCATTATGTCTCTAAAGCACTGGTTTCTATAGTAGCCATGTCACTAAGTCCAGTGGATATTGTTTAGTCTTTGTTCTGTTTCACCTCCCACTAGCTTTCCAAACTATTTTACTACGTTTTTCATTGAAGCATTGTCTTCTTTTGTCATTACTGGCTCCTCTGTTTCTTTGTGTTTTCTTCCTAATTTCCTGACACTTCTCAGTTTTATTTCGTAAGACACCTCCTCTTCATCTCGACCATTGGAAGTTGAAGTTCTTCAAGGCTATAGATTAGGGCCGCTTTTCCTCTGCTTCTCTGCTGTCCCATGCTATCCAATGTTAGCCCACAGTGTCAATTACCAGTTTAGGCAAAACTCTCAAATCTCCAACCCAAACTGCTCCCTGAGCTCCAGGAAGACCTGAAATTTCCATGTAGATGTCTCAAGTTCACATCAAACTAATAGCACATATTCAAACTAAAAATGTGAACTTCACCTTCTCCTATAATCCCATGACGACTGGGATGAAACAACAAAGGGCAAATATTCAGAATCATTTTAATACTTTCATTTCCTCTCCTGTTTTATCACGAAGTCCTCTTGATGTTACATTCTGAACCATTACAAGCTGCCATTGTTTCTTCTGAGGACTACTAAAATACTCCCTCAGTGGTTAACCCACATATTCAGGCACAGTCTCCAGTTCATTTTCCATGCTGCTTTCTGCAGGAGTTTTTAAACAATTTATTACAACCATCTTCTCTCAATTTAAAAATCTTCAGTGGAGTTCTTCATTGCTTAACAGTGTTCTGCATGATCTATTACCTACTAACATTTCAAAATTTGTCTTGTACCTGCAGCCCTGAAATTTTGCAATGATTTCTTTACCTTTGCACACTTAAGTAATCCAGCCTCTCTCACATCTAATCTTTTCATCTGTGTATGTATGTTATGTGTTTGTGTGTGTATATGTGTATATTTACACATATATCTACCTATATGTTTGTGTAGACATATATGTATATATATTTTCTTAGTTTTCTATTTTAAAATTGTTAAATTATTCAAGCAGAGAAAAAAAATTACAAAAATAAGATGTGATGCCAGTGGTACCCACCACTCATATTTAATCCACGTCCAAATTGCTTCATGTCACTTTTAAGAAAATAAAATGTTACAGATACAGTTATTCCTTTGTACTTCTTTCCAATTCCGTTTTCTTTTCTATCCCAAGAAACATTGACTGTCCTGAAATTTGTGGTTATCCTTTCTAGTCAAGTCCATATATGTTTACTTTCACCAATCAACTGACTAAAAGAGCAATATAAGGCATTGCTTTGTGCATTTTCTGCTGTTACATAAAAGTAATCTTATAATTCTGTCAGAAGTTTTTACTTAATGTTATAATTTTGATATGTACAAATGTCAATATGTATAAAAATAATGTATTCATTAATACTGGAAATTTTATGATTCTACTTGATGAATATTTGTTTTGGTTTTTTGATACTCTCAACAATGCCATAGTAATATCCTTGTATTTCTCCATCTGCATATATGTAAGAGTTTCTCCAGAATATATGTTAGAAATTTGTGGATATTAGTATATTCACAACTTCAATATTACTAAATATTACCCAGTTGGCTTCCAACATGGCAGTATGCAGTTACACTCAGAATAGCAATATATGACTTTCCTCCTCTTTATATCTGTGATATTGGTGACTCTGAAATGGAATCTCATATTTTAAATTATACTTACCTGATTGCTAGATATTAAGCATCTTTTCATATGAATATTAATCATTTGAATTTTATCTTCTTAAATCAGCTTTAGATGTCCTTTGTTCATTTGTTTCTTTTCTTTTGACGAGTTTATCTTATTGATCTGTAAGTACTCTATAAGCCTTCTTTTTACTAATACTGGGCTGGTTATGTATGTTGCAGATATCATCAAACTGTAGCCTATTTTAAAACTTAGTTCATGTAATGTATTTCAACATACAGAAGTATTTTAAGTTTAATGCCAACATATCAATATTTTCCGTTTCTATTTTTTTGTTATTTCTTGTTCAAGAAACCTTTTCCTACTTTGAGATTTTCCTGTATTTTACTGGACAGATTCTAAAGATTTATTTTTTTATTTAGAATGCTGACTCTTGTGGAATTTATTCCATGTGCAGGGTGAGAAGGGAATCTTCTCTCATAATTTTCTAAATCAAATTATCAAATATCTGAAAGCAATTTATTAAACAAAGCAGAGAATGGCAAACTGGGGCCCATGGGTCAGCTCCCTATTTTTGTATATAAAGTTTTCCTGGAACACAACTCTCCTCATTTGTTTCTACATTGGCCGTTTTTGTGCTACAACAGCAGAGCTGGGTGGTTGTGACAGAGTCACTCTGATTCTCAATGCCTGAATTATTTACCATCTGTCCCTTTAAGAAAATATTTGCCAACCAGTCAAACGTTTGTTCACTGTTTTATGAAACAGTGACTTGTTATATACCAAGATTCCATAAAGGGTTTGTTTCTGGCCCCTCCATTCTGTTCTTTTTGCCTATAAAGCCACTTTGTCAATATCACATGGTTCCAATGACTATAGCTTTATAACATATTTGGACCTCCCACCTTATTCTGCTCTAAAAAGTTCCTGACTATTTTCAGAAATTTACTCATCTGTCAGAGTTTAAGATCACTCTGATGAGCTCTATGAAAAACACATTTAGCTGTTTATGTGCCTTTGAGAAAATGTGACATCTTTAAGGTGTTGAGCCTTTCATCCATGAAATGACGTGTCTATTAATACAGGTCTTCTTTTATGTACTTTGTAAAATTTTAAAGTTTTCTCTGTGATAGCTCTGCACATCTTCGGTAGATTGATTTTTAGGTATGTTTCCATTCTCTTCTTTATATCTCTTCTCATATTTTCTTTTTTTCCTTACTGTGCCGCCGTGGATAATTTCCTCAGATCCATCTTTCAGCTCAGTAAATCACTCTTCAAATGTGCCTAATCTGCTATTTAACATTCATTGAGTTTTTTATATCAAAAGCTGTAATTTTATTTCTAGAAGTTTTATTCGATTCCTTTAAAAATATGCCTGTTCTTAGAGTTTCCATTTTTTTCTAATCCTTATTTTATTCATATAATCCTTTCAACATATTTACTTTGTTTTGCTATCACACTGCTGTAGTCAGTCAAATCATAAGTATTTTAAATTTTTTTTCTCCTTTCTAATGCCACTCCACCTCAGGGAAATTTAATGCACTCTTCATTGTGACAAAGTTCCTATAAAATGATTTTTAATTTCATAACTGCCATGTATATGCATGTGTGTGCATGTATGTACTTTTTGTGGTTGTTGTTTATGTTATTGTTTAAAAATCATTCTACGGTATTTCTCACCCTGAGAATTCCAGCAGCATGTTGGTGTTTAATTTAGGACTGTACACCAGTATCTCTCACAGGAGTCTTCTAGATTCCCATGGACAGAATCATGCTTCTTTCTCACTTTGCCCTTTTTGATTTTGCCTCCCTGCAAGGTTCTCAGTACCATCTCTGCCCCTTTGAAAGGCCCAAAGAGCACATCTTTTCCAGCTTTCAGGAGTCAAACCCCAGATTCAGCCCATTCCCAACATTTCCTCAGGACTTTGCTTTGTCACCTACAAACAGGCTTTAAGACCCTGCTTTATTTCTACTATAAGGGGATTCTTTCTCTTTCTTTAATCATTGACAATATTTATTTTGTTGTTGTCATGCTATCTTGCCCAACATTGTGTAGGTGCTTGCAACAGGGAGCTCACATTAATTCTGGCACTGTGATGCTGAAATCAACACTGCCAGCTAAGTGGGAGTTGTCCTCCAAACTTCAGCTTTCTCAAGAAAGGATCCCCAGGCCCCCATGTTCCCAGCCATAGTTAGTCATGTTTGGTGATGTGTTCTTATTGCATTGTTGGCATGTATCAAACATGAACTTTCGTCTTAAAGCTGGGTCACCATCCCAGATGTATCTTTTTTCCTTCAAGACAATATTATCTCAGAGTCTTCCCTGGCTTTCTTTACTACTGGAACTTGGTTTGTCAGGGTTCTTTTTCCATGGCAGTCATTTTCCTTAACCTTGGATTTTGGAATCCAAGGATATGACAATTCAGCTTTTGCAAGTTAATACAGATCTTCCAAAGTGAAATTTACTGCATAACAAGAGCCAAAGTAGTTTCTGCCAAGCTCTCTAAAGGAAAATAAAATTTAACAACAAAAAAATAGTATTTTCATATTCTACATTTGAAACACATAAGAGAACACAAAAATTATTGTTTTCCAGAATAAAGATATGCATGAAAGTGATTTCTATTTCTATCCCTAGATACTAGAAAAGTGGGCATAAATTTTACATAATTCTTTTTTTTTTTTGGGGGGGGGGGGGGGGGGTTTTGCTCTTTTCACCCAGGCTGGAGTGCAATGGTATGACCTCGGCTCACAGCAACCTCCACCTCCTGGGTTCAAGCGATTATCCTGCCCCAGCCTCCCAAGTGGCTGGAAGTACAGGTGTGCGCCACCATGCCCAGCTAATTTTTGTATTTTTAGTAGAGACAGGGTTTCACCATGTTGGCCAGGCTGGTCTCAAACTCCTGAGCTCGGGCGATCTGCCCACCTCGGTCTCCCAAAGTGCTGGGATTACAGGTGTGAGCCACCACACCCAGCCAATTTTGTATAATTCTTACCAACGAGGTATCCTATTTAAAGATTAAAAAAAACAGAAACAGAAATTAACATGTAATAGAAATCTTATGGCACAACCACAATTACAAAATGAGAATTTTAACACAGTTATCTCACAAACTGATATATGACATAAAGACATATCATAAATGTAAAAATGTTGAATAAAAGTTTTGTAAGACATGTATTTTGTATTTAAGGGCCTTTATCCAATCCAAATAAAATATGTTCAGATATTCAAGAAACATTTAAATACAAAAATATGTAATACTGTAAGTGATACACAAAGCTCACAAACTCACAGAAAAAATGATGCAAATAGAAAAATTACGTGAAAACAATGAAAATAACAAGGAATTAACAAGACCGATATCTAAAAATAATCTAGAAATTAAGTATACATAGTATATCTTCTTAATAACTCGGATTATAGGGGAAACTAAAGCCAAAATTGGAAATGTTTTAAGTGATTGAAATTGAGAACACTTCTGTACATGTTATGTATTGCATTTAAAATTATAGAGACAAAAACACACACACATATATTCTTTAGTTTATTTACTGGGAAATACAAAGCACTAAAAAAAATTTAGCTAAACATTCAAAATAAAAATAAATTTAAAAAATTAAATGATAACAATAAAATGAAACAAAGAGCTAGTCCTTAATAAAAGAAAGAAAGATGAAAAGTCTAGATTCAGGACTGTGTGACCATAAGTAATATACAGTAATAGCAATATGAAAGCTAATGTGCCCATAGATAGAAGTTTTTAAAAGGCATATACTCTATGTCAATGAGTTTAAAAATTCATTGAGGCTTATGTATCTATATGTATTTTATATATAGCATATATGTGTATGCATACTTATGTATATATATATAAACCATATTTTCTTTAAAAAACTGAGATATGTATGTATATATTATATATATTTTCAAGATAATCAAACATCAAAATATCAATTCTTAAATATAAGTAATAACCACTTTAAAAAATTGAGGAAAAGCTTCATCAATTAGCAAAATATTCTATAATATCTTTAAAATGAAAAGTAAAATAATATGTTAAATGGGCTATTCAGAAGGAAAATTAGCCACTGTGGTAATTGAAAGAAAACCATGAACAAACTGTATAAATTCAAGAGAAACTCCATAAGCAAGAGAGTGAGCCCAAAACTGTAGAATGCTTTGACTGTTGTCTTCTTTTTTCATTCCAAAAGTTAGCAAAGGTAATAGTGTGGCTTAAATAAAATAGAGTCAATGCCTCAATCAAGGGCTGACACTCAGCTCTGCCACTGCCATCTAGTCTGGCACAAGAATCTCTCAACTGGCATTAATGATAGTATTATCAGCTTAAACTTTGCCAACAAAGTAAACAATAATTAGAGGCAGAGTCACAGGTGGCTGGCTAACCTTATCCTGAGAGGTATCTGGAGAGGAGATTGAGAGTGATTTATGCCACAGGGGATGACATCCAAGGGAATGAGTTTCCTTTTTATAAATACAAGTAGTATCTTGAGCCTGTGTGCTTAAAATCACTTCTTGATGTTGTGAAAACCTTTTCAGCTACCTCTGACCAGTGATATGTCATGTGTCGGTTATCTCCAATGCTCACCTGTTGTATTAGAGAGTACCTGAAATGTGGAAAGAACATGGGCTTGGAGAGTGTAGAAATATGTGGTCCTCCTGCCTTGGGATATAAACCGTGGCAGCTGCTCACTAGTTAAAAACGTATCCGTACTTCTTATTATAACCAGGAATGCTGGACCCTCCTACAGGGACCACCAGTGGGAGTTAACAACCAAAACGTGGAAAACGATAAAACAGGCTAAAGCACATCACTGAAAACTGAATAAATAGACAAAATGTTCAGGGGAGGGGGAGATTGGAGGAGGTAAGTTTGGGAAGATTTATAAATATGAAATGTTCCAAAATTACAATGATGACAATTGCCAACCAAATGTACCCATAAATTTAAAACATTCTAAATTCAAATCTCTTTTTTTTTCTTTTTAAGGAGTTTGATTCTAAAATTCATCTAGCAAATTTCATGTGAAAGAAGGGAAAATATATATTTTTTAAAATGTAGATAGACCTTTTAAGTGTGAAATTAGGAGTATTCATATAAACACCATAATGGCCCACAAAAAAGAGAACTATCTTACTCTGAAGAGAAGGTGAAGAAAAGTGGATTTTCAGAGGCATCGTGACAAGGAGAGAATTGGAAACAAGGACCATATTAAAAATATGTGAAGAGGTTTTAAAAAGAGGGTACACATTTTATGCAAATGGTCTTGGGACTAGAGAAAATAGCAGAACATGAGCAATTTCTACTGGCTGAAGTGACTAAGAGACTTCTAAAGACAGGAATTTCATTTTAGTACCTTCCATTAGTCCAGACTTCCAGAAAAAGACTCCAAAACACAAAAGACACTAAGAAATCTGGAAAATTTAAAAAAAAATTGAGGAAAATAATTTAGGATGAGTGTGTTCACTCCTTTCCCCTCCCCACCACCAAAACATTCTAGAGATAAACGATGGACAATGAATTTCTCATTAAATCGAGTGGTACCCCAGAAGTCTATTTCTAAATACTAAAGATGACTCTACAAAGCAAAAAGGCTTCTAACACTAATGCTGACACTGAGATTACAGGTCCAGAAGACTGCAGTAATAAAAACTATGAAAAAATGGGTGTAAAACAAACCAATAATTTGATGGGACTAAATAGAATCCAAGAGCAGTGTAATTAATATGTAAGAATGTACTCAATAATAAAGAAGCCATTCAAAGTAGGATAGGGCCTACAATAATATGCGTTGCAATGATTGTTTATCCATTTAAAAATAACATTAGACCCTTTACATCTCACTTCCTTTAACTTTGACTAAAGGAAGCCCTCCCTAAAGATGTCAAAACTTAGCAACCACAAAGCTCATTACTGAATAAGTTGGCTAAATGAGTAAATGATTTAAAATAAAACAAAGAAAAAATAAATTACAAAAAAAGTTAATGTCTATGGTAGTTTTAAAACATTTAAACTCTGACACTTCTCCCAGTGAAAACTGAAACCTAATGTCTAATTTTTCTCCCCTCGACTGTGGGTCAGTCTGAGCTACTTGTGTCTAGCAAATGGAAGATGGCAGAAATGACACTGCAAGACATTCAAGGCTTGTTCAGAAAAGGCAATTCCGTTTTTGCCTGAATCTCTCTTGTGATTTTCCCCTTGAAACTTAGTTGCCATGTTACGAGGAAGCCCAAGCCACAAACAGAGGCCATATGCAGGTGTCTGGTAAACAGCTCCAGGTGACTTCCAAAGTGAAAGTCAGCTTAACCAAGAAACATGAAAATGAATAAATAAGTCTTCAGAAGATTCTAGTTCCCAGTTTTTAATCTGGCTCAAATGAGGCAGGACTGACCAGAAATAAGATATCCCCATCAAACCCTGACTAAATTACAAGTTTGTGAACAAAATAAATGTTACTATTTTTCAAGCAATGACATTTTTGAGTGGTTTTATTACGTACCAACAGATAATTAGAACAATATCCTTTGTATATCAAGAGTTTAAATACAACTAAACATTTAAAAACTGCTTGAAAAAAATTATCAAAGATGGAAAGGTAATGCATAGGAAAACATGTATGAATAATACAGATACCCCAAAAATGTCCAAGAATATTAGTTATTGAAGAAATTAAAAGGATATAGTGAATACAATTATCTCTTATTAATTTGACAGTTTCAATTCCTCACAACAAAAAGATCTGGCTAGATAAATGATACATCAGATGTATTTAATTATCATGTAAAATATGCATGAAATAATTGTTAAATCCCCAAATCAAGATGCTAAATTGGTGAAATTTCATTGTTTGGATAATAAACTATATGTCTATAAATGCACAGGAAGTTAGTTTAAGGTACAGGAATAAGAAAGATAAGAGTTGGATTTTTATCATATATATTACTGTATTTTTTCCCACAAAGATCATCTGTTACTTTTGTAATAATACAGAGACCAATGCTTATTAAAGTCCCATTCTGTGAAGGAGTGTGGATGCTTTGGAATTGGTGCCAAGAGTGGAGGGTTTTGCATTGTAAGTGCGAGTCCCTATTGTGCTATTACCAAAAGAATCCATCCCTTAACCAAGTAAAATTACTTTTCAGTTTGGGTTTCATTTTTGTGTTCTCTAATCACATAATCAATTATACCTGTGGTCCTCAGACAAGTAAAAGCCAGAGAAAGTAGGCTTCAAGGAATTCAAAGAATGCCTGGGTCAAGGCTACTATTGACCCAAAGGAAATAGCTGTGAAGAGTATATATTTTCCCATTTCTGGTCTTGATTTTATTTTGTTTTTTTTTTCCCCTAGAATACCATCGATAAGGAATACATGTGATAAAAGCAAGGCACAAATGACTTTTAGTACTGGAAAAAAATAAGTAAAAAGAAATCCATTCTGAATTAATCAAAAACTATCTACTGAATATCTGATAGGTGCAAGCACTGTTATTGGCAGCCCAGATGATTATTTTACAGAGTGATGTTGAGACAAGAAGTATTACCAAATGCTCTACACAGAGAAAAACTCCAGTAAGTCTTCACTTAATATCATTGACAGGTTCTTGGTATTGGGACTCAGAAAACAATACACCAAAATGAAGGCCTCAGAAGCAAAACTTTTTTTCTCTTAGCTTCTCCCACTCTCCTGTCTCTCAGTCCCATTGTCCCCTGAGGCTTAATATAGAACTAGAATCCCTCTTCCCCAAGGTAGGTCATAGAAACAAGAACCCCTTTTCCCAAAGCTAGTCATAAAATCTAAAAAATCTAAAAATATCACTCAAAGTTTCTCTCTGCCTTTCTGTGTAAAAAAAAAGTGGTCCCCCCAAAATGATCTGACCTACCTCATTTGACTATAAGTCACAAGATCCCCATTCCAGAGAGGGCCCTGCCCCAGGCCCAGAAGGAAGGGATGCATGCTCAGAGAGGCTGAGAAAAATCTAGACAGAGAGGCCTTACTGGGTTTTCCCACTCAGTCTGTTAGCATTAGACTGTATTTCTACACAGTTGTTCACACTTTGTTGACCCTAAGCATAAAAATGGACAATTTTCCCTGTATTTTGGGGTCTTCATTCGTAAGGCTCCCATGCCATATAAAATTATGATCACATAAATTTGTATGCCTCTTCTCTTATGACTGTGCCTTTTGTGAGTTGATTTCTCAGCAAAATTTCAGAGGGACAGATCTTGACCCCTACAATGGAGATTTCAACTTTAAGTGAAATGACACACAGCAGGTGCTCGAATAATGTGCCCCACGAAAGTGGTAAATGGTGTTCAGCCCTCATTAGCAATTATAATCATGCTCTTTAACCTAGCTCCCTATAATTATATTACCTCACTAATGAAGTGAAAATAATGGTATCTGCCTTGATTTTTTTCCCTTGTTGAAATAATTTTATATCTGCATAAACATCAAAATCTTCTGAATAGCATAATAATTGTTAATATCAGGCAAAAAATGCTTATAAAAGCCTTAGGATGTAAAAAGCACATGAAACTTTCTCCAGGTTAGAGCATATAAAGTCCATAAAACATGATTCAATAATTTTATAGGATTCTATAGCATAGTAGGGTAACTATAATTAACAGTAATTTATCATATATTTCAAAATAGCTAGAAGAAAGGGTTTTGGATATTCCGAACATAAAGATTTGACAAATGTTTGAGGCGATAGATATGCCAGTTATCCCAATTTGGTAATTACATGTTATACACATGTAATAGTTTCATTGTCTTTTACTTCACTATGTGCCAGACAACACATGTACCTTATATGTACAATTATTGTATCAATTAAACATGTAAAATAAAATAATAGTTTTAAAGTATTGCTATGATACAAAGTATGTTCTCCAACCACAATAGAATGAAATTAGAAATCAAACAGAGATATTTGGGAAACTTTTTAAATGTTGAAACTAAACAACACACTTCTAAGCAATCAATGGGTCAAGTAGAACTCATAAGGGAAACTGGAAAATACTTTGAGATTAATAAAAGTGAAAATACAACATAATAAAACGTTGAGATGGAACTCCAATCTTAAACTAGAGAAAGTACAGCAAACTAAATCCAAATAGGTAGAAGGAAGAAGATAATAAAGCATAGAGTAGAAATCATGAAATAGAGAATAGAAAAATAATAGGCAAAATCAAGAACACTAAATGTTAGTTATTTGAAAACATCAACAAAATCAATACATGTGTAGTTAGACTAACCAAGAAATAGAAGAGAAAACTCAATTTTTGAAGTCAGAGGTGAAAGAGGGAATATGAATACCAACTTCATAAAACAAAAATGACCCTAAGACAACATCATGAATAAAAACATGCTAACAAATGAGAGAACTGAAATGAAGTGAGAAAATTCCTAGGAAGGCACAATTATTGAAACTAACTCATGAAGAAACAGAAAATTTGAAGAGATGCATTACCAGTAAAAGAAATGCATTATTTTCATCATTATTTAACAGATGAGGTAACTACAGTTTAGAGATATTATTTATCCAAAATCATACAATTTGATGCAGAGTAAAAATGAAACCCAGTCTGTCTGCTTCCTAAAACCAGGTTCTTTCTAAAAAACATTTAAGGCCCCAAATCAAATGTCCCAGCTGTGAGAAAAGGGTTCCCATAGAGCGGTGATTCTCATAATGTGGGCCTGGGGTCAGTAGCTTCAGCAACACCTTGGGACCTTGTCCGAAATCTAAATTCCCAGGCTCCACACAGACATATTCAATCTGAGAGCAGAGCTGTGTTTGAACAAGACTTCCAGGTAATTCTGGTAGACTATAATGTTTAGAAACACTCATATAAACACAGACAATATTGGGAGCACTTCTTTACAAAATAAGATATTGAGGATGTCCTACTTTCTTGTACTTTTTTTTTTTTAAGTTCTAAAGCTATCCTTCCAAAGAACAGCATCTCTTTTTAAAGTGACAAAGCAATTTTCATTGATGTTTGTAAATAGTTTTAATTAATGGAGCTATAAAATGTAAGGAAAATTTAGCAAATCTCCCAGTTTGTATCAAAAACTGAGACAGTTCTAGGAAGTTGAGATTTGTTAGGATATAAAGAAGGCCTCCCCCAACCCTCAAAAGTGAGAGACTTATCCCAGTATTTTGAGCCTGGCCCTGGGAGTTAGGCACAATACATTGACGCCAAAAGCTTCAAGTCTCCACTTTGGAAGGAAGTGTCTTTTAGGTTTCCAAGGAAACAGAGAATATCATGTTTGAATCCTTACTTGGGCTGAATCCAATTCTAAAAATCACCAGGATCTATACCTAGAGGCATAGAATAAAATGGCTCAGGAGAAAAATAATGTATTACACCTGGCCACGATGAAGAAGACAAAATAATAGGTAAAAGCAACAATTTGCCAACTGCACAAGTTCTCCCAATTGTATGGTATAATTTTAAAGGGTGGATTATTTCTAATCACCACTATCACATATAGAGTTAACTGGAGGCAGAGAAGCAGATTCCAGCATTTAAAACTATGTGCCTCAGGGAGATTCAAATGCACAATTGAAAATATCTTCGAAGGAAGCCCACACAGCATCAGGCAGAAGTGCAGTTTCTAAGTAATTCATAGCTGACTCTAGGGCTGGTTTGTGTGTGCATAAATACACAATCGTATATGCCAGTGTATAGATTAGTACATAACTACACATAATATGTATAAAACTTGTAAGAGACTGAATATAGATCACATCAATTAAGAACTTCCCACATAAAAAATAAAATCTGAATTGAAGACAAAATAAGAAATTCTCTGGAACCTTGTATTTTTAAAAAGTGATAAATTCAGCCAAACAACACATCTCAATAAAAAAGCACATAATCTTAGCTAGCTGTGCCGAATATGGTGGACCATGAAACACTCTAGGAGACTGACCGCTAAAGTATCGGTACTCATCATCAGTAAAATTTATCCTCTGACTTTTCAGCTAAGAAAGAAGAATAGAAAGCACTCAGGATAGTACAGTATTTTATCATTTTATTTTTAAAAGAAAAGTATCCATTTTAATATTTCATTGATCACTTTATTGTATTGTTTTAAAGGTGTCTCCATCAGTTATGAAAGTATGAAAGTAGTCATACACATTTTACAGTAATAGACATTTTAAAGCAGTTTTACATTTATAGGACTTTCTCTGCAGAAAGTACAGAGATTTCCCACATACTCCTTCCCCCATCCCCCACCCTCCACAGTTTCTCCTGTTATTAACATTTTGTGTTTGTGTGGTACATTTGTGACAATTGATGAGTCAATGTTGATGCATCGTTGTTTACTAAAGGGAATAGTTTTCATTAGGCTCGCTTTTGGTGTTGTACATTCTGTGAGTTTTGATGCATGTATAATGATATGTGTCTGTCATTACCATATTGTGAAAAATCGCTGTACCACCCTGAAAATCCTCTCTGCTCTATTCATTCCTCAACCCTCTACTCAACCCCCAGTCCTGACCCTTTGGCAACCACTGATCTTTTTTACTGTCTCCATAGTTTTGCCTTTTTCATAATACCATGTAGTTAGAATCATACAGTAAGCAGCATTTTTAGATTGGCTTCTTTCACTTAGCAAAATGCTCTTAAGATTCATACATGCCATTTTGTGGCTTGGTAACTATTTCTTTTTTTAAATCACTGAATAATATGCTATTGTATAAAATATACCAAAGATTGTTTATCCATTCACCTACTGAAGGACATCTTGGTTGCTTCCAATTTTTGGCAATTATGAATAAATCTTGTATAAACATTCATGTGTAGGTTTTCTATTAATCCCACCATTAGTTAGAAAAGAGTATATGTAATATTTTAATTGACACACTTTTTTTGGGAAAAATGTATCTTTGCATCCGAAATTATCTTAGGTTTTCTTATGCGTACCAGATTGATGAAATTTTGTCCTGCTTTTAGAAATTGGAATTGAAGAGGGAGAAAGAGTAGAATCAAAGAAGCTCATGATCAGGAAGAATGCTGGTAGCCATTTGGGTCGGCCCCTGTGTCCTCAAGTCCATGTTTGAATTCTCTCACATTTCTCTTATATTCATACATCCACTGCTGAATATAGTTTTCTTTTTGGCACACTGAATTTTTTTAAATATTACTTTTTAGATTGCACTGTCTGAATTTCTATTTCTTAGGGCTACACAGAAATAGTAGACTTAATCATCTTCCTGGCAGCTTGAGATTTTTGAAGACATTTCCACATTTGCCCAGTTCCTTCAAGCTTTCTTCGGATGTTTCTGAGTCTTTTCATCGATAAGATCTATTCATGATTCTAGTTCAATTTTATGTCAGATTTTCACATTATTTCTACCTAAATGCAGGGAATTGATATATGTCATCCTACAAGTTAATTAGATGACGTACAATGCTAAAAATTTTGTGTTTTTTTATTGCTTTAATGACAAAATCAAGCTATGAATATAGCATAACACACTCACCATTTATAGATCATGTTCATTATTTGCATTGTCTACTAGAAAGACTGACATATGCAGACATAACCTTAAAACCATGGCAAAAAAAAAATAAGAGTACTGTTTAAGGTTAAGGGGAAAATACAAAACTTTAGAATATCTCTCATTTAAGTGATTACAAAGTTGCAAACTTCCATACTAAATTTCTTCTTTAAGAGATCAAACAATAACTAAAACCCAGAAAGATATGCAGTGGATTAAAATCACAATTTCTATATTAATTACACTGGTTGCAGTGGATCTCAGATTAGAAAAACAGAAAAGTGAGTGGTGAATTAGAATAAAAGTTCTAAAAATTGTCCAATTAAAAGTTTAAAATATGTGGAAGAAATTCATACAGCAAAAAAAGAGAACTGGAGATCAATTAGAAGGAATAATATGTAAGAGAATATTGAGAAAAAACAGTAAAAAGAGAAAACTTCCAAGATTTAAAGTCAAAGGAAACATTAAACAGGGAATAAAATTATTGAACAGAAAACATTCCACTATACGTATACAAGTAACCTTGTACATTCAACTAAAAAGAGATTAAACATTTTCACAAATATCTAGGAATGAAAATTTCATAATTTACAGATAAAATCAGTTATAATCAAATTTCTCTTTTACAACATTGATAATAAAATTTATCAAATTCTAAAAAATAATGAGAAAAGTTTATACATGAGAAAAAACTATAAAGACAACAACAGAAATAAAGACAAAAAGGAAACAAAAGCACAGTAGAGAGAATTAATGAAGCCAAAAACTGGTAATTTGAAGAAAAGCAATGAAATTGATAAACCTCTGTGAAGCCTGATCAACAAAGCAAACAATAAGAAAACATGAATTATAAATACTAGCAATGAAAAACATACCTCACTGTGGATTCCAAAGATATTATAATGATAATGAAAGGATTCTACAAAACGATTTATGACAGTAAATATGAAAGTTTAAATTAAATGAACTATTTTCTAGACAGAAACACAGATTACCACAATTCACACAAGAAAACACAGAATGTCTTCATTATCTCAAACCTATAAAATAAGTGAAATCTGTAATTTAAAAATTTTGTATGCTCACATACACATGTGTGAACAAATAAACCATCTCTATGACTAGCTGGCCTTTGATGTGAATTATTATTCTAAAAATTTAAAGGAGAAGTATAATAAATGTTACACAATCTCTTCCAGAAAATTGAAATAATAAAAGAGGAACATGCCAACTTGATGGTTATAATTCTGACCTAAAAGACAAGACAAAAGAAAGAAAAGACAAATAAGGACCTTTAAAGAATGTCAAATCAAAGGACAATTTCTCTCATAATTATACATGTGAAAGTCCCCAAATAAAACACTAACAAATCAAAATCAACCATGTATAACATAATACATTACCACCAAATGGAGTCTATTTAAGAAATGCAAGGTTGGTTTAATATTTTACATTTAATGTAATTCTTCATTTAAACAGGAAAAATATAACATGTGTTACAATAATTAATAATACCTGTTTATATATAATAATATATAATAATTATATCATATTTCCAGATACATCTGTCTTTATGACAACACACTATCTTAACACAGTAATAATGTAAGTAGTAGGTAGTCTATATCTTTTTCAGTAGTTTTCTTCTTTCTTTATTTCTTCTAAAAAAAAGGGATACAATGTGCAGAACATGCAAGTTTGTTATATAGCTGTACATGTGCCATGGTGATATGCTGCACCTATTGACCCATCCACTGATTTCCCTCCCTTCACCCCTCACTCCACAACAGACCCTGGGGTGTGTCTGTTCCCATCTCTATGTCCATGTGTTCTCATTTTTCAACTCCCACTTAGAGTGAGAATATGCAGTGTCTGGTTTTATGTTCCTGTGTTAGTTTGCTGAGATGATGGCTTCCAGATTCATCCATGTTTGTACAAAGGGCATGATCTCTTTCCTTTTTATGGTTGCACAGTATTTCATGGTGTATACATACCACATCTCTTCATCCAGTCTATCACTGATGGGCATTTGGGTTGTTTCCATGTCTTTGCTATTGAAAATAGTGCTGCAGTAAACATACGTGTGCATGTGTCTTTATAGTAGAATGATTTATATTCCTTTGGTACAAATCCAGTAATGGGATTGCTAGGTCAAATGGTATTTCTGGTTCTAGATCCTTGAGGAATTGCCATACTGTCTTCCACAATGGTTCAACTAATTTACATTCCCACTAACAGTGTAAAAGCATTCTTATTTCTCCACAGCCTCACCAGCATCTATTGTTTCCAGACTTTTTAATAAGTACCATTCTAATTGGTGTGAGATGGTATCTCATTGTGGTTTTGATTTGCATTTCTCTGATGATCAAGGATGTTGAGCTTTTTTTCCTATATTTGCTGGCCATGTAAATGTCTTCTTTTGAGATGTGTATGTTCATATCCTTTGCTCACTTTTTGATGGGGTTGTATTTTGTCTTGTAAATTTGTTTAAGTTCCTTGTAAATTCTGGATATTATACCTTTATCAGATGGATAGATTGCAAAAACCTTCTCTCATTCTGTGGGTTCCCTGTTCACTCTGATGATAGTTTCATTTGCTCTGCAGAAGCTCTTTAGTTCAATTTGATTCCATTTGTCCATTTTGTGTTTTGTTGCAATTGTTTTTGCCATTTTCGTCATGAAGTCTTTGCCCATGCCTATGTCCTGAATGGTATTGCCTAGGTTTTCTCCTAGGGTTTTAGGTTTTACATTTAAGTCTTTAATTCATCTTGAGTTAATTTTTGTATAAGGTGTAAGGAAGGGGTTCAGTTTCACTTTTCCACATATAGCTAGCCACTTTTCCCAGCACCATTTATTGAATAGGAGATCCTTTCCCCATTGTTTGTTTTTGACAGGTTTGTCAAAGATGAGATGGGTGTAGATGTGTAGTATAATTTCTAAGGTCTCTGTTCTGCTCTATTGGTCTATATGTCTGTTTTGGTACCGGTATCATGCTGTTTTGGGTATTGTAGTCTTGTAGTACAGTTTGAAGTCAGGTAGCATGATGCCTCCAGCTTTGTTCTTTTTGCTTAGGATTGTGTTGGATACACAGAGTCTTCTTTGATTCCATATGAAAATTAAAAAGTGTTTTCTAATTCTGTGAAGAATGTCAATGGTAGTTTGCTGGGAATAGCATTGAATCTATAAATTATTTTGAGCAGTATGGCCATTTTCATGATATTGATTCTTCCTATCCATTTGTTTCTGTCCTATTTTATTTCCTTGAGCAGTTGTTTGTAGTTCTCCTGGAAGAGTTCCCTCCCATCCCTGTTAGCTGTATTGATAGGTATTTTATTTTCTTTGCAGTGATTTTGAATGGGAGTTCATCCATGATTTGGCTCCTTGCTTGCCTGTTGTTGGTGTAAAGGAATGTTTGTGATTTATGCACACTGATTTTTGTATCCTGAGACTTTGCTGAAGTTGCTTATCAATTCAAGAAGTTTTTGGGCTGAGATTATGGGGTTTTCTAAATATAGAATCATGTAATCTGCAAACAGAGACAACTTGACTTCTTCTCTTCCTATTTGAATACCTTTATTTCTTTTTCTTGCCTGATTGCCCTGGCCAGAACTTCCAATACTATGTTGAATAGGAGTGGTGAGAGAGGGCATCCCTGTCTTGTACCAGTTTTCAAAGGGAATGTTTCCAGCTTTTGCCCATTCAATATGATATTGGCTGTGGGTTTGTCATAAATAGCTCTTATTATTTTGAGATATGTTCCATCAGTACCTAGCTTATTGAGAGTTTTAACATGAAAGGGTGTTGAATTTTTATCAAAGACCTTTTCTGCATCTGTTGAGATAATCCTGTGGTTTTTGTCTTTGGTTCTGTGTACGTGATGGATTACATTTATGGTTTGCATATGTTGAATGAGCCTTGCATCCCAGGGATAAAACCGACTTGATCGTGGTGGATAAGGTTTTTGAGGTGCTGCTGGATTCAGTTTGCCAGTATATTATTGAGGATTTTCACTTTGATGTTCATCACATATATTGGCCTGAAGTTTTCTATTTTTGTTGTGTCTCTTCCTGGTTTTGGTATCAGGATAATGCTGGGTTCATAAAAATAGTCAGAGAGGATTCCCTCCTTTTCAACTGTTTGGAATAGTTTCAGAAGGAACGGTACCAGTTCCTCTTTTTATTTCTGGTAGAATTCAGCTGTGAATCCGTCCTCTGGTTTGTAGGCTATTAATTAGTTCCTCAACTTCAGAACTTGTTATTGGTGTATTCAGGGATTCGACTTCTTCCTAGTTTACTCTTGGGACGGTGTATCCATTTCTTCTAGATTTTCTAATTTATTTGCATAGAGGTGTGTATAGTATTTTCTGATGGTAATTTGTATTTCTGTGGGGTCAGTGGTCATGTCCTCTTTATCTTTTTTTTATTGTGCCTATTTGCTTCTTCTGTCTCTTCTTCTTTATTAGTCTAGCTAGTGGTTTATCTATTTTGTTAATTTTTTCAAAAAACCAGCTCCTGGACTTATTGGGTTTTTGGAGGGTTTTTTATGTCTCCATATCCTTCAATTCTTCTCTGATCTTAGTTAATTTTTGTCTTCTGTTAGCTTTTGGATTAATTTGCTCTTTCCTCTCTGGCTCTTTTAATTGTGATATTAGGGTGTCAGTTTGAGATCTTTCTAGCTTTCTGATGAGGGCATTTCGTGCTATAAATTTCCCTCTTACACTGCTTTAGCTGTGTCCCATAGATTCTGTTACATTGTCTCTTTGTTCTCTTCTCTTTGAAGAGCTTCTTGATATTGCTTTAATTTCATTATTTACCCAGGAGTCATTCAGGAGCAGGTTGTTCAATTTCCATGAAATTGTGTGGTTTTGAGTGAGTTTCTTAATCCTGAGTTCTCATTTGATTGCACTGTGGGCTGAGAGACTGTTTATTATGATTTCAGTTCTTTTGCATTTGCTGAGGAGTGTTTTACTTCCAATTATGTGGTCAATTTTAGAATAAGTGCCATGTGGTACTGAGAAGGCATATTCTGTTGATTTGAGGTAGAGAGTTCTGTAGATTTCTGCTAGGTCCACTTGATCCAGAGCTCAGTTCAAGAAGTCTCTTTGTAGGTCTCTAAGAACTTGTTTTATGAATCTGGGTGCTCCTGCGTTGGGTGCATATATATTTAGAATAGTTCACTCTTGCTGAATTGTTCATTTTATAATTATGTAATGCCCTTTTCTGTCTGTTGTTATTTGTGTGGCTTAAAGCCTGTTTTGTCAGAGACTAGGATTGCAACCCCTACTTTTTTTTTTTTTCTTTCTTTCTTTTTTTTTTTTTTTTTTTTTTTTCCATTTACTTGGTAAATTTTCCTCCATGTCTTTATTTTGAGCCTGTGTGTGTCTTTTACATGACACTGGTCTCCTGAATACAGTACACAAATGGGTCTTGACTTCTTATCCAGTTTGCCAGTTTATGTCTTTTAATTGAGGCTTTTTGTCCATTTACATTTAAGGTTACTATTGTTTTGTGTGAATTTAATCCTGTCATCATGATGCTATCTGGTTATTTTGCACACTAGTTGATGCAGTTTCTTCATAGTGTCATTGGTCTTTATATTTTGGTGTGTTTTGCAGTGGCTGGTACCAGTTTTTCCTTTCCATATTTAGTGCTTCTTTCAGGAGCTCTTGCAGGGCAGGCCAGTGGTAACAAAATTCCTCATTGTTTGCTTTTCTAGAAAGGATTTTATTTCTGCTTTACTTATGAGCCTTAGTTCAGCTGAATACGAAATCTGAGTTGAAAATTCTTTTCTTTAAGAATGTTGAGTATTGCCCCCCAATGTCTTCTGGTTTGTAGAGTTTCTGCTGAGAGATCTGCTGTTAGTCTGATGGGTTTCTGTTTGTAGATGACCTGGCCTTTCTTTCTGGCTGCCCTTAACAGTTTTTCCTTTATTTTGACCTTGGAGTATCTGATGATTATGTGTCTTAGGGTTGATCTTCTTGTGGAGTATCTTACTGGAATTCTCTGTATTTGCTGAATTTGCATGTTGGCCTGTCTTGCTAGGTTGGGGAAGTTCTCCTGTTTAATAGTGTTTTCTAGCTTGTTTCCATTCTCCTCATCTCCTTCTGGTACTCCAATTAATTGTAGGTTCTTTTTACGAAGTGCCATATTTCTTGGAGGCTTTGTTCATTCCTTTTCATTCTTTTTTCTCTAGTCTTGTCTGCATCCCTTATTTCAGCAAGGTGGTCTTCAAACTCTGCTATCCTTTCTTCCACTTGGTTGATTCAGCTATTGATATTTGTGTATGCTTCACAAAGTTCTTGTCCTGTGTTTTTCAGCTCCATCAGATCATTTATGTTCCTCTCTAAACTGGATATTCTAGTTATTAATTCCTCTAACCTTTTATCAAGGTTCTTAGCTTCTTTGCATTGGGTTAGAACATGCTCCTTTAGCTCAGTGTCATTTTTAATTACCCATCTTCTGAAGACTAATTCTGTCAATTCGTTCATCTGATCCTCCATTCAGTTCTGTGCCCTTGATGGAAAGTTGTTGCAATCATTTGGAGGAGACGAGGCACTCTTGTTTTCTGAGTTTCAGCATATTTTCATTGATTCTTTCTCATCTTCATGAGTTTCTCTAATTTTGGTCTTTGAGGCAGCTGACCCTTGGATGGTGTTTTTGTGGGGGCTTTTTTGCTTTTGTTGTTGATGGTGTTGTTGTTGCTTTCTGATTGTTTTTCTTTCTATGGGCAGGTCCCTCTTTTGTAGGGCTGCTGCAGTTTTCTGGGGGTTCATTTCAGGCCCTATTGATCTGATTCACTCCCAAACCTGGAGATGTCACTCAAAGAGACTGGACAAAAGTAAAGAGGGGTGCCTGCTCTTTCTTCTGGGACTTCTGATCTCAAGGGACACCAATCTGATGCCAGTAGGATCACTCCTGTATAGGGTGTCTGATAACCTCTGTTGGAGGTTCTCACCCAATTGGGTGGCACAGGGAGCAGGACCCATTTAATGAAGTACTTTGACCCTTATTGGAGAGGGTGTGGTTTGCTGGGGGGAACCTGCTCATCTGGGCTGCCTGGATTCCTCAGAGCTACCAGGAGGAAAGGTTAAGTCTGCTGGTATGTGGAGAGTGTGGCTACCCTTCCTCCTAGGAATTCAGGCCCAGGAAGATCCAGGTTCTGTCCCAGTAGTTTTCATTAAAGATTATTTGGATTGTCTGGGTCATTTCAATTTCTATATAAATTTTAGATTTAGTTTATCAATATCTTTTATAAAAAGCATGCTGGAATTTTAACTGGATTGAACTGAAACTATAGATAATTTTTTAATGTATTAACATCTTAACATTGAATTTGCAATCCACAAACATGGTTTATTTCTCCTTTTATTTAGGACTTTATTAATTTATCTTAGTAAATTTTTTTGTTTCCAGTAAAGAGATTTTGCATGTTACTATGGAGTTTTTCACATTTCAGTATAGAGGTTTTGAATATTTTTTTCTAGATATTCGTTAGTGCTACAGCAGTTGAACAGATACACTATTGATACTCTGTGGATACCATTAATTCCTGATACATGCAACACCATGAATCATCTCAAAAACATTAGGTTTAATATAAGAAGCCAGAAACAAAAAGTAAATAATGCAATAAATACCACGTATATAAAGTTTAAAACAGGCACAAGTAATATATCGGGATAGAACTCAGAATGATAACTGTAACTTGGAATGAAGAGGAAATAATTGAAAAGGGGCCCAAGAAAACATTTTGTGTAATGAAAATTATTTATATCCTGATCTGGATGGTGATCACATGGGTAAACACATGTATAAAAATGTGTAAGACTCTTCACACTTAATCTTAGCCAAAAGGCTGAGAAGTGATAAGAAGGGTTCACTCAATATTTGTGCATTTCTATAGGTAAATAGGTACTTATTTACTATAGGTAAATAAGACCATAATTAAGTACTATCTAAAATAGATACATTGGTTGGGTATGATGGCTTTGGGAGGCCAAGGTGGGCAGATCACTCGAGGTTGGGGGTTCAAGACTAGCCCAGCCAACATGGTGAAACCCCATCTCTACCCAAAATACAAAAATTAGCAGAGTACAGTGGTGTGCACCTGTAATCCCAGCTACTCGGCGGGCTGAGGCAGGATAATCACTTGAACCCGGGAGGCTGAGGTTGCAGTGTGCAAGATTGCACCACTGCACTCCAGCCCAGGTGACAGAGTGAGATCCCGTCTCAAAATAAAATACAATAGATACGTTACTTCAAGTCATTCTAATTGACATTGGGTCAATGTTCAAATGTAAAAACTGTAGTGAGAATGCGGTATTATTGGACAATAGTTTCTGAAATACCCAAATCCTGCTTTCACTAAATATTTTCTGCATAGGGAAACACACACACAAAAACAAAGAAAAGCAAAAGAACAGTATATTGTTTGTTTGGCTTTGTCCCTACACTACAATTTAGAATTCTAATGAACTAGTCTGGACTCAAAATCTCCTTTCATGTAAGATGTGAAAACTGATATTGCCTGGCACTAAGCCTACTCAAATCGCCTTTACCTTCAAGCCCAATCCAATTGTAAACATTTCTCTGTGACATAAGGAAAAGCCACAAACCCAGCAATAAGATGTTCAACCCCAATGGGAATAGCAAAAACAAGATAGTTTGCCCCAATACTTTGAGAGTAACGGTTAAAACTGCCTGTTTCACACTTTTCTTAAGGAGCTACTAACGGGTCAGTAAACTGCCATGGGAAGTATATCTAAGTATATCTCAGCCAAGTTACCAAGTGAGAGAGATCCTTTGCAGAGGTGCACACCCATTCAGTTGCTCCATCCTAGACCATGAAACAATACAAAGTCCTTAGCTATAATGAATTTATAGCTACACTTCTCAGAGTGAGTGAAGTGAGGGAAGGTTGGATGAAACTGAGTGGGCCTATGAGCTCTTTCTACCTGACGGTTAAGTAATAATGACTCCCAGGACTTTGTTGAGCTAAGAAAACCCCAAGCTTCCCTTTATAAAGAGAAGATAATAATAGCAAACACATAAGTTGGTTTTAAGAAGTGTGTGCAATGTGTGTAAATTCCTAAGAGCCATTCTTGGAATGTAGTTGGCGGAAGGAAACTGTTAGCTTTTGTTCTCACTTCCAGTAAATATTATTTGTTAATTTCTTCTTCTTTTAGATTGAGAACTGCAAGTCTGAGCATTTTTGACTTGTTCGTTCTATATCATAGTGTCTGACACATTGCCTGACACATAGTAGGTGCTCAACAAATATTTAATGAGTGGATAAACACCAAGTATTATGTCATGCTAGCCATTAAGAAGGTATGTATAAAACTTGGTTGTCATGGTCAATCATTGTACAATAAACTGAAGAATAGACATACAAATATCTAAGTAAGGAAATGAAATATATGCTACAAAGTACTCTGCTCAGCAAGGAGCTCTAATGCAATAAATGATGAAGTTAATTTGGGTCACCACATGATGGATGAGTCATATTTTACTGTCACATACCACACCAACCTCACTGAGGTCTGATTTGAGCAAGGACACAGTCTTTAGAAGGCCTGACTAAAGAAGTTTATAACCTGTGAGTACAGGGTAACTTCCAACAGTATACAAAATACATCCTAAATCAATAAGTATAATGTGGTGCTGTGTCCCCAACAGACAGCATATATGGGTGCCAACCTAAGGGCTGGTAGCAGTGTTTACCACCACCCCTATAGACTGGCTCAGGGAATTTGTGCTTTCTATACTACAATTTTGGACTCTGCATTTTAGAGTTCCCAGATTCTAGAGGAGAAATGCTTCCATCAAGGACACTGCAAAATCCCTCTGAACTTTAACCTATAGCTGCCACTCCTTTTACCAAAAGACTAGCTGGCAGGAGAGAGGTCACCAACCAGGCAGGTGCAATCAACTCTGATTATCAGGAGGAGATAGTGCTTCTAGTATACACTGCAGAAAGGAAAAATACCTTTGGAAATCAGGTAGCCTTCTGGGACACCTCTTTGTACTTCCTTACCTAATTTTTATGGTAAATGGACAGATGTAGTTGACTGAGAAGATTGTAGCATCCAGGAGATCAGACCTCTCAGGAATGAAGGTCTGAATTACTGGATCAGGCAAGCCTCCTAGGCCAGAAGGGATTCATTTCCAGCTGTGCAGGTAATCTAGATGAGCAGTAGAGGAGATATAACATCAGTGCCAGTTGTATCCCCAAGACCAACTGCAGTGATGACGACAATATTTCACTACACTAAAATCCTTTTAAGTTTCCCCAGAGGACCTGTTTCCAGATGGAGTGAACATATTATATGATGTAAGTGGAACCAAGTGGCATAATCAATGGACTATTATGGATGTCATGGTGTACCACCAAGATATCCCCTCCAGGTCCAAGATGTTCATTCCTCTGGCTGCCAGGACTGTAGATACCATTGATAAACCTTCCAACACCTAAGTCTGAATATAAATAAATAAATAAATATATATATATAT
>NW_016805053.1:1077666-1086558 GCF_001698545.2 Rhinopithecus bieti
TCATTTATGCATGCCAAGCACTTAAAATATATCAATAAAAGAATAAAGTTATATATCATGAATATAATACCTTGAGTTCATAGTTCTGTATAAAAACTTATAAATGCCAGTGTTAAATTCTTTGTAATAAAATTTATTTCTCATGTCAACCACAGGAATATATTAGAAACTATAAGCATCCCAAGTAGTAATCAACTATGTTAAACAACCCCATAATTCTTCATGTGCTCTTAAAAATTCCGAGATAAGTGGATTTGCATCAAATCCTTTGTGACTTATCCTGCACCACAACTCATCAACCTTTTTTAGTCTTAGTCTTTCTGCCTAGGGTGTTTTAAGGTATTCACATAAGCAAATCATGGTGCCTATGAGTTTTTTATTTCTTTTTTAATGCTCTTTCTAAAATTTCAACTTTTATTGTAGATTCAGGGGACACATGTGCAGGTTTCTTTCAAGGATATATTGCATGATGCTGAGGTCCAGTGTACAAATGAACCCATCACCCAGGTAGTGAATGTAGTATGTACCTATTAGGTAGTTTTTCAACCCTTGCTCCTCTCTCTCCATCCTACCTCTAATAGCACCCAATGTCTATTTTTCCTATCATTATTCTCATATGCAACTAATGCTTAACTCCCACTCATCAGTGAGAACATGTGGTGTTTGCTTTTCTGTTTCTATGTTAATTTGCTTAGGATAATGGCCTCCAGCTGCATCCATGCTGCTGCAAAGGACATGATTTCTTTCTTATTTATGGCTGTGTAGTATTCCATGATGTATATGAACCACATTTTCTTTATCCAGCTCACTGTTGATTGGCTTCTAGGTTGATTGCATGTCTTTTCTATTGTTAATAGTGCTAAAATGAACATACAAGTACATGTGTCTTTAAGGTAGAATAATTTATTTTCCTCTGGGTACACACTCAGTAGTGGGATTGCTTAGGTCAAATGGTATTTCTATTTTTAGTTCTTTGAAAAATCTCCAAGCTGCTATCCATAGTAGATGAACTAAATTACGTTTCCACCGAGAGAGTATAAGCATTCCCTTTTCACCATAGGCTTGTCAACATCTGTTATATTTTTACTTTTTTAGTAATAGCCATTCTGAATGGTATGAAATGTATCTCATTGTGGTTTTGATTTGCATTTCTCTGATGATTAGTGATGCTGAGCATTTTTTATATATTTCTTGGCCACATATGTGTCTTCTTTTGAGAAGTGTCTATGTCATTTTTCCATTTTTCCATTTTTTAATGGGGTTATTTTGTTTTTGTTTGTTGAATTGTTCATGTTCTTTATAGATTCTGGATATTAGACCTTCGTCAGATGCATGGTTTGTGAATATTTTCCCCCATTCTGTAGGTTGTCTGTTTACTCCGTTGATAATTCCTTTTGATGTGAAGAAGCTCTTTAGTTTAGTTAGGTCCCACTTGTCAAGTTTTGTCTTGCTGCAATTGTTTTTGAGGACTTAGTCATAAATTATTTCCTAAGGCTGAGGGACAGATGATATTTCTTAGTACTTCTTCTAGGATTTTTATAGTTTTAGGAATTATGTTTTTTGTATAAAGTAAAAGGTAGGGGTCCAGTTCCTTTCTACTTCATATAGTTAGCCAGCAATCCCCGTACCATTTGTTGAATAGGAAGTCCTTTCCCCATTGCTTATTTTTGTGGACTTTGTCAAAGATCAGTTGGTTCTAGGTGTGTGGCTTTATCTCTGGGTTCTCTATTCTGTTTCATTGGTCTATGTATCTGTTTTTGTACGACTGTTATGCTGTTTAGGTTGCTGTGGCCTTGTAGTGTAATTTAAGTCAGGTAATGTGATGTCTCCTGCTTTGCTATTTTTGCCTAGGATTGCTTTAGCTATTCAGACCCTTTTTTGGTTTCATATGAATTTTAGAATTTTTTTTCTACTTTTGTGAAAAATGACATTGATGGTTTGACAGGAATAGTGTTGAATCTGTAGATTGCTTTGGGTATTCATGACCATTTTAACAATATTCATTCTTTCAATCTGTGAACATATAATATTTTTCCACTTATTTTTGTAATCTATCATATCTTTCAGCAGTGTTTTGCAGTTGTCATTGTAGAGATCTTTCACCTCCTTTGTTAGATATATTCTTTGGTATTTTTTAATATGTGTGAGTATCGTACCTGGGATTGTGTTCTTGATTTGACTCTTAGCTGGAAGGTTGTTGGCATATAGAAATGCTACTGATTTTTGTACACTGATTTTGTGTCTTGAAATTTTACTGAAGTTATTTATAAGGTCTAGGTGCCTTTTGGTAAATTCTTTAGGGTTTTCTAGGTCCCAACTTATATCATTAGCAAAGAGAGCTAGTTTGACTTTTTCTTTTTGTATTTGGATGCCTTTTCTTTCTTTATGTTGCCTGATTGGTCTGGCTAGCTCTTACAGTACTATGTTGAATAGTAGTGGGGAGACTGGGCATCCTTGTCTTGTTCCAGTCATTAAGGGGAATGCACCCACATTTTGCCATTCAGTATGACGTTGGCTATGGGTTTGTCATAGATGGTTCTTATTATTTTAAGGTACGTTCCTTCTATGCCTAGTTTGTTGAAGGTTTTTATCATGAAGAAATGTTGAATTTTATAACAAGCTCTTTCTGCATCTGTGTGATGATCACATGGTTGTGTTCTTCATTCTGTTTATGTGGTGAATCACATATATTGATTTGCATATGTTAAACCAAACTTGCATCCCGAGAATAAAGCCTACTTGATCATGATGAATTAACATTTTGATGTTAACTTCAACAAAGTTAATGCACTTTTGATCACTGCTGGATTTACTTTGCTAGTCTTTTGTTGAGGATTTGTGTGTCTATGTTCATCAGGGATATTGGCCTGTAGTTTTATTTTTTTCATTGTGTCTGCCAGACTTTGGTATCAGGAAGATCCTGACCTCATGGAATGAGTTAGAGAGACATTTCTCCTCCTTAACATTTTGGAATAGTTTCAATAAGATTGGTACCAGCTCTTCTTTTTATGTCTAGTAGAATTTGGCTGTGAATCCATCTGCTCTAGGGCTTTTTTTGTCTGATAAGCTTCGTGTTACTGATTCAGTATCAGAACTTGTTATTGATCTATTTAAGGTTTTCATTTCTTCCTGATGCAACCTTGGGAGGTTGTGTGTTACAATGAATTTGTCCATTTCCTCTAAGTTTTCTAGTTTTTATGCATAGGTATGTTCATAACAGTCTCTGAGGAGCTTTGTATCTCTGTGAGATCAATAGTGATATCACCTTTGTCATATCTTATTGTGCTTATTTGGCTTTTCTCTCTTTTTTTCTTTGTTAATCTAGCTAGAAGTATATCCATCTTGTTCATCCTTCCAAAGAACCAACTTTTGATTTTGTTGATCCTTTGTATGGATTATTGAGTCTTGATATCATTTAGCTCTGCTCTGATTTTAGTTATTTATTTTCTTCTACTAGATTTGGGTTTAGTTAGTTCTTGTTTTTTAGTTCCTCTAGGTGCAGTATTAGGTTATTAATTTGAGATCTTTCTAATTCTTTGATGCTATTTCAAATAATTTTTAAAATTTCTACCTTAATTTTGATGTTTACCCAGCAGTCACTCTGGAGCGAGTTGTTTAAATTCAATGTAATTTTGTGGTTTTAAGAGAGCCCCTTGGTATTGACTTCTATCTTTTTTCACTACAGTCCAAGAATATGCTTGGTAGAATTTCAATTTTTGAATTTACTCAGACTTTGCTTTTATGACTGAGCATGTGGTTAGTCTTAAAATATGTCCCATGTGCAGATGAGAAGAAAGTATAATCTGTGGTTGTTGCATGGCGTATTCTGTAGATGTCTATTAGGTCCAGCTGGTCAAGTGTCACATTTAAGTCCAGAAGTTTTGTTAGTTTTCTGCCTCAATAATCTGTCTAACACTATCAGTGGGATGTTGAAGCCCCCAACTATTACTGTGTGGCTACGTCTTTTCATAGGCCTAGAAGTACTTGTTTTGTGAATCTGGGTGCTCAAATGTTGGGTGTCTACATATTTAGGATAGTTAAGTTTTCTTGTTAAATTGAACCCTTTATCATTATGTAATGACCTTCCTTGTCCTTTTTACTGTTGATGGTTTAATGTCTCTTTTGTCTGATAAAGAGCAGCGACTTCTGCTCTTTTTTGTTTTCCATTTGCACAATAGATCATACTCTATTCTTTTTACTTTGAGCCTATGGGTGTCATTACATGTGAGATGGGTCTCTTGAGGACAGGAGAAGAATGGGTCTTGTTGTTTCCTCTAACTTGCCACTCTGCACCTTTTAAGTGGGGGCATTTAGGCTACGAGCACTGAAATACAAATTCACGATTAATATTGATATGTGAGGTTTTGATCTTGTATTGTTGCTAGCTAGTTGCTTTGTAGTGTTGATTTTGTAGTTGCTTCACAGGGACCATGAACTAAATACTTATGTGTATTTTTATGGTAGCAGGTATCTTTCTTTTTTTCTTTTTCTTTTTTCTTTTGAGATGGAGTCTTGCTCTTACACCCAGGCTGGAGTGCAGTGGCGCGATCTCAGCACACTGCAAGCTTCGCCTCCCGGGTTCACACCATTCTCCTGCCTCAGCCTCCCAAGTAGCTGGGACTACAGGCACCCACCAACACGCCCGGCTAATTTTTTATAGAGACGGGATTTCACCACGTTAGCCAGGATGGTCTCGATCTCCTGACCTCGTGATCTGCCTGCCTCGGCCTCCCAAAGTGCTGGTATTACAGGCATGAGCCATTATGCCCTGCCAGTAGCAGGTATCTTTCTTTCATTTCCGTGTTTAAAATTCTCTTAAGGATGTCTTGTATTGCTCATCCAGTGGTAGCAAACTCCCTAATTGATTGCCTGAAAATATTTTATTTCTTCTTTG
Organism: Rhinopithecus bieti; assembly: GCF_001698545.2. Classification (NCBI taxonomy): domain Eukaryota; kingdom Metazoa; phylum Chordata; class Mammalia; order Primates; family Cercopithecidae; genus Rhinopithecus; species Rhinopithecus bieti. Next base: position 1,082,561 of record NW_016805053.1, read on the forward strand.
TTTATGAAGCTTAATTTGACACAATATGAAAATCTTGGTTGAAATTTCTTTTCTTTAAGAATGCTAAAAATAGGCCCCAATGTTTTCTGGCATGTAAGATTTCTGCTGAGAAGTCTGCTGTTATTCTAAAGAAGTTCCCTTTCTAAATGATATGACCATTTTCTCTAGGTGCCTTTAATATTTTATCTTTCTCAATGACCTTGGAAAGTCTGATGACTTTGTGTCTTGGGGACAGTCATCTTGTATAGTATTTTGCAGGGGTTCTCTGAATTTCTTGAATTTGTATGTCAACCTCTCTAGCAATATTGGAGAATTTTTCATGTATTATATCCTCAAATATATTTTCCAAGTTGCTTACTCTCTTTCCTTCTCTCTCAGGAATGCTAATGAATTGTAAGTGTGGTTCATTACATAATCCCATATTTCTCAGTCTTCGTTAATTTTTAAAACACATTTTTAAAATTTTTTGGCTGATTCAGTTGATTTGAAGGACCAGTCTTTGAGCTCTGAAATTCTTTCTTGAGCTCTTTCTAGTGTGTTATTAAGGCTTCCAATTGCATTTTGAGATTTTTACAATGAGTTTTTTAATTCCAGAGGTCCAGTTTGTTTGTTTGTTTGTTTGTTTTTTCTTAAAATGTATGTGTCTTTCAAGTCTGGAATCGTTTTTCTGGCTTCCTTGGATTAGATGTCAACTGTCTCTTGAATCTCATTGAGCTTCCTTGCCATCCAGATCTGAATTCTATGTCTGTCACTTCAGACATTTTATCTGCTTAGGATCTATTGCTGCAGACATACAGCAATACTTTAGAGGTAAGAAAACTCTGGCTTTTTGAACTGTTAGAGTTCTTTTGCTGATTCCTTCTAATCTGAGGTGTCTAGTGATTATTTTTCTTTTGGGAATTGCTGTCATTTAGATGGAATTTTTGCATTTATATTCTTTATTCCCTTGAGAGTTTGACTGCAATGTATATTGTGTATAGTCAGTTGGCTTTATTTCTGGGTGCTCTGAGAGAGTCAAGACTCTATATGAGATCTCTAGTCGTGAATAGTTTCTTGCATTGGGTTTCACAGGCATTGTTTGCTGAAATCGTTTATGTTTCCTGGTGTCATTTAGGGTGCAATCCAGTAGATGGTACTTAAAAGTAAGGTCTGGCAGAAAGGCTCTTAGCCACACACCTGCTTTGTATTTCAGTGGACACATGGTAGTGTTCTGCGGAGGGGAGATATTTGGGGAGTAAGAGATGGCTCCTTCACCAAGTCTGCTCATGGGTCTAGGTGGAGACCTCTGCAATTCCTGGTGCCACACCCATTTTCCTTAGCCATACAGAGGACTTTGGCTGGTTGTGTTTCTCTTACCTTAGGAACAGTTCACGTGAAAGATTAGGTCACCAGAAGACCTGCGACTCCTTGGGACTGCCTAGTCCTCTGAGCTTGGTAGAGTCAAAGCAGGTGTGGGGTACGTCTGCAGGTATCTGGTGATGCAGTGGGTGAAGGGTAGAGGATCCTTGGACAGGGCACTGGTGCTACAGGTGTACAGCTAGTGTGGCACCTACAACCAAGGATTTTTAGCCTGGTAAATGGCTGTGGGGTCTATCCAGCTCACAATCCTCTGACTGGGTCTCCCTCCAGCATTTGCACCAGGAGCAGACCCTAGCAGATAGACTTGCCCCAATCCTTCTGCTTCCAGATCGCTGGGCTCTTCCAGGTGTTCTGAGCGGCAGGGCTCCTGGGGACAACAGATGAAACTGGCTATCAGGCTATATGTTTCCTGGACCAGTCTTGCAAAAGGAGAGATCCTTAGCTTTCTCACTGACACGCAAACCCACCCTACACTCTCCTTAGTGTTCTGAGAGTGGGGGCTCCTCCCCTGCTCAAGCTCAGGCCACAGATTTCAACTTAATATCCCTAGGTGGTGTGCTCAAATCCTGGGCGTTGAGACCAGGCCCACAGTTTTGTCATCTGGCCTCTCATATCATGCAATGACTGTGTTGGAGGGGCTGAAGTACTCCTAGACCATCAACAAATCACTCAGGCAGGACAGTGGAGGCAGTGCTGTGGGTACCCTCCTGTGAGAGGGTCAGGCAGGGAGTCTTAGAAGAAGCCGATGGGCAATGGGGTACACGGATCAAATGTATTCCAGTCCTGCAGGAAGGGTAGCCCTGCTGTCTCCCAGCCTGGCAGTCAGCATAGTCAGCAGTGGCTATAATCACTCAGAGCAAGATGGAGAGTTGTAGGGGATAGGCACCTATGGTCACATTTTGCTGCAGCTACACTGTGCTGCATGGAACCTTCTGGGATCTGCATAGGTTCGAGCTCTGTCTCTCCTGTTCTCCGTGGAGCTCTTACCAATTCAAGTATCTTTGGAGTTGTGGGATCTCTTGTAGCTAGGATCTCAGAGGTCAGTGGCAGGAGTGTGGTACCCTTGGGTTTGTTTGCGCATCCTTTCCTTAAGACCTTTTCAGGCCTGGGAGATGCTCCTGGTTCTCTCCGACTCCAGGCACACATCCCAGCTTTGTCTCTCTTCAACCATGGTGTCTGCATTGCCTCTCTAGCAGTTTGCAGTGTTTTCTCTCAAATGATCTGTTCGAAGTGTTATGGTTTCCTCAATATTTTGTTTTCTCTTGGTGGGAGAGGCATTTCCAGGCTGTGTGTATCTAGTCAGCCATTTTAATAGGACCCCTGTATTGCTAATTTGTATAAATTTAAAGGGTACAAGTGCTATTTTGTTACAGGAATATGTATTGAAAAGTGGTAAAGTCTTGGCTTTTAGTGTATCCATCCTTGTCACCCAGATAATGTACACTGTACCTGTTAAGTAATTTCTCATCACCCTTCCCCCTTAAATTCACTTTACAATTTTGTATTCTCCAATCTCTATAGACCCAAGGTAACCTTTCTGAATTCTACAAAAAAAGAATATTGAGTTTTATTCAACAGAAGACATAAAAATTATTCCAGACACTTGCCTCTCTCTCATTTTATACATCCCATCAGTCACCAATTTTCTTAATCTGCCTCTTTAATGTGTCTGAAATCCTGTTATCCTTTCCCATTTCTCCTGTTATAACATGAATTTAGGCATTTATTTTTTGAGCACCTTTACACTAACCTCAGCCTTCTTTCTGGGTTTTAAGTTCAGCCAATGATATCAGCCTGAACATTCTTTCTACTTCTTCCTCATGTCTTCCACTCTCCTAGCTCCTAATTTCTAAATAACATCAGTAACACATATCTAAACCACAAATCTCAACTGTTACTCTCTGTGATCTTTAATTTTATGGGTAAACATGAGTGAGCCAAAGGATGCCCAGATGGCTGTTAAAACATTATTTCTTGGTGTGACTGTGAGAATGTTTCCAGAAAAGATTAGCATTTAAATCAGAAGAGCCAGTAAAGAAGATCTCCCTCCACCAGTGTGGGCAGGAATCATCCAATTCATTGAGATTGAAATAGATCAAAAAGGCAGAGGGAAGAGTGCATTTTCTCTCTCTCTTCATGAGCTCCCACATCCATTTTCTCCTGCCCTTGAACATTGGAGCTCCAGGTTTTCAGATGTTGGGACTTACACCAGCATTCCCACTGTACCCGCTATTGAGTCTTTGGCCTCACACTGAGAATTACATTGGTTCTCAGGCTGTTGGACTCAAACTGAATTAACCCACCAGCTTCCCTGGTTGTTCAGCTTGTAGACGGCATATCATGGTACTGCCTGGTCTCCATAATCTCATGAGACAATTCCCACAATACATTTATTTTATATCTATATCTTATTGATTCTGTTTCTCTTGAAAATCCTGACTAATACACTCTCCTGCTTAAAATTCTCTATTGTATTTATGTCAGGGTAAATTTTTCATTGTGGAATAAATAATCTGGTCTCTTTCTACCTTTTAAAACTCCTCTCTTGGCCAGGCGCAGTGGCTCAAGCCTGTAATCCCAGCACTTTGGGAGGCCGAGACGGGCGGATCACGAGGTCAGGAGATCGAGACCATCCTGGC
>NW_016805053.1:1087000-1094775 GCF_001698545.2 Rhinopithecus bieti
AAAAAAAAAAAAAAAAAAAAAAACACTCCTCTCTTATCTGTCTTCTTCCATGTACTGTCTCTTTTTAAGCTATCTTTGATACTTATAACTTCTCTAAATGTCATATGATTATCTACATATTTTCCTGATTTACCACTTTGTTTTCCTCATAATATTTATTCATCCATATTATTACTCAATACAAGCATCATGTCTTCAATGTACTCTTTCTGAAGTCACTTTCCGTCTATAAACATACGAGGAGTTAGTTGTCCCATTCTTGTTACTGTGATGCACTATACCCAATACTAATTTTGGTGTTGTACAGCCATGTATTTGTCCTCCTGCTTATTAGTTACTCAGACAGAGGGGTTTTATCTTACATAACTCTGGATTCTTAGAGTCTAGCATAGTGTTTAACACATTGTCAGTATCAAAAACTGTGAACTGAATTGAACTGAACTGAATAGAATTATTGGTGGTTATAATCATATGGGAAGTTTCTCTTCTCCAAACTTCACATGCAAAAAAATAATTTTAAGAAATAGAGGCTGACAACAGCAAGGTGGTGTGATAGGAGTTTTCTGACTTCACTTGCCTTACAAAAATCCAACTAGCAACTCTTTGCAGACAAGAATATCATCTTGAATATCCAAAAACTTTAGAGTGAGGTTGAAACACATCCTTGGATCATAAAACTGAGAAAAGTCACAATTGAATGCTAAGAGAAATGTTCTCTTTTATCATGCCATCCCTGCCCCAAGTTGGCACAGCACCACACAGAGAATTACCCTGGACCCACAGTTTTTACAATGGGGAAAATGAGTTGAACTTGAGCATTCAGCTCCCTCACCATTCTGGTACCTTCTGCAGGAGGTGCACTCCTGTCTCATCCCACAGGAAATATTGGGAGCACTAGCTTGATAACACAGGATCAGTTAGAAACAAAGAATGATGTGGGATTCATAGCAATTAATCCACAGATCTTGGAGGCTGCTCTTCATTCTGGCCAATGGAGATGCCATACCAGAGAAATTAGCTAACAGAACCATACTGCAGGAAACACAGTCCATGGATCTTTTCGCCTTGAAACTTCAGCCATATTCTCCACACAGCCCAGGTGCTCTCATTAGGTCTTCCCCAGGCCCCACTTCAGAAAAGCAAAGGGCCTAGACAGGCTTGATCCAGGAAGCCAAATAACAACTTCAGTCAGACAAAAAGCTCACCCAACCATTCTGCCCAGGCAGGAAGACTCCCACCTCCATAGACTACAGACAAGTTAAGGGGCTAGACTGACTTGACCTGGAAAGGCAAGCAGCAGCCTCACTCAGCCAAAAAGCACTCCAAACAGCCCCAACCAGGCAGGAAGACTTCTATCTCCCCACAACTCAGTGAAACATAGTGGCTAGACCAGCTTGAACCATGAACTCAAGCAGCAGCTCCAACAAGTCAAAAAACCTTCCCAAAAGCCCTGCCCAGCAGGGAGACTCCTGCATTCATGGATTTCCGTCTTCAGTTCTGCATTTCTAAGGAGCATAGTTTCTTCTCCTTCCTGTCTTGAATAGTGACTCTGCTTACCCTCAGAGACCAGCCTTCAGCCCTAGTAGAGAACAGATCCCATATTGTGGAATTGTCCAATCAGGGAATACATCTTGTGGCCACACTTGCCAGAAGTCATCACAGTACCCAGCCATCAGCTTCACCTGAGAGTAGAACCATGCAGCAGTCTCACAGGGGAGTGGAGCCTAGCCAGTAGCCCCACCAAATGTCAGAGCAAAAGCAGTGGCCCAGTCAACTAAATAACAGCACAAGCTCTGCCTGCCGGGGGTTGTTGTCAGCCACTAAACTAAATAGGAAAGGTCTATCCCAACCAAAAAGCAACTGTAAAGACCAAAAGAAGGGACTATTTCAAATGCATAGAAAACAACACAAGAATACAAGGATTACAAACAATCAGGGAATCATGACATCACCAAAAGAAACTAATAAAGTCACACTGATGGACCTGAAGGAAAAGGAGACCTATATAATCACTAACAAAAAAATCAGATTAATACTCATAAAGAAGTTCAGGAAACTACAAGTATTACAGGTAGAAAATTTAATGAAATTTGGAAAACAGACTAAAAAAAGTGAGATGTTTGACCAAAAAACTAAAAGAATAAAAAAGAATCTGATAAAATTTTAGAGATGAAGAATACAGTAACTGAACAGCAAAATTTAATAGAAAGCTTCAACAGCAGACTTGATCAAGCAGAAGAATCAGTGAGCTGGGAGGCAGAATATTTGAAATTATCTAGTGAGAGGAACAAAATGACAAAGAATGAAGACAGTTTACAGGAATTATGGAACTTTGGCAAGAGACCAAAACTTCACATAATTGGATTTGCAAAAGGAGAAGAAAGTTTAAAATGGTCGGCATTATTTAAACAAATTATGGCTGGAAACTTCCCTAGTTTAGGAATAGATGCCAACACCCAGCTACAGGAAGTACAGAGGTCTCCAATCAATTTTAACCAAAATGTTAAGCACACTAAGGCATGTAATAGTCAAATGATCAAAAATCAAAGACAAAGAAAACCTCCTGAGAGTAGCAAGAGATAAGAGACACATCATATATAAAAGTATGCCAATATGATTCTCAGTGGATTTCTCAGCAGAAATCCTATAAACTAGGAAATAATAGAATGAGATGTTCAAAGTGCTGAAGCAAAAAAATGTCAACCAAGAATACTGAATCCAGCAAAAATCTCCTTCAAAAATGAGAGGGAAATAAAAGACTTCCCATGCAAACAAAAGTTAAAGGAGATTAGGACTGCTAGACTTGTCTTACAGGAATTGCTAACAGAAGATCTTTAAACAAAAAACTCCTCAATAATAGGAGACACAGGAAAGCACAAAATCACTGATATAAATAAAACAGAGCCATATTCAGAATACCTTAGGACTGTAATGATAATGTAAGGCAACTTTTCCTGAGTACCAGAGTTAAATAACAAAACTAGTCATAATAACTCTAGACAAATTGTCAAGAGAAACATATTACAAAATGTTGCGAATTCTGAAATCAAAAAAATAAAATGTTGGGGAGGGAGAAATTAAAATTATAGAATTGTTGCATGCCATCAAAGTCAAGTTGTTATCAGCTTGAAAAAGGATGTTTGGAAGATGCTCTATGTAAGCCTCATGGTAACCTCAAAACGTAATTCTTTAGCAGAAGTACAAAACAAAAATGAAAAGCATACAAAACATACCACCACAGAAAACTATCAAATCACACGAAAAAGTCAACAAGAGAGAAAGAAACAAAGTATCTACAAAACAACCAGAAAACAATTTTTTAAATGGCATTGTAAGTTCTTATATATCAATAATCATCTTAAATATAAATGAATTAAATTCTCCTATATAAAGATACAAGACACAGAGTGACCAAATGAATTAAAAAGAATAAAAAAGAACAAACAAATGCTGCCTATAAAATACTCACCATACCTTTAAAGACAAATACAAATTGAAAGTGAAGGGACTGAAGAAAAATATTCCATAAAAACGGAAACCAAAATAGAGCAGAGGTAGCTATGCTTATGTCAAACACAATAGACTTAAAGTCAAAGACTATAACAATATATGTATTAGTCTGTTTTCACACTGCTAATAAAGACATATTCAAGATAGGGTAATTTATAAAGCAGAGAGGTTTAATTGACTCAGAGTTCCACATGGCTGAGGAGGCCTCACAATCATGGCAGGAGGCAGATGAGGAGCAAAGTCACGTCTTTCATGGTGGCAGGCAAGAGAGCATTTGTTGGGGAGCTCCCCTTTAAAAAACCATCAGATCTTGTGAGACTTATTCACTATCATGAGAATAGCGTGGGAAATAACCACCCCCATAATGCAATTACCTCCCACTGGGTTCTTCATTTGACACATGGGAACTATGGGAGCTACAATTCAAGATGAGATTTGGGTGGAGACACAGCCAAACCATATCAGCAGACAAATAACTATGTTGTACAGTGATAACAAGGCCTATTCATAAACAAGTTATGACAATTGTAAATACATATGTACACAACATGAGAGCACCTAAATATGTAAAACAGACATTAAAGTATCTGAAGAAAGAGATAGACTGCAGTGCAATAATAGCAGGGGTCCTTAATGCCCCACTTCCAACAATGGATAGATCATTCAGATAGAAAGCTAATAAGGAAACTTGGACTTTAACAACACTTTAGACCAAATGAACCTAATAGACATATACAGAATGTTCCATTCAATAGCAGGAGAGTGCACATTCTTCCCAATGACACATGGAATATTATCCAGGACAGATCACATGTCAGGACACAAAATAAGTCTCAAGAAATTTAAGAAGACTGAAGTTACATCAAGTACCATTTCTAACCACAATGGTTTGAAATTAGAAATTAAGAAGAGGAATTTGAAAAAATTCACAGATATATGAAAATCAAACAACTGCCCCTGAACAACAAATAGGTCAATGAAGAAATTAAAATGAAAATTTAAAAATATCTTGAGACAAATAAAAATGGAAGCACAACATACCAAACCTTATGGGACATAGCAAAAGCAATTATAAGAAGAATGTTATCCCTGAAATGAGGATAAATGAGGAGTTATCCCTGAAATGCAAGAATGATTCAACATACCCAGATCAGTAAATGTGATATATTAACAGAATAAAAGACAAAAAGGATCATCTTATTTGATGCAGAAAACGCATTCGATAAAATTTAGCATTCTTTCAAGATAAAAACTCTTGCCAAATTACATATAAAAAATGTACCTCAACACAGTAAAGGCCATTTATGAGAGTCCCACAGCTAACAGTATACTAAACGGTGAAAAACTGAAGACCTCTAACATTGCTTATAAAACAAGGATACCCACTGTCACCATTTTTATTCAACATAGTATTGGAATCCTTGCCCAAACAATTAGGCAAGAGAAAGAAATAAGTGGTATCTAAATGGGAAAGGCAGATATTGTCCCCATCTTAAGGTTATCTATTGATAACCTTAAGTCATCCATCTGAATATTAATAAACTCACTGACTACAATTATGTATAAAAAGATTATGTTATGATATTTGAGATAAATATATAATGTTTTCATTTTGAATATTGCAGAAGATTGACACAAAGATTTTTCAAGTTTTTTTATTGCAATAAAAACTAGTATCTTTTTTGTATTTATCACGTTTCATATAAGCACAAGTGGTTCATATAGATGTAATGATTGGAAGCACTTAAAAATAAAATGACCCATGACAAATAAGGATGTTTTATAGCAACAAGAGTCTTTTAAAATCTTCAGGTTAGACAACAATGGGGAAAAAATTAAAATGAAGAGAAATGTGCTTTCTATTCATTAAGTGGGAAGAATTGGTTTAAGAAAAAAGTAAAATACAGTTTTGTCCCTGTTAAATGTGTTTACAAACAATCTCTACATCTTTTATCCACCAACTAGTGCTCTTCTTACAAATTAAAAGATAAGTGAATCAAAGAAAATCTAATATTAATCTTTAAAAATCAATTCAAGACATGCAACCAAACGTAGGCATGACTCTAGATATTATCCTTGACTGTTTTCTCTTCCACAACCATTCTTAACCTTTGCTGAGAAATTCAGCTTCATAGATTTGTCAATATAATCTTTGTTAATTTCTCATGCTCTGGATCTCTTTCCTGAGCTTCAGCATCAAATACCAACTCTCTGCTTGACATCTGCTATTGTGTATTCCATTTTCAATGCTTGGTATAATGTATTTCAAAGAAAGCAACTTGTATTCATTACTATTAGTAAGATTTGGGCTTAGGAAACTTAGATAGCGTTAAATAACTTCAGGATTAATTTCATTTTTATATTCAAGATGTCTGGAGTTGACCAAGACTCTCTCCTTGACCACTGTGTAATCAAACTCCTTTGAGCTTTCTTCTAGACTAGGCCTAAACCTTGACTTATGAGAACAGCAAACTCCTGGCACAAAGAGCTTTATCCACCCAACATTAAGAAGTAGTTGCTCTGCAGCTGATTGGAAAGACACTGGGTTAGGGATCTACTTTCCTTCTCTTCGGTTCCTCTGCTTTTCATGACTTGCATTCCTCACACTACCTCTTGGTACAAGATTTCTGCTATAATGTCAGTTATTATGGCTGCATTCCAGCCAACTGGAAGGAGGAAAGAAGGAGGGGGAAAAAAGTATGCCGTTTAAACACAATTCTTGGAAGCTGCTTGCTCTACCTCTACTCATGTTATATGGTCATGCTCAGCTACAGAGAGGATGGAGGTATATAGACTTTATTCTAGGCAACCCTTGTGTTCTGCAAAATCTGGGGATTACTTGTTGCTGAAAAAAGGAGAGAAGAGACATTCAGGTACAGCTAGCAGGCTTCCACCACACCACTTGCAAAACGGCCTCTCTATTTAAATATTTCTCTTAGTGATAACATTGAGTCATCAGAGTCAAAATTTGTCACCTCCTCTTCTTTTTGGCCTGCAAATAAAATTGAAGCCACATATCTCTTTAATGAAATAAGGATGTTTAATTAGATGATCTCTAAGATCCCGTTCAGATATTTCATGAAGTAAGATATTTGCTAAGAACTATCAAATCCTTTTAATAGTATATCTTATAATGAACATAGGACCTACAAATAAGTTCTGTAGAGCAGTAAGTGGCTCCCAATATGTATTGGTTGAAATACAATTGAAGGAGCCCTAAACCAGATTTACTAAGGCTTGGAGAGATATGATCTGCCAGCCAGGGAGTTTGTGGGGGAAACTGGCATAATGACACCACTCCTTAGGGAAATCCAAGAGTGTGACCTTGTGATTTAGTGTCTAGTGATGGGTTCACTTCGAGCAGAACAAAACCTGGAAAGAGATTTTCTGAAATTAAAATATTCTCAAAATATTAAAACAAATGTTACTTGTCAAAATGTGTTGTTTTAATTAATGTTATAATTTTGATTTTGTTATTTCATTATATTTTATTTTGAATTAGTGCCTATGCATTTATAAATAGGATCTATTTCTTCTTGTTTAGAAACATATAATACTTTTGATATAAACGGAAATTGATTACTTGTTTCTTTGGGATCTGTTTATGGATAAAATCATAGATTTTGCCCTGAAAGTCTTGGAGCCCAAATTTTGTGACAATATTTTGAAGAGACATTTCAGTTTCTTCCATTATAATTTGATAATTAAGATTTTAAACACCTGTTAAAATCTATTTTGATATTGCTGCCCAGAAAATCATTCATTTTGAGATGGGGCGGAGCAAGATGGCCGAATAGGAACAGCTCCAGTCTCCAGCTCCCAGAGAGAGTGACACAGAAGACAGGTGATTTCTGCGTTTTCAACTGAGGTACTGGGTTTATCTCACTAGGGAGTGCCGGACAATCAGTGCTGGTCAGCTGTTGCAGCCCGACCAGCCAGAGCTGAAGCAGGGCGAGGCATCCACTCACCTGGGAAGCACAAGGGGGAAGGGAATCCCTTTTCCTAGCCAGGGGAACTGAGACACACAACACCTGGAAAATCAGGTAACTCCCACCCCAATAGTGCACTTTAAGCAAACGGGTACATCAGGAGATTATATCCCACACCTGGCCGGGAGGATCCCATGCCCACGGACCCTTCCTCATTGCTACCACAGCAGTCTGCGATCTAACTGCAAGGCAGCAGAGAGGCTGGGGGAGGGGCACCCACCATTGCTGAGGCTTAAGTAGGTAAACAAAGCCCTGGGAAGATCAAACTGGGTGGAG
>NW_016805053.1:1097681-1123742 GCF_001698545.2 Rhinopithecus bieti
TGCATGTTCTCACTCATAGGTGGGAACTGAGCAATGAGATCACTTGGAATCGGGAAGGGGAGCATCACACACCGGGGCCTATCACAGGGAGGGGGGAGCGGGGAGGGATTGCATTGGGAGTTATACCTGATGTAAATGACGAGTTGATGGGTGCTGACAAGTTGATGGGTGCAGCACACCAACATGGCACAAGTATACATATGTAACAATCCTGCACATTATACACATGTACCCTAGAACTTAAAGTATAATAAAAAAATAAAATAAAATCATTCATTTACCAAGGAATTAAAATATATTATCATATTGTCAATCACCTATGATTAAAACCCATTTTCTGCGTAATATTATATGTTTATGAGTTATATTTTTTCCTTAACCATCTTGCCAAATTTTGTGTGTATTTTATCATTTTAAAGAATTATATTTTAAATATGCTTAGTTAAATTCCATTTGTCTTTTAAATTTATGTTTTACCTGTATTAATTACTTTCATCTTATCACAAGTGTATTTTAATTCCCCTTTTATGACTTCCTGAATTATGTGTTTATTTCATTTACTTTCACATTTTCATTTAATAATACAAAAGAAGTCAAGATACGATATTGCCAACGAGTACAACTTTGACCAGATGTCTAGACTCCTCGTCCCCCTCATTTCTTAGATAATATGTCTTCTCAAATGTAGTTGAGAATGCATTTTTTCCTTCAGTCTCATGGGTTAAGTCTATTAAGTAAAGATTTTTCATTGTTCTTCATAGAATAAAATCTATATATTCTCCTGATTTAAAGTGGATTTTGTCACAGATTTTATAGGTTATGCTTCAAAGATTTTAATGTAAATCACAGAGATGAGGAGAATGTTATAATGTCTAGGGATTTTATTATGATAGATAGAGGCTCTACTAAGTCTATTAATTATTGAAAAGGGCTTAAATTTGGATGCAATTTGTTGAATAACAGTTTATGAGTTACTTTTCCTGTATGTAGCAGATGTCTTCAAAATCTGCTCTTTTAAACCGCAGGTGATTGCACTTGCTTCTGCTCCTAAGGGAATTATCTCTAGAGGTGACAGCTGGTTATATTAACAAAATCCTTTGAAATTGGGCTGTTCATGTGAAAAGTGAAGTCCATAGAGTTTAGATGGAGTATCAAAACAAATAAATATTTAAACTGCTTAGCTGAAAAATAACAGGGACATTTTCAGTGTGGGAAAGTCGAGAAGGAAAGTGAGGCAAGTGAGCTGGAAGGGAAGGAAAAAGGGACAAGCAGCATAAAGAGGTGACCTGAGAAATACCAGCCCCTGTACAATTCAGAATAGTCCATGAATATTTATTTATTTATTTACTTATAAAAAAATGTTTTTGAGACAGAGTCTTGCTCTAGAGTCTCACTCTATTACCCAGGCTGGAGTGCAGTGGCGCAAACTCAGCTCACTGCAACCTCTGCCCCCCAGGATAGAGTGATTCTCCTGCCTCAGCCTCCCAAGTAGCTGGGATTACAGGCACACGCTGCCACATCCAGCTAATTTTTATATTTTTTTAGTAGAGACGGGGTTTCTCCATATTGGCCAGGTTGGTCTCGAACTCCTGACCTCAGGTGATCACCTGCTTCAGCCTCCCAAAGTGCCAGGATTACAGGCTTGAGCCACCATGCCTGGCCCAGTCCATGGATATTTAAAAAGCATAGGTGTCAAATATTTAATCTTGAACATTGTTCTGTGGTATTTTTCTGTCATCTTATTCCTTTCCATTCCACTGAAGCTTCATTTTAATCAACTACCAGCAACAGCCTATAGTAAGAGGGATTATAAGAAATCAAGGACATTCGTTCATATTCTTCCTTTCAGTTGTAGCACAGAGGAATGGACATGTGGTCTAGGCTTCAGACACAGGAAAGTTGACCTAGAGGTGACTATAAGAAGTGGCAAGGGCACAGGCCGCTCATCAAAATTAGGCTATTCACATACAGTTTGAATAACTGATATGGATTCTAACTGATATGAATATCATTATTAAGGTTCTACATTGTCAATATTCCTGCCTTACTTGGTGTGCATTCACTCCAACACAAGTTTGAAAGGGAGGTAAGGAGTCAAAAGAGTTGAGCACCGACACCTAACATACTTCTTTGTATTATCGTAACCATTGTTAAGCTTTCTTTCCCCTTTGTCAGTCATTCCATAATTTACTTGTATTTTTTGGCTCAAAAAAAAAAGAGTTGTTGCCCAGGCTGGAGGGCAGTGGTGTGATCTCGGTTCACTGCAACCTCCGATTCTGGGTTCAAGCAGTTCTCCTGCCTCAGCCTCCCACGTAGCTGGGATTACAGACTCCTGCTACCATGTCTGGCTAATTTTTTGTATTTTTAGTAGAGATGGAGTTTCACCATGTTGGCCAGGCTAGTTACGAACTCCTGACCTCAGGCAATCCGCCCGCTTTGGCCTTGCAAAGTGCTGGCATTTACAAGCTTGAGCCACCACACCCAGCCCCATAATTTACTTTTGATTCCAGTTTTTTGTTGCCACCTCATCAAAGGACTAAGATGAGCTAAGATAGAGAATTTAAGATATTATTGTGTGCATTCCATTCCTGTATAATCATAGCAGCACTCTCTTTGCTGTCACTAAATGTAGAGACTGTATTTCTGTTTCTCACTATCCAGTCTCACCAGCAATGTATTTTGTAGGAAATCTGCCAAGTACCTGACTCATAGATGCAAGTTTCTGTATTTTACAGTTGATAGAGTTTATTTTAATATTTCTTTTGTTTTTTTTCTTTGGGATGACCCCACATTTAGGTTACCTGATGCACAGTAAGCCCAACACTGACATATTAGTGCTTAGGAGCAGAGAAGGGTTTCTGTGATTTGGCTAAAGTGTGAGGGTGGGAGAGACAAATTTGTCAAATCCAGCGTGCTTTTGAACATAACCAGCAGCTTTTATGAGTGAGGTAGGTGGTGGGAGGTGAGATGCCCTGAGGATCAAATCTGCTGTGTCCCTTGGTCCAATCAAACTTCTGGACAGCATCAAAAAAGTCTGCATGACCTAAGAATCATTGCTCTTTGAAAGAAAACTAAGTGCATTAATTTTTCAGGTAGCCACTAGGGGTTAGGATATTAGCCAATTATTCGTGACTACTCTCCACTGAAATGAATATGTGCAAGCAAGCATGCACACAGAAAAAAAAAAAAAGGGCAAAGAAAAGGAACATAAGTAAAACAAACATCGTATCATTTTATAACATAGGCTCAGTAACAATTTTAGAAAGAAATTGAACAGTCTCAAATCACTGTTTGAAAATGAAAGCTAATTTTTCTAAAGAGGAATGAAATCTAGCCAGCCCTGTTCTTGGCCATTCAAACAATATCTCTCTCACATTCCTTGTTTTTTCTTCCCAGGACACCATCACATGATTCATTCAAGGCTTGCAGCCTCACGCTTGGAACTTATCAGTAGACTCCTACTTCTAGTTTATGAGAAATGTCACTCCATGTTCACATTAAAGGTGGATTTTCCCTGTCCATTCCATACATCAGGGAAAAGTACACTGTTTTCTAAATTAAATTTGTCTAAGTTCCCTAATTAAAATAGTTTCCTATCTGTCATTCTTATTTAAAGAATCATTGGTATCAGTGTATAAAGAAATAAACTTATTTTGCTCACACGGGCTCAAATGTGAGCTCCTTAGCAAGTGTCTATAGAATACCCATGCTCTGTGTTTTTGTTTACAGATTGTTTTCATATGTACTACATCATAATACTTAGGCATCCTTCTCTCTCTCTGTCTCTGCAATGTGGCTCTTTGGGCCACGGCTCAATGGTGTCTCTTTTGAAAGCCCGTGCCGTGTTTCTCATGACTCTCTCTATACATCCCTATTCTACCACCTGGGACACTACTTCACGTCCCTCAAGGACTTCAGCACCTGCCTCCCACCCTTACCTTCCAGCCCATTTGATTTCTGCTATCTTTCCAAGTGACACACATCATTAAGGGGATGTCCCTGCTAACTGTCAATCTCACAGTTCCTGGGTCTTCTCAACAAAAGTCTTCAATTCCATCAGCCCACACCTCTGTGGAGGCATAACTCTATGTCAGCCTTGTCCTCACCAAAAACATCCTACATATAAACTTTCATAAGCTAAAGTTTTCCCCTCTGATCAAATCTCAGGCCCAATATTCATTTAAACATTCACTAATTTATTTACTGTCCCTAATGAGTCCCTGCCATGTTTTATCAACCCTAGATCCACTATCAGGCAACTGAACCCCCACTTTCTGCTCATTAGAGTAGGTCCTGCTCAAGTCCTAAACCCCAAATCTTACTATAAAAATTTAATCACTTTATTTATTTATTTATTTTGAGAGGGAGTCTCGCTTTGTCGCCCAGGCTGGAGTGCAGTGGCTGGATCTCAGCTCACTGCAAGCTCCGCCTCCAGGGTTCACGCCATTCTCCTGCCTCAGCCTCCCGAGTAGCTGGGACTACACGCGCCCGCCACCTCGCCCGGCTAGTTTTTTGTACTTTTAGTAGAGACGGGGTTTCACAGTGTTAGCCAGGATGGTCTCGATCTCCTGACCTCGTGATCCGCCCGTCTCAGCCTCCCAAAGTACTGGGATTACAGGCTTGAGCCACCGCGCCCAGCCAATTTAATCACTTTATGACATAGCACTAAAAGCATCTAACTGGTGAAAATTCTTTTATGCCTCTCTCTGATTTTGTAGATTTTGAGATAAGATTCTTAAGGAGAAAAATCCAAAGAAGAATGCACCCATTATTAGCACATGAGGATATTTGAGAATGTTAACATTTTGATAATAGACAGACATTAATATGTCATGCTATTTTATCAATGTATTCTACAACATGTAAATAAACTGGTAAACATAATTTCCACTTTTAAGGGAAGTGGAAGATGTAATTTGTTACTTATTGCATAATGGGGAAAATGGAAATGTATAAAACCACCTGAAGAACTTTAAATATATCAGTGCCTGGACCCCATGACAGAACAATTAAATCAAAATATCTGTGGAGGAGTTCAGGCATTAGTATTTATTCTAATTTGTACAGGTGAATTATAAGACTCATCCAGGGTTGAGTAGTACTCATCTATGTAAAAGATCACCTAACTCTGACAGTAGATCATTCTGAGAAGCATCAGAAGCTGTGGCAGTGTTAAGGGTTCACATGTTTATTTTCTATTTCCTGAGATTTAATTTGCCCAGATGGCTTCCTAATTGATTTGTTTTGCTTCAGGTTAGTTGAAAATCTCACTCATTCAAAATGAACCCAAAATGTACCATGCATTTTAATTACCATGGTGATTTTAGCTTAAATCTAAGCTTTTATAATACAGTGAGAAGAACATACAGAACTTCTGCTAACGTGGAATAACTTGAAAATTAAAATATTGGTTTCCAATTTCAGCTTTTCACACAGAATCGTGATTTTATTGTTTATTAGCTAATGTTTTCAGAATGACTCGACAACAGTCCATCCTTATCTGGGCTTTGCTGACTGTAGTTTCACTTAGCCATGGTCAACTACTGTCTGAAAATATTAAGTAGAAATTAATTAAATGGAAAGTTCCTGAAATAAACAATTCATAAGTTGCACACCATCCTCAGTATTGTGACAAAATCACACGCTGTCTACTTTGTAGAGTCACTATTAGTCCAGTGACTTCATGCTGTCTACACCACCTGCCCTTTGTCACTTACTAGCCCTTTTGGTTACCAGAATGACTGTTCAGATATCCCAATACTTGTGGTCAAGTAACTCTTATTTTACTTAATAATGGCCCCAAAGTACAATAGTAGTGATGCTGGCAGCTCAGCTGTGCCAAAAAATAAGCTATAATGTACTTCCTTTAAGTTGAAAGGTGAAAGTTCTTGACTTAATACGGAAAGAATAAAAGATCATATGCTAAGGTCACTAAGCTCTATGGTAATAATTAGTCTTCTATCCATGAAATTGTGAACAATATATTGTTATAGTTGTTCTATTTTATTATTAGTTGTTGTTGTCTCTTACTGAGCCAGTTTATTAATTAAACTTTGTCATAGGTATGTATATGTAGAAAAAAACATAGTGTATATAGGGTTTAGGATTCAGTATTATTTATGGTTGCAAGCATCCACTAGGGGTCTTGGGACATATTTCCCCCAGGGAAAGGAGGGGATTACTGTAAGTATTTTGTTTTCAAACAAAAAGTATTTTGTTTTCAAAATGCTTCAAAGAAGCATTCTCAGGTAAGCCTGATGTTGTGTTTTCTTTTTTTTTTTTTTTTTTTCACATTCATCTGTCTTAAATTGTATCTATTGCAGAAGGGATGGAATGGGTGATACACTTTTACATTCATCTGTCTTAAATTGTATTATTGCAGAGGGGATGGAATGGGTGATATACTTTCTAGATTCAAATTTAGTGATTTGATCCATATGTACAGTCAAAACTGCTTATAAATAAGATGAACAAACAGCTCAGGGTGAGTGTTGCAAAGAATATTATCTCATTACAGTGAGATGACACATTTTGTGATGACACAGTGTACGTATATTTCTCTAGGACCACCACTTGATCAGGTTACCCCACAGACATTGCCTGTTCTCACCCCCATGCTTCCAGCTTGCCTGCTAAGGAACATAATAGGACTGACACAAAGTGAACATGGCATGAAATGTCATAGCCTACATTATATACACAGTAACACTGCATAGTCTTGGAACCAGCTCATATATCATAGTTTCTCAATCATCATTGGCAGCAGTAGCAAATGCATGCCCTTTGTAGCTGGTTATTTAATAGAAGTGGTAAAACTGGGAGTGTACTTATTCTTAAAAGGTCAAATGAATTAGAAAACAAATGCTGAGACTTTCATACAGCAACATACATTTTTATGACTTAAGCAAAGAAACTTGGAAACTGAATAAAATATACTGAACCTTACAAGTAGAGTTCTAACAAACCTTGAATCTCCTCGGCTGCCCTCTGTGAAACAATCACTGACAAGTGTTTAAGATGCAGTGAAATGATTTCTCACAAAATAAGTGGAAAATGTATCCTGGATTTTGTGGTTGCAGATGTCTAACACTTAGCTTGACCGTAAAAGACAAGGCAATCAACCTCAAGCACTGCACAAACCAGGATTCTCATCTTAATCCCCTCATTAGAAACATGAAAAACTGATGAGCAAAGGGGTTATTCGGTACAAAGTCACCAAATTCATGAGCTGCAGAGCTGGAACTAACACCCAAGTCAACTAACTTCTACTCTAGGCATACCCAAGATGTCTTTCACATTTTGGATCAAGGAAATGGTCATTGGTTTAATTTTGTATCATGGGTTTTATTTTGATTAGGAAAATCAATTAAAATCCACTCAACTTCCAAATAAAATACCTTTGTTGTCTGAAGGATTCTGTTATCTTAATTAAGTTCAAACAACTAAAGAGCTAATAGACAAAGGTTCTAGCCCCAACTCCCACACTGAAGTAGTTAGGTGAATGGGGTTCAGATAGATAATACCTAAATTTCCCACTGACTTGTGATTCTTTAATCTATGCCAAAGTATCCACTTAAAATTCATTTGATATTTTCTTTGTTTTTCTTTTTCTTATTTATTTATTTATTTATTTATTTATTTATTTATTTATTTTTTGGACATGGAGTCTCACTCTGTCACCCAGGCTGGAGTACAGTGGTACGATCTTGGCTCACTGCAACCTCCGTTTCCTGAGTTCAAGTGATTCTCCTGCCTCAGCCTCCTGAGTAGCTGGAATTACAGGTGCCTGCCGCCATGCCTGGCTAATTTTTGTGTTTTTAGTAGAGACGGGGTTTTGCCATTCTGGCCAGGCTGGTCTTGAACTCCTGACCTCAGATGATCCACCTGCCTAGGCCTGCCAAAGTGCTGGGATTACAGGTGTGAGCCATCACGCCCAGCCTTGATATTTTCTAATAATTAACTATAATGTAATAATTTTCTTTCAGAAGCTTTCAGTACTTATATGTGATTAGTGTACTTTGACTCCAAAGCATTCTTATGTACTTAAAAAGCAAATACTCATGTGAAAATGGAAAATAGCACTTACATAACAGGGTTCAAGATAATATCTATAGACAGCTAAAATAAGTTTATGGTAAATAAGCTACCATTAATCAAAGAACATTATTATTATTATTATAAACACTCTTATGCAACTCTAGAGGAAACTAGAAGTGGCTATGATAGCTTTAAACTGAAAAGTATTTGTATCTTCATAACATTACCTTAAAATAATCATCTGACAATTGTTTGTATTTTCTTAAAACCATACTATCTGCTGACACTAGAATTGAAAGGAACACTAGAAACCATGTATTTCCAGGGAATCTCTGGCTTTACCAGAACACTTTCTTCCTATTAAGGAAAAAGATAACAGTGTACTACACATTGCTTTGAATTTATTTATTTGAGACAGATTCAGAGTAGCCTCTTATCTTTCCACCCTCAATAATGCCTCAGTCAATCCTAAACAACACTCTTAATGAAACCACGGGCCTAGTTCAACTCTCTTATTTTATAGATGAGGAAGTTCAAGCCCAATGTTATCAAAGATGGTGAATTTGTGTTAGAAAAAGAATTCCAATGTGCAGTAAAGGATTAACCTTGTATAGAAAGAGGTATGGCCTTTGCCTTGGCTCCCGGGAACTAACTGCAAATCCCTTGGAATATCATTTGTGCAATGAAAGTGTGTTTGTTTCTTTGTGGACTTTGGGACATGCATAGAGTCAATGCTAGTAATGCAATTTAAGTAGGGAATATTGGGCTTGGGACATATACCAGTTCAACCACTGGATGGGCTGGCAGCTAAGCTCGGTTACATGGGCGGTACCTATATGTAAATGATCAAGCTCCAGCAACAATTCTGGACACCAAAGCTGTGGTGAGCATCTCTCATTGGCAATACTTCATGCATATTTCCACATGTTGTTGCTGCAAGCAATAGGGGCCATCCACAGGACTCCACGGGAAGAGGACAAGTGGAAGCTTATACCTGATGACTCCTGGACACAGCCCTTCCCTTAACTGACTTTAGTCTGTGTCCTTTCAGGGTAATACACTGGAACCATGAGTAGAATGCCTTTTCTAAATTCTGTGAGTCCTTCTAGTCAATTATTGAACCTAAGGGTGGGGACTCTTGAACACTGTAGATAATCACTATCTTGACTTCCTTGGTGCATTTCTCTTTTTATAATACTATGTGAATAACCCATACAACCCATTTTCAATGTAACCCAGTAAAGAACAGTCACTATACATAAACACTCCCCAAAAAATAAGATTCAAAGTATAGTCTATACCCTTATTATTTTAGTATTATATAGATGAGTTACCATAAATGTAATCTAAGAAGTAAAAGTTTTTCTATTAACAATAAGGTTCACATGAATAAACTGGGATTTTTGAAACACATTTAATTTTACTAAGTATTTTTTACCTATTTATTTCATTTATTTTACTCACAACTCTGTATAGTAGGAAGCTACTATGGCCATTTGTGTTGTGAGACTTCAAATTTTAACTGTTGCCTTAACATGTTTGAGCCTCACAGGGACCCAAAAGCTTGTGTGTTTTCCCACCTCTCACCCGGTATGCCCCAACCCCTAGTGGGAAAGGCTTCCTGCTCAGTTAGTTCCTTTATCAGCTGGGGCAGCTGCACTCTATATGGTCCTCAATAGTTCCTCAGCTACCTGATAGGTTTCATCCACCTGCCATGGTATTCAAAGACGCCAATCACGTCCTCCCATGGGAACCAAAGGGCATCCCACCCTTTGCCACTGCAGAACCTGCTTCCTACAGCCCCTTCTGGTTCATGCTACTCCTGAGCATAACCTGCATGTACACTGTATGGCATGCAGTGTGCTCCTCCACTGAGCTATTAGTATATGTGACCAAAAAACTGCCAGTCTCATCTGTCCAGTGTCTGGTATCATATGTTTGGCTGTATTATATTATTGAGGGCATGCAACTCCTCCTTCACCATTACAGTGAAAAGGAGGTGATCAGAGCACCATTGCACAGCTGAACTGAGCTCATCTTTTATGTCATGCACATGTATACCAATGCTTTCTAATCACATAGTTAGTTCATCGTAAACATTTCTCTGCCTGCTGCATAAGGCTGACTTTTCAACTGTATGGCACCCAAGATGGAACAGCTCTTGGTGTTAGAAGAATAAATAAGAAGGTATTTTTTATTTATTCTTTCTAACACTGAGCTCTTCTCAGTGTTAGAAAGAACAAATAAGGAGATACTTTTCTGGGGCCGGCACCAAGGTTAAAGTTTCACGTGAGAACAATAGCTTCAGTTTTTTTCTTCTTCTTCTTTTTTTCAGGCAAAAAAAATCAAACCAACTTTCTTGGCAACCTGATAGCAACGGGCTAGGAAAATAGATTAATTTCAGTCAATACTAGTGTTTTTAAGGAACTGCGCATTAAGGAAAGGCGAATCATTCCTTTTAGGTCATTTAGCTTGTTTCAATTTCATGGCCACAGCTTGCACCCATGAATGTAGCTTTGTAGCTACAATGGTGTTCAAAATGGGGGCATTGAGTAAACAAGCCCAGCTGCACTGTGTCGTCTTAAGGCAGGCAGAGGGTGGGGATCTGTTAAACTTTTATTGGTCGCTCAGTTTTTGTAGGGAAAACCAAACCAAAGTGCTTTTTCCATTCTCTCACTCAACAACAATCAACATAGAAGATTTCTGTGACCTCTGGTCATTAGGAAGTGTAAGGATTTAACCCCATAACCAACCAACCAATTGTGCAGCTGGGTGTCCTCTAATTCAACTTCAACTCTATCTATTTGGAGATAGTGTCAGACCACAGAAGTTGAAAGCTCATTCCCACCACACTGCTCCCCACTTCCAATGCCAAACACAAGCCCCAATCTTTTACCTGCACTTCTGTCCAACTGGCAATAAATAGGAGTTCCCATGACCCTCTCCTTGGATTTAATTAATTTGTTAGAGGCGCTCACAGAACACGAGGAAACATTTGTTTATACTTACGAGTTTATTGTAAAGAATTACAAAGGATATATATGAAGAGATGCATAGGGCAAGGCACGTGGGAAGGGGCCCAGAGATTCCATGCTTTCCAAGGCCATGCCACTTTTCAGGAACCTTCACCTATTTGGCTTATTTGGCTATCTAGAAGCTCTCTGAACCCTGTCCTTTTGGGTGTTCATGGACTCTTCATTACTTAGGCATGATTAATGAAATCATTGGTCATAGTGATTAACCTAATCCCTCATCCCTCTCCCCTCCCCTGAGATTGGGAGGTGGAGTTGAAAGTCCCAACTCTCTCATCATGCCTTGGTCTTTCTGGTGACCAGCTGCCATCCTGAAGCTACCAAGGGGCTGCCAGCTGCCAATCAACTCATTTAGCATATCAAAAAGTTACTCTGAAGTTCAAAGATTTTTGGAATTGTATTCAAAGAGACTGAATGAAGACCAAATACATATTTTACAATTATCACAGACACTAATTTCTAGGATTTCATTGTAGCATACAGTGAACCCAATGAAACTGTTTTGAGAACACTTACACAGCATCTTTAAAAAGTAATAAATGTATTTGCTCAATGTTGTGAAGCTTTCTTTTAAAGGTACTGGGACACAAAATTCAGGTTCTATTTTTTATTTATTTTGATATAAACTGACAATTTATAATTGTATAAAATTATGGGATACATACTGATATTATGATTTATGAATATAATGTATAATAATTAAATCAAGTGATTTAACATTTTGTGGTGAGAACATTTGAAATTTACTCTCTCAGCAATTTTGAAATATACAATGCTCTATTATTAACTATATCTACTACATTGTAAAATAGAACTAAAAAAATATATTCCACCTGTCTAATTGAGATTTGGTACCCTTTGCCCATCATCATCCCATTCTTCCCACCCTCAGCCTCTTTAACCACCATTGTGTTTTGTGTTTCTATGAGTTCTATTTTGAGAATTGCAGGGCACCGAAAGTAGAGTGGGCTTTCCATTCAGGCAACTCAAAGGTAATATTTACTTCTGCCTCTGTATAGTTTTGCATCTTTAGGCAAGGTTCTCTGCTCCTTTAATTTCTTCTTCTGAAAATTGAGATTAATTATTTGGAAAACAAATATAATAGATATAACTTTTTATTATATTTAGGCACTCATTTCAAAACAGATGCCTTTGTAAGTATAAAGTTAAATTTTCTGAGAAATAAAATTAAAATGATCTAAAGATTTATATATATTTTCCAGATTAACATACAAGTGCAAAATTATAGAAAACAGAGTCATGTGTGGCATTAAAAAAGAAGACTGAGGGAATTTGCCTTGACTAAGAAAAAATATACATATAACAGCAAAATAATCATATTTGCCTGTAAGCAGAAAGGTGTTAAAACCCTAAAAGTTGGTTATTTTGCTTGTTAAAATGTTGTCAGTACCATCTCTTAATCTTGTTTGAAATAATTTTGTTTGAAATAATTTACCCATTCAGATGTTCCTGGGCTTTGTCTCATACAGTGTATGGTAAAATAATGTAAATCTAGTCTTGTTTCTGACAGTCATCTGCGGAGGCTGAGGCAATCTGCAGTGAGTTAGTGTTAGAGCACAGAATCGTGGGCACTGGAGGGATTTTGAAACATACTTTTCAAAGCACAACCTATCTGGTGAAACAAGGATGTCTAATATAAAGCAGAAGCATACCTTCTAGAGAAAGGACACTTTATGCTGAATTTATGCTCTATTGAATTTTGAAGAGTAAATTGTGAAGTGTGAGATACATTTGAATTTCCCCTTATTGCTCCAGTCAGCAAAGACCAAAAACCCAAATCCAAGTCTTTATCAGATTGTCTCCCTGCAAATCCGTGACATAAGGTAAACATGGCCACATTTTTCCTGTCCTGATTCAATATTGACATGCAGCCTCACAACTGATATAACGGTTGTCTTTTCCCAAATTTCACATACAAAAGCATTAGTCTTGAAAAAATATGAACATTTTATTATGCAAATATATTTCAAAAGGGACAAATAAATATTTGAGTTGTTTGGCAGACAATCCAGGGAGATTAAACTTCTATTTTGCTTTACACATAATCCCATTTTGGTCCATGGACAGAGAAGCATGGAATCACCAGAGCTGATGTTGGTTTGCGCACAATGTAGACTGAATGAACATAGAGGTACAAAGAATTTCATTTTTTAGTTTTTAAAGTGTAGATATGACTTAAAATCCAAAAGTTTTGTTATAAACTGGTTGTTTCCTTTAAAATTTCAAACCCTAAAGAAGTTAAGTTCTTCTAGGTTTGAGTAATTTGCCTACAAACAACTAAAATGTTGTTTTGAAAATTGCTTAATGACTTAGGCACATTTCTGAACTTTTCATTAATCTGTATGACTATTTTCATGTATAAATACTCATAAGAAAACTTTTACTAAATGTTTGCATGCTTTAGGACATGTAATGTATTTTCTTTTCTTTAAATGGCAAAAAATAGCAAAGCAAATTATAAAACATTAAATACCACAATGTTTATGCCAGTATAAAAGAATGCTCTTATCTTCACTAGTACTGCAAGTCTTTCTTTCAGAGACAATCTCAACAGAAAGTTCCTTGAATATTCTGTCAAAAATGTGCATGTGCTTGTAAGCATCTATATTTGTGTACTTTTCATCTTCAAAACTTACAGCATATTCTGTTCAGAGTTTTTTCACTAACAACTTGACAGATATAAACACCAATTGGTTTTTAGAGAGGTAAGCCAACAAACACTTCCAACACTTCCAACAGCAGCTTAAAAAATCAAACAAAAAATTTGAAACATTTTATATTTGTTGATTTGATTTTAAAATATTTAAAAGTCATATTAATGTAATTATGAGTGAAAGTTGCAATCATTCTACAGGCTTATAAATGACTTAGATTTACCTGTTATGTTCTATTGGCATGATGGTGTTTTACTAGGTTATGTGTTCTTAAGATATTAAAATAATGAAATGGCAGCCATATACAATGCATTTTGCAAATATTGTGTGGTTTTTATTACAAGGTTGTTAAATTATTCATATTCATAATTTATATACTTTTATTTATACAAATACATCAGTCTTTTCCCTATGTGTCTGTATTCTGTGTCTTGGTGATCTACATCCCGACAATTATACAATGTCTATTTTTCTCTACCAATAACTCTCCGTAGAGGTCAGGATGACATAACTAGCCAACAGTTCATTTTTATATATCTTGTATATTTCATATATAACCAAAACTAACTTACTATCTTTTTTCTTATCATTTTCTTTCTCATGCATTGTCTCTTTTCTACTGGACATCACCTCACTAGACCCCACTCCAGTACATCTGTTCTGACTTGTCAGTGTCCATGCCAGACCAGATGTTGCATGTTTTGATTATCACTGCTGTTTACATTCATACACACATGTGAAAGATTGCCTCGGCCAGTGGAATGTGGGTAGATGCAGCCTCACCTCGTATGCAAGCAGAAACTCTAAAGACAATCACACATTTCTGCCAGGTTTCATGCTTCTGTCTGACCTTGTTTCTGTGGAAGGGATATGGAGGAAGAGCTGTGGAGAAGAATACAGCTGAAAATCAGCAGAAAAGGATTTCAGTATTTCAACAATCATTTAAGTTACATTGGTGGTGACTGTGTGACTGTCTTGTAAGCATATGTGAACACAACCAGCTCGTATAGTGCACTGCCTGCTGAAAGGGAGACCTCAAGTTCAGAACCTATCCAGACTGAAATATTTCACCTTCAACTGACCCTTCTTCATTTAACCTCCATCTACATTGGCAGCACCATTATTTATCCAGCCTCAACTCTTTAGATTCAGTAACTTGCCCCCTCCAACTGATGAACGAGATGATCTCCTAAATAGTTTTCCACCTAACCCGTCTCTCTTTGCCCTGGAGCTTGGTTTAACTTCTCATTATAACTACGCTTCTGCAAGGGCCCCTGAGTGGCTCTTCCTCCCTCCCTTCTATAGCTGCTAAAGTAGCTTTTCTAGAAGAACAATGTGTTGACATCACTTCCCTTCTTAGGAACTTTCAAAAGTTCCTCATTTTTATGGATTTAATGGTTAGATCTCCAGAGTGTCCTATCTCCCCTCCAGAAACCAGGCCCTCTACAGCTCTGGCCTCATTGGCCCCTCCCTCCTGTACATATAACATTTTAGACAAACTGATATGTTTGTAATTCCTCTCACATTTATTGTTTCTCTATACCTTTGATATTACTCATGCTGCACTCCACTTCTTGAAAGTTATTTTCCGTTCCCTTTCCTCAGGCATTAATGAGAAAAAAGTTTTTTACTCTTTCCCATAGAAAATAAGTGTCCCTTTCTTTTACTCCCATAATGCCTTGTGCACATCTCTATTATAATATTTCATACATCATACACCACATTTCTTTTTGTGTCTATCTTTTCCTATGACAGTTAGTTATTTTTTTTTTTTTTTTTTTTTTTTTTTTTTGCTCTTTTGCCCAGGCTGGAGTGCAACGTCACAATCTCAGCTCACCGCAACCTCCACCTCCCAGGTTGAAGCGACTCTCCTGCTTCAGCCTCCCGAGTAGCTGGGATTACAGACATGCGCCACCATGCCCAGCTAATTTTGTATTTTTAGTAGAGACAGGGTTTCTCCATGTCGGTCAGGCTGGTCTTGAACTCCTGACCTCAGGTGATCTGCCTGCCTTGGCCTCCCAAATATCTTTTTTTTTTCATTGATTATAGAGACTGGTAAACATACGTAAAGACTGGCCAATATATGTAAATGTCATTGATTGTAAAGACTTTCCAACATATGATACATAAATTCCAAAATATCAAATAAAAACCAAATAATGAATGAATATGAATAAATGTGTAAATAAATGACAGATACTATATCATCCTTATTATATTGTATTTCCATTTCTGATTTTTATGCCATCTTGCTTCTGTTTTCTAAGCTCCTAGATGGTAGGGATCGTGCCTTTCAAAGTAGTGCCTAAATCAATGACTCAGAGCAGTAGATATTTAAATGTTTGCTTAAACACTGGCTGAGTGAATGCTGGGAAAATTAAATGTTAAAAGAAGAGCTGGCAAACAAGGGAGTTTATAGTCAAAAAATAAGGCTTCAAACAGTAAATTATACAGTTTGGGTAATTCTTAGTGCTATTTTATTTTCTTTATAAATTTCTTTACAATATTCTTTTTCTTAATGAGCTAAGGGAATAAAGATATTATTCCAGTTGCGTGTCAGATATTTAGCATATGTAAGCCAGAAAAACAGAATTCAGCAGCTATTAAAATGTATTGAAGCTTGTGTGTATGTTTCTTAAACAAATAATTAGAATGTAAGGTAAATCTGACACCTTGCTGGTTTATTTTGTGAAAAATATTAATTTTTTCAGCATTTTAGGCGAAACTCTTTATTGCAGTTAAGATTTCATTTCAAACAAAGAGATTTACCTGTTTCTGAACCACTAAAGACAATTCGTTTCTGTTTCAGCTGGTTTAGGAAAAGGTAGGGCAAACAGCAGAAACCAAGAGATTCATCTTAATTTCCCTGATAGAGTAACATTTAAGGAGGTTATAGGGCACGAAATAAACAAACCTGGAGGATCTTAAGAGGGGAACTATAGTTCCAAATGTGAACAGCCAGGGTAAATTCTGCTATTGGAAAGATATTAGATATAAATTAAAGCACGTATTTAGAAATACAAGTTGGGATCTGAAGACAATGTTCCCCCCGCCCCATTAAGACCGGCCTAGATGAGGAAAGGCATTTCCTAAGAGATATGGCAAAAAGGACCCTGGCACGATTCTTCTCAGTTAATAGGTTTTGATGTAAGCGCATTGCTCATATCTAGCATTTGAAGCAACATTGGTTAGTAAATTAAAGAGTGGAGCCTATATAAACATGGAGAAAATTAACATGGCATGTTCCTGAAACAAGCTCTTGGCTAGAATTTAAAATATTGTTTATCATTCTCCATTTTATGCAAAAGAAGATGATTCATTGTTAGAGTAAATATTTCTGAGTTATTTAGGTAAATGTATAGCTGTGAGTACAACAGCTAGTGAATACAAGATTCCAGGGATAAAACTGTCTCAAATAGGGAGGGTTACTTCCTCAATGCAACCTGAGTTAACAAAGTCATGTGGAAGAAGGAAAAAATTCTTCGTCAATAAGAGCCCAGGTGGCAGCTAGATAAACAGTGCTTAGTGTCAAATGTAAAAGGCACTTTATAAATTTGTTTACTAGCTTATAGGTTTGTGAAGATAATGGTCACCACTTAACCCCAACTCTTAGCATAATACCCAAAACATGGCAATAATTTAATAGACATCTCTTGGTTGAATAAATGAATAAATACATGACTATTTCAGAAAGAAATTTTTTTTTAAATGCAAATCAAGAATGGTTGTCGGAGGCTTAGAAAACTGAAAGGAGTCCAAGCTAAGAGACTGGTTAGGTACTGAGGTCATGAAGAGATACTGAATCTGGCAGCTCTCCCTTAAGATCAGGTACAATATATGTTGCTG
Source organism: Rhinopithecus bieti (assembly GCF_001698545.2). Taxonomy (NCBI): domain Eukaryota; kingdom Metazoa; phylum Chordata; class Mammalia; order Primates; family Cercopithecidae; genus Rhinopithecus; species Rhinopithecus bieti. The sequence continues at coordinate 1,115,272 of NW_016805053.1, forward strand.
GGTTGGTCATTTGCCTTTGAAGTTACTATACAGAAAAAATTAAAAATAGCTCTAGTCAGTGAAAGAGCATTGACTAAAATAACCAAATACAAACAACAGATCTATTTTTGCTTGTTTTTTAAGACTATAGATTTAGCATTTGTATTTTGTAATGGTTTTCTAAATGATCCAATGTTAGATACTGTATCTTTGTAAGCCTACATTTTTTGACAGTGTATTCAATTAATAATACTGCCATCAATTTGTGAAATTTGTGTATATTTGAGGCAGTTCTGAAGTAATGTGACTATAAGTATTACAAATGCTTCTGATAATCCTTTCTTTCTGTAACTGAGGGGAAAATGTATCTTACCAAGATGCTTTTAGAATAAACTTTACTTCCTCTTATGAAGAATTAATATTCATTAAGAAAAACTTGGAAATATAAAACAAAAATAATAATATGATAGAATACTGCATCACATCCTCTTGAACCATCACTGACTGTAGTCATAGCTACAAATGACAGTTCTACTTAAGCTCAGACTCACCTTCTGTTGTCAGTATTATCCTTCCAGCATCCCTGATGTATATTTTTTATTTCGGCCCCAGAACTTCTCAAATGTTTCAGGCATCAACTCAGCCCTTGTGTAACCATGGCCTGGAAGCATAGGCAAGTTAATGTACCTGCAGTCAACCATCAACCAAAGAAAGACGGGAGGCAGCAGATAAATGTTCCAACCTCCAGTCTTTCTGGAAGACAGTCTGAATACTTTTCAGGAATTTCTAGTGGAATAGAGCACCTGTTGGCCACAGCAACAACACTATAGGCTTGTCTGCCATTTCCGTCTCATTTTCCCCTTGCTCCATCTCCTGATTTCACCTCTTAAATAAGCTACCTGATTGCAAGTCCTTTTTCTTAGCCTGTACTTCAGGAGAACCCAGATTAAGACACATAATAACAAGAAATACAGCTATGGTTATGAAACATAGACATAACCAACCCTAACATTTTGGATGGTATCCTTCCAATTTGACTTCTTTTTTCAAACTGTGCAAGATTATATATTTGGAAATAGTTCGAGCATTACCAAATTATGCACAGCAAATTATGAAAATTTCCTACCACATGTTCACCAACCACATTTCGAACTAACCCTTCTCCATAGCATTAAGTTCTATTAAAGTTTAATATAAATCCTTCTTATCTTATTATGCTCTTTTATACATATAAATATATAAATACAAACACACGTTCTATCTTTCTTGGTTACTATTAAGAGCACTTACAACTACATATTTTTCTCTGTATCTTTGACCAGTTTTAATAAAATATAAAGAGTTTTCATTTTTGTTATTTTATAAATAGTATACAATTGATCATCGATTACCTCTTAGACCCATGATATGTCTTTAGTAATTGAGATTAAACAAATAAATCACTAATAGAGGGCATACAATTTTATATTTCAGAAATGTTAAGTGAATCTAAAATCAACAACCTGTTTTTAAGTGTTCAGGATCTATATCAATCAGCAATTGTTGTGCAATAGACTCAAAACACAGACTGAGAACAATCACCTCAAGCATCTTTGGGTCAGCTGGGTACCAGCTGATCTTGGCTGAAATCAGTGGCCAGTGGGCAGGCTTGCTGTCTGCTTCAAGCTCTGGTGGCTGGGAGGGCCCTGCTTCCATGTATTGGTCATCATTCTCTAGGGTTTGCCAATGGGAATATTGTTCTATTAGGTGTACTGCTTTCACCTGAATAGAAAACCAACCAAAATATTACCTAGTGTAGAAGAAAATGCTGAATGACCAAATGATAATATCACTACTGTAACTGTGCCTCTCTCCCTCTGTCATCAGTGTCATATTGTATGATATATTGTCTCTATTATTAGGGAATAACTTTTCCCTACATACATGTATATGCCCCTTTCCACTAATTTCAATTATAGAGGCTTTTAATTCAAGAAAGTTTTACATATTGTTTTATAAAATAAGTATATTTACTTTTTAGAAGAGAAAGCACATAAGCAAAGTAAACAATGAGAAATGTTTTACATGCCTGGTATCTAAAAACCCATAGCAGGCCTTCTCTGAAACATATACAAGTTTTGTAGGATGGAATTGTCTTACATAATTCTATTACATAGCGACACAAAAAAGCTGGGATCATCAAGATCCTATAACTTCCTCATGACAATGAGGTCTTCAATTACTTTTTTATAGTTGTTTTTTCCCTGTGAAATCTAGATTATGATTCAGGCTGCATCATACTCTTGCTCCAATGGAAGAAGAGTTTGTAGTGATAGTTCCTATTTAAGCCAACTCTTTTTGTGACAATTTCATGGTTTCTCTCTTCTTCTTCTGACAAATGTGTTTAAAAGCAGCTACAGCTGTTACAACCCCAACAAGCTGCTCAGTGATTCTGAGCTGAGTGGGCTGACCTTCCATACTAACTGCCATGTTTTGCCTGTGCTATATATTCTATTTAGTGGTTATGTCTAAACACTGGTTATTCTCAAAACCATCACAAAATCATGGCTCAAAATGAGGAAAGCGAAAAATCAGTTACCTTATGCAATGCAATTATGATGCTAACTACCCAGAGTTAAGCCAGACTTCACAAGTTAAGCAGTCCTCCGTAAGACTGTCCTCACTTCATACACCAGCTGCAAACTTGAGGACTCCTAGGCCACCCATACTTTTGAACAACTTGCTACAAATTTGGGGGTTCCCGCTGCCTGCTCTGCTTCAACAATTTGCTTTAATACACTCAGAAAAGAACTGTGCTTAAAATCACAATTTTATTATAGCAACAAAGAATACAAATCAAGCTAGCCAAAAACAGCGATGCAGAGGGCAAGTTATGGGAAGCCCCTCAATGAAAAGCTTCTGTGTCCACTCTTCATGGAACCAGGATGCACATCCTCCTGGCACATTCATGTGTATTACCAACCAGGAAGCTTGCCTGAGCTTAGTGTCTGAGCTTTTATTGGGAGTTCATTATGTAGACATGATGGATTGAATCACTAGCCTTGAGGTTGAACTCTTACCACTAGCCCTCCTCCCCTCCACGGAATTTGGGTTAATTTCAAGTGGCACAAAGCCCCAGTCCTCTAATCACATGGTGGGTCTTTCTAGCACAGCTAAGTCCGATCCAAACCATCTCCTTAGCATAAACTCACCTGTCACCCAACTGGCCCACCATGAATAACAAAGACTTTCCTGTCACTCTGGAAATTCCCAAGGTTTAGAAGCTCCCTGCCAGGAAATGTGGACAAAAACCAGCCAAATGATTTAGTACATGATACCTTGGCATAATGATTGAGTATCTAAAATACACCTCTGTTATTTGATACCTAGAACAAAAAGAAGAGGAAGCAATAGAAGTAGAGAAGTGATGTTCTTTGTAAAGTCAGAGGAGCATATATAAACATACCTATTAATAATGCTCACACAAGACCCACACAATCTAGGGTTTTAACACAAGTGCAAATACATCATAATGAAAGGAAAACCCAACTTTTAAAGTTAAGCAATAAGAGTAAGAATACTTGAATGTGAAATCCAGGTCTATCCTAGCTAATGTTACTTTTCAGCAAATCACTTAAACTCTGTGAATGAACTCAATTTCCTTACCTCTAAATCAGTAATAAAATACCTTCCAGGAATGTTATAAAAGATATAATTAATAAATACATGTGAGATTCAGGTTAAGGGTAAATAGCTCACTGAGGGGAATCTGATTGTATAACACACATTTTTTATTTCACCAGTTGTGAAGATTCAGCTCTATAATTGCAGTCACAGGACTTTTCTCCCTCCCTACCCCCATATCCACCTAATCTCACAACTCTGGCTATGAAGATGTTTAGGAACAGATAGGAGAAATTATATCCAACCAATAATGGACTTTGTGACCTAATAATTGCTGGACCAGTGGCACATACGATTGGTATGAATTTTTTGCAACACTGGTTTACCAAATCTGGTTTCTTTCATCTAATTGACCAGAAACCTCGGACATTCTCTCCAGGAGATCCTTGAAATGTAACAAATGACAAAAAGACATTTTTCTATCATATTGATGGCAACAGGAGGATAGTATCTACTCTGAAATTCCATACACAGTTGATGCTTTCTTCTGCAATGGCAACAACCTTTAAGCAGCCTATTCTAACCAGCATCACAAATTCCTGCAAGTTGTTGAAGATCTTTATTTCGTTTTGCTTTCAGTCCCTCTCAAGTTATGATTGGTAAATGATCTATAGATAGTTAATATGTTTTTCCACAGGTCTAGAGTTCTCGTAGCTAAGGAAATTAAACTTTCTCATCATTCTTATATGTGAAATTAAAGAAATGTAGGTCCTGAACTGGACGCCAATATTTAACTGTCTTGAAACATGCTGCCTTTGTCTTATACATAACTTCCCTTGTTGTTCTCCAGGCTTCCCACTGGGATCATCAAATTATCAGCCAGCAACTAGCAGCCTAATTTCTTATAGGCAGCTTCTTTGTAAGGGATAAGCAAAATGCTTGAGAAGCAGCAGTTTTTGCAATTGTGAGAGGATTTCTCGTATTGTAGAAGGAACTGATATGAAGAAAGATTATGCGATAATGTGTGAGATTATGTGATAATATGAAGTGCCCCCAGATATTGATTGCTATGTTCCAGGTACTTTAAGTATATTATGCAATTGAGGGGTTTTACATGTCTTGTTTCATTTAGGATTCACATGGTTCCATAAGATTAGTGTTATTGTGGTTGAGGTCGAGAGCATTTAAGTAAATTGCTACAGGTGGTAAAGCCAGAAAGTGGTAGAGCCCGTTTGTATACCATTCATGCCACAGTTCTTAAAGACTATACTATACTGCCTGGGTGGGGAAACACATTTCACACTAAATCACATGGACAAGGCCTAATACATGTTGTCAAACAACCGAACTAAGATAAAATCCTGAAACTTACAGGGATGGTTAATCTATCTTAATTTATGGGAAGTCTGATTAGTCAGACCGTTCTTGGATTGGGCTGCCTATGAGTTGATGAGCTGCCTGCTATTGATGGAGTTCAAGAAGATGGGAGATAAGCACTTTGTGGAGTGTAGCCAGGGAAACATAGCATCCTATGGACCTGAGAAAGATCCTTTCTATGTTCAGAGAACATTTATTAATCATCAAATGTCCAAGCCCTTTATATCTATTTCCAGTCCTTCAGTTAGTCTAGCCTGATTCTTTCCTACTTATATAATTATTTTCAATTTTCCATTCTCTGTCGAGTGCTCTATAAGGAAATAACTTGATCAACTTAGCTCCCAGAGGTAAGATAACAGAAGCAAAATCTTCTTCAAGAATTCCTGGAAAAATGGTGTTGTGAAGTGAGTTTATTCGTAGCCTCCTAAATGGCCCATCCTTGGCTATCAGCTCAGTAAAAAACAAATCCTCCTTTGTGTCCTTAGAGAATCATAATCATATCAAGTTATAATATTCACATGAATCTGTTTGTTTTCTCTATGAGTCCCTGGGAGTTAAAAGAGAGACCCAATAGCTTTAATTAAAAAAAAAATCCTTAAAATTACTGTACTCAGTAATATGTTTGAGAGTATTTTACAAATATACACAGATATAGAAACCTCCAGAAGCCTAGATTAAAGAAAATAACAACAAGACAAAATGATTAATATGCAAAAAACACTAACTTTGATGCAGAAAAGAGATGACAAAAAATACAAAATATTTTGTTGTTTAACTTTAGATATTTGACAGAGAATTTCATCATTAGCTAGACCTAGTTAAATTTTTAAAAGTCAGACTCGATTGTTTTCAAAATATAAAATTCAAATGACTTCACATCTCACTTATATTTCAATGATGGCTGCGATCACGAGCACACACATCAAGGGCTCCCTACCCAGGTCCTTTCAAGTCATGCAATACACTGACAGCTGTGTAATCAAGCATCTACTAAAGCTAGTTCTGTTCTTCATGTATCCGTCTTTAGACTTAGCCCTGGGCTCCATTCTTTATTTTCAGTACCCTCTGCCTCTCATTCATGAGAATCTTGTGAAGAGTTAATACTGGGCAAAACTTCTTACCAAAATCCAGACTTTATTTAGCATTTGGAGGCTCCCAGATTTTAGAGATGTTTCATAGTATACATACTATACATGCTATCACAGTACCAATAGTGCCTTGAGTAACAAATTCTTAATCAAACATATTAATAATTATATGGAAAATTATATAAATATTTACTTTAAGAGGGATAAAGACCATTAATACCTGCACATATCTTTGGATCCAGATTCCTACCAAATAAATCAAAAAATAATTTGTTTTTTGGAGATTTATGGATATCTAAATGGCAGAAACAGGATGATAGGCCAGTAGTGATTCTACAATGTGTCAGACATGTATTACACGCTGTGCATTCATCTGACCTTGCTTTGTTGTAATACCTAATGTAGTTGCTCTCAATATGCCAGTTCCGCATATCATAGAGCTCAGAGAGGTGAGGTTTCTCACCTAAGGTCACACAGATGGCAGTCAATACCAGGGTGCTATGGTTTAGATATATCCCCCAGAGCTCATGTGTTAAAAACCTAATCCCCAATGCAGCATTATTAGAAAGTGAGGCCACTAAGAGGTGACTACGTAAAGAAGGCAGATCCCCTCATGAATGGATTAATGCCATTATTGCTGGACTGAATCAGTTATCATGAGACTGGTGGTTTTATAAAAGGAAGTTCAGCCAACATTCTCTGTCTTGTGTGTTCACTTCCACCTTCCACACTTCCACCATGGCATAACCCTTGCCAGATGCTGGCACCATGTTTTGGGACTTTCCAGCCTCCAAAATCATGAGTTGAATAAATCTTTTTTTTCTGCATAAATTATCCAGTCTATGATATTCTGTTGCAGCAGCAGAAAACAGGCTAATACAAGGGTTAATGCCCAAATCTCAGCTTGTATACACTTTATCACTGACACTTAAGCATGTTCTCCCCAGCTTTGATTCCATTCCCTTTCCATGATGCTCCAAATTGTTATGCAGGGTAATACTGTAACAAAAACTGAGGATGTGTGCAAAGTCCAGAGGATTATTATCTCCAGAGAATGATGCCACGGGATAGAGGAACAGGAAAGTGGGGAAGTAAGTAGGAAACTCCTATGTGCTGAAGGGAAGGGTATATCACTTACTCTGCAAGTTTTATGGGGAGAGACACCCCAACCAATGCAAAATCTGACTTTCTATAGCAAATTGGTATATAAAGAGGTAGAGACAAAAATGAAGCCCATTTCATAGATGACTCTGACATGGAGCTTGGGGATCACTTGGTCAGTTGTGCTAAGTCCCAGTTCATGTTCTTAAACTTGCTGTCCAGCTTGAATTTATACTTCACAGCCTTTGTACCAATCACAAGCAATGCAAATACAGCAAACAGAAAGTGCAATGGAACTGATAATTTAAAAGGAGGTGTATTAAATTAAAAATAAAGATAAGTTTATGTGCAGCTCAAAATCGGGCACGGCATTTTCTTTCTACATATACACTTAAATTCACTCTAATAGCAAATGTTTTGTCTAAGAACACTTTTAACCAAAGGCCAACATCATTTATTTGTGACAAATACCCTCAACAAGGAGAGAACTAGAGGGGCCCCATGGATGCAGACCAGAGACAAGGAAAGCACCACAGATTGAGTCCAGCTGTGAGGACAGATAATTCCAAGAACGAAGGGAGGCATGGAGGCCTTATTGGCTGACCCTTACTTGGCTTGTCAATCTGATGTGATTTTAATCAGGAGGTCCTAGTTTAGTCGTTACAAAGGTATCCAGGGTTCGATCCACTTCCTGATCTATGATGTGGGGCTGGCCCTGACTGGTATCTCATCTCATTCGCCATCTGGTTTGGAGCATCATTCCGGGATGTTCAAGCAAGTATCTGCTAGGCTGAGGCTGCCAGAGACTGGCATAGAATGTAATAAAATTCTTGCCTGATGTGCTTTTGCCAATATTCATGGAATTCAGTGTGCAGATGTAGAATCTAGCTCTGACAGTCTTCCTAAGTAATATTTGTGAGATAACCTTAAAAAGAGAGAGGTACAGTTTAAATTCAAACCTTTGCCCTTAACTTACATGTTTAACTCATTTAACATACCCAGTTTCCCATTCACATGGACAACAGCATGTAAAAAATAAGGAAAATCTTTCTTATCATAAGTCAGAAAAATTATCTATATGCCACACACTTTGTAACATATAACATAGTGGATATATGCATGAGTTTTAGCCCCAGACTGCTTTGAATTTAACACCATCCTCTGACGTTTAGCAGATGTGTGAATGTGGGGGACTATTTTGCATCTCGTGTTTCTCATCTGTAAAATCTGGATAGTTGCATATCTGTAATAAAAATATTGGTCGCACAGTGCTTGGCACTATAATTCAATGTACGAAAGCTAGAATTAATTATAATAATTACA
>NW_016805053.1:1124082-1138029 GCF_001698545.2 Rhinopithecus bieti
TAATTATATATAAAATATATAAATAATTATATGTAAATTATATATAAAGAATTATATATAAGTTATACATAAATAATTATATAAATAATATTAATTATAATTATTAGTATTATTAAATCTAAATTAGTGATAGTCAAAGGACACAGAAGAAAAGACTGATCTACTGATTATATGCAAAGGAAAATTAATCAGGCCCTATTTAACGAGTAATCATCCAGAGAAACTGAGCTGACACCCCCAAGTCAAACAACATGATTTGAGGTAAGAAAGGACTGTCAGCCAGGTGGTGAGAAGATCGTGATCTTACAGAAGTCTGAATCAATTGCACTACCTTCTGGGCTTCCCAAGGCAGCTAACACATGTACTGAGCTATGAAGCCATGTATGACAAGGGCCACATGATGATGCCTCTCATGCCAGCAGACAAGTGGGTGCGTCATCAGTTTACTGCAGGGGAAACAACAAATTTTTCATATGTGAAATTCTGTGACAAAGACCTGGAGCTTTTTGAGGAGGCTTTTCCAGGAACTAACTTCTCTATACTTTCCCAAAACAACTGGGTTTCTAATTTAGCCAAGTACAATTTGGATGAGTCTAAACATTGTCCATCTTCCTCCATCAGGGTTTAAACACACTATGAATAAAACTGATCTCAAGTCTCATTACCGCACTATATTTGTGAGTTTGTGGAAATAGTGTTAAAATCACCAGATTTATGCAAAGATTCAGGAAAGCAAGATGATTAATATATGTCAGAATAAATCAGGTCAGTTTAAAACCTCTCTTTTAACAACAACAACAAAATGAGAAAGTTAGTTTATAACCTTAAAAAGATTCAGAGTATTTTATCTACTAAAAGGAACAAACTGAGGTCAGAAATGATCATTTTGAAATTAAAATCATTTTCTATATAAAAAATATAATTGAGTGCTTATAGGCAAAGGTATGTCTACCTCACCCCTCAAATTCATATTTTAAACTTCAATGCCCAATGTAATGGTATAGGGAGGTAAGGCCTTTAGGAGGTGATTAAGGGATTAAGAGTGGGACCCATGCCCCTACAAAAGAGGTACTAGTGCACTTATAAAAGAGACAGCCAGAGAGGCTCCCTGCATCTTCTGCCATGTGAAGACACAGCAAAAAAAAATGGCTGTCTATATACCAGGAAGCAAGACCTCATCAGACACTGATTCTGTCAGCACTTTGATCTAGGACTTCCTAGCCTCTAGAACTGTGAGTAATAAATTTCTGTTGTTTATAAGCTTCCCAATTTGTTGTACTTTTGTTATTGCAGCCTAAACAAACTAAGACATTGAGTCAGCCACAAATATGTCATTTACAAATGTTCAGAATATGGCTTAGTCACTACCCTGAGAAAAGAACCAAGTGCTACATTTTTATTAGAACCAAATGCTACATTTCCTGAAAGGGATGTTATATTTTTGGTACTCTTAAAACAGAACTTTCGGCCGGGCGCGGTGGCTCAAGCCTGTAATCCCAGCCCTTTGGGAGGCCGAGACGGGCGGATCACGAGGTCAGGAGATCGAGACCATCCTGGCTAACACAGTGAAACCCCGTCTCTACTAAAAAAATACAAAAAACTAGCCGGGCGAGGTGGCGGGCGCCTGTAGTCCCAGCTACTCGGGAGGCTGAGGCAGGAGAATGGAGTAAACCCGGGAGGCAGAGCTTGCAGTGAGCTGAGATCCGGCCACTGCACTCCAGCCTGGGCGACAAAGCGAGACTCCGTCTCAAAAAAAAAAAAAAAAAAAACAGAACTTTCTTTTCTGAAAGGACCACATTGGGGTGAGCAGGTTCTTACACATTTTCCTCTTCAATAGGTCAAAATTTTCTCCTGAAGATGATATTGTAAAGTACAGGAAAATGACAGGCCCATTAAACATCTTTGGGTCAGGCACAGTGACTGACACCTGTAATCCCAACACTTTGGGAGGCCAAGGCAGGTGGATCACTTGAGGTCAGTACTTCGAGACCAGCCTAGCCGACATAGTGAAACCCCATTCCTACCAAAAATACAAAAAAATAGCCGGGCATGATGGCTGGTGCCTGTAATCCCCAGCTACTCAGGAGGCTGAGGCAGGAGAATCACTTGAACCTGGGAGGTAGATTGAAGTCAGCCAAGATCACACCGCTGCACTCTAGCCTGGGTGACAGAGTGAGACTCTGTCTCAAAGGAAACAAACAAGCAAACATCTTAGGGTCTCAGTTTATCCAGACTGAAGGCCCTTGAAATTATTTGGGATAAATCCTTGGTGAAAGAAATGTGCTTGGTAAATAAATATCCTTAAACATTAAATCCAGCTTGTCTTGGCTAGAGCACACTTGGCTGAATGTTACGTGGTGGATGTAAGTGAGGGATCCTCCTTTTTGCACCTTGAAGAAAAACTGCAGCCTTAGCAGAAGAAGGCAGTGACATTAGCCATAGGAGAGACCAAAAAACCAAGATCCAGCCAGGACATACTATATACTTCAGGCCCTGCTAGCATTGAAATGATTTTGTGAATGTCCCCTGCACACTGTCCTAATGTCAGGTCAGGGTAACCATATAATTTGCTGTTCAAACTGGGGCTATTTTGAAAGTGTAATGTGAAACATGGGGGAACTAGGACTGTCCCAATTATACCTAGACTTCCAAACACCCTAACTTATAGCAGAGTATTAGTAAATGATGAAAGATTTTTGCCCTCTGGGGCTGACGGTAATCTCTCTCAGCCTGAAAGGAGGAATTCTTTGAGGTTAGCACCCTAGTCTTCAATGCAGATTCCAGGGCTGTGATAGCTCATTCTTTGCTAGCAACTTCAACCTAAAAGTAGCAAATTGCAGCCTGGGAAGTGAAACGGTGTACGAGGTAGAATAACTGGAGAAAGTAAAATGTCCTCGATAATCAGGCCATATGAAGGCTCATGGAGCATTGCTGAGCAGCCTCCATTCTGAGGTCACACTTGGACCTCCCAGTGGGAAATAGACAAGGAGTTCCTAAAGAAGTTAGAGAAAAGCAAAAGGCCATATATTCCCCCTCAAACACCTCTCATGCTGGAAACTGGAAGAAAAACAATACACAAGAAAGGAACTCAAGAAAAATATTTGTGTGTGCGTGTATGTGTGTGTGCACATATGTGTACAGGGACTTGTGTGAGACATGGGTACAAATTTAGAATGAAAGATCTAAGAGAAGAAAGTGATTCTAGAATTCAGAGGGAGAATTCCACAGTTTTGAAAGAGTGTCTATAAAGAAAAAGAGTAAGCTGGGCTTTGATGGAGGGACAGCAACTGGGGAATTAAAGGCCATTCCATGTGTTAAACACAACAGAAGCAAGAAGGCCAAAGACTGACTTTGCAGAAGGTTGAATTTGATCCATATACAGAAAAAGCCACAGAGAGGTTCAAAAGGTCACTATGACAGGTGCTGTCACTTTTGGCTGGTACATCAGTCAAACAGACCCTTCCAGACTTCTCTGGCTCCATGACCTGTGTGTTGACACAGTGAGAAAGTATCATCTAAAGGTCTCACTTAAAACATTCTTTATTACAAAGTGGTAGACTGCTTACTATCTGATAAAAGGATTGGCTGGTAGTGTGAACAATCACTCTCATTAATAGACTATATTACCAAAGTAGAAGGACTCAAGACACACCAGAAATAGTAAAAGTACTTGGGATATAGTTTAACCAAATAAAGATTCATGTTCTTAGGCAGAGAAATTACATTTCAAGACATTTTTTGACAAGAAAAAAGGACAACTGAGGTTGCAGAATTGCCTCTGCTTGCACTCCAATGTGTTGTGTCATGTCAATAATGATACTAGCCATACCTTCCCATCCCGTTTACTCCATTCCTCTCACCTTGGGCAGAGTTTGGGAGGTAGTCTCCGGACCTAAGTCCAGCCAATCAGAGTCTCTTTCAGGACTTTTATTTCAAAATTACCAAGGAATACTTTTTGTCCCTCATTAGAGGTTCATAGTACTATAAGCTTATAAATTTAAGTCTGCCATGAGACACCCACCCCAATTCCATGGAGAAAGCTTCTTTGTAGTAGGAAAAAGTGAGTTCAACATGAAAAGATAAGCAGAGATGAAAGATGGATGGAGAAAAGAAAAGAACCCTTTGTTCTTCCCCTTGAGATCCCATTTCCTTCCTTTTTGTCCTTAATTCTTTGAGCTATTCCAGCTGCTTTCCAAATTATGTGGGCCAATGCATCTCTTTTGTTCTTAACCTAACTTAATTTAGGTTTCAACCACTTACACATAAGTGCCTTGAAAAATACATAAATTTATTTCATGAGACTCTGGATTTAGAGAATGTCCAGACTCCGGGATGATCATTGAAAGGACATAGAAGATCTTCCAGGTTATCCGAAGGAACTTCTGGCTGGATACTTACAAACTAAAGAAGAGGATATGGACTGCCAGCTGCAGAATTGTGAAACTGTAGTTCCTTGCTGTTTTATATTCCCCATGGGGAACTGTGGAGCAGCTAGTAAGTGGAATAAACCGGACAGAAATCTAACCAGAGTCCAATATACTCCAGCACTACCAATTTCATCCCTGCTGCTGCTTTAGCTGCTCCTATCTCCAAAGAAAATTAAGGACCACACTGAAAATCTGCCTTTCTCTATTCTTCATGTGTTCTAGGATGCAAAGGACTCCATATTTACAGAGATCTTAGTACAGATTGTGTTAATGGTTTTATTGGTGAAATAGTCAGAGAAGTGGATAAGGCTTCTCCTCTATAGTCTAGCTAGACCTTCTTCCTACTCAGCAAGAATTAGCCTTTGATACTGTCTACAGGCTATACGAAAAGCTTCCTTTGCACTCTACTTTTCTTATCTAAAACAAAAGTTTATTTTTGATCTGCAGCCACAGTTATAGAAAGAAACAAGGAAGACCCTTTGTGATAGACTCCATAATCTCTCAATACCTCAAGTGCTTCTGAAATGGTAGTCTCCACTTGCATTATAGAACTTCAGACCCAGCTGGACTCATCTGGACTTTTTCTGGCCTCCTGACCAAGCCTTAGCAAGGCTATATTTACTGAAAATGATGCCACTCTGTATTACTGTGGAACTCTGGATGGTGGGATGAAGAAACTGATAGAATAAAGGTAATCAGCTGTTTTATCAAACAAGATTTGAGCAAGTAGTCCTAAAGCAAACGTTAATGACAGATAGTGGCTGCTGTGATATCCATAGTTCTGAAAGCATTGTCATTGAGCTGTGCACGGGAAAAATATGTAGCTAATGCTGAACTTTGATTCTTAGCTCACTTGGCTGGAAGTCATTGGTCCTGCCATCTAAAGAACTTCTGTTTTGTCACGTTTTTGTTTTTGTTTTGAGACAGTTTCTCACTCTGTTACCCAGGTTGGAGTGCTTTGGCATGATCTCAGCTCACCGCAATCTCCACTTCCCAGGCTCAAGCAATTCTCCACCCTCTGCCTCCCGAGTAGCTGGGATATAAATGCAAGCAAGCCACCAACACCCAGCTAATTTTTGTATTTCTTTGTAAAGATGAGGTTTTGCCATGTTGCCCAGGCTGGTCTTAAACTCCTGAGCTCAAAGCAATATGCCCACCTCAGTCTCCCAAAGTGCTAGGATTATAGGCATGAGCCACTGCATCCGGCTTGCTTACTTCTGATTTCTGCTACCCTTATTGTCTTAAGTCATTTGTCAAATTCCATCCTTTGGCCTATCATGCAGCTTGAAATTCTACCCAAAGACATTTGCAATGCATACATGCTTCAGATGTGAAACCTGAGCTTATGTCACTACCACAGCAAGCCCAAATACATAATCTACCTGGTCCAGGCAAAGGATGCCTCCCCTATATCCAAAACAAGCTTAAAACTCTTTATCAAGACATCAAACCTACTTGAAACAAAGTTGCTTTCAGAACTCCATTTTTTTCTCTGGGGCCAACTGAACATTTCATGTAGATGGAAGATAAGGTAACCTTCTTCTTTACATACTAATCTCCTCTGACAACTCTGTGAGGACCATATACTTAGAACATTCGACTATTAGGATGACTGCAACTCTCTGTAATCAAGGTTTGAGAAATGGCAAATAAAAATTGATCGTCTGAAATGGGGGAATGGAGACATTCATTTTGACATGTGCAATGCCCCAATTCTCTTGTGGGGCTTGATAAGGCATTTCCTGATGACCCCCTGGATCACCTGAATGACTGCACTGGGGCACTCTCTCTCAGCTTGACAGTCTCCCAAGACATCCTAAAGTAGGATGCATGCTCGAGACGCCAAAGTAGAATTTCTAAACTCTCCTTTTTCTAATCAAATTGTCTATATGGCTCAGGTTCTAGAGACAAAACAAACAAACAAACAAAAAACAACAATTCTGGACAAAGTTAACTAGTGATTTTCAATTTATTATCAACGGTTCACTTTTATGCCTTCACAGGTCTGATAATGAGACTGGATTTTGTGTCAGAGTCTTAGAGACCATAAGTAGCAGTGAAAACAAAAGTTTTATCTCTACACTGACCTTGGCTTATCCAAAGTCAGGCCAAAAATCCCCAAAATGAGACTCATGGCTATAGCACATCCAGAGGGAGCCATCTTATTACAGAAGATCTCTAGTTCTCAAAAATATATATTAAGGCCTCTTTCAGCTCTGGTTCTACACATAAAGAGCTTGGGAGTTGCCATTATATTTTAATAACAAGTAAAAAGCCAAACTGACTAAAAAATCAAACTCTTCTTGGATCTGTAAAAGGAATGAGGACACAGGGCAAAGAGCCACTCTCAAGACTGAAGAGACAAACAGGTAAATACAGGAAGTCACAGCTTACCAGAGCAGAGGCCCACAAGTGGAAACCACCACAGGAAGGGAAAACTGAACTGTAATTGATGAATCTCAGTGCAGACAAACCTTAAAGTTAAAAACCCTAGGGGGATCCAGGCATAGATAGCCCCTGACAATATTGTGAAATATACCACCAGGAGCTTTACAGTGTTCTCACAGTAAACATCAGGGAACAGTCCTCTTGGGCTTCCAGCAGCAGAAGGAGAAAAGGAACCATTTCTAAATACGCCAAACTATTTTTCCTTAACATACCCTGGGCTACTGGGAAGAACTAGTTAACTAGAGCCTATCCTACCAGGGTATTATCAAAGCCTAATGGACCAGGGGATAGAAATATCAAATTCCGGTAACCTTTAGACTTCCGTGTGTGAGAAAGGAACTGCTCAACTCCAGCCCACTCTGGTCACTCTGTCCCATCTAAGGAAGTAGAAAAAAAAAAAAAGCTGAGAAACACTCATGAAGTTCACAGTCCACAGGCACAGGCTTACTAAAACACTAAGACCTAATCCTCGAACTAGAGAATGTTTTCCCTCTCCCCATACCCTACCACCACATTACTAAAGGCCTATTTAGGGCAATTCCTTTTACCTGATATGTTACATCCAGCTATCAGGAAAAAAATTACAAAGCATATCAAAAGACAAAAAAACATAATTTAAAGAGACACAGAAAGCATCAGATCCAGACACTACAAGGATATTGGAATTATTAGACTGGATATGTAAAACAACTATGATTAATATACTAAAGTCACTAATGGATAAAGCAGACAGCATGCAAGAACAGATTAGCAATGTAAACAGAGAGATGGACATCCTGAGTAAGAACCAAAAAGAAATGCTAGAGATCAAAAACACTGTGACAGAAATAGAGAATGCCTTTGATGGGCTCATTAACAGACTGAACACAGCTGAGGAAGGAATTGCTGATCTTGAGGATATTTCAATAAAAAACTCAAAAACTCAAAAGCAAAGAGAACAAAGACAGGGAGAAACAGGACAGAATATCCAAGGACTGAGCAGCAACTACAAAAGGTGAGACTTATATATAACAGGAATACCAGAAGGAGAAGAAAAAGAGAAAGAAACGAGAAATATTTGAAATATAGAATTCCATACCCTGCAAAATTATCCTTCACAAGTGAAAGAGCAATAGACTTTCTCAGAAAAACAAAAATTGAGGAAATTATTGCCAGTAGATCTGCTCTTAAGAAATGTTAAAATAAGCTCTTTAGAGGAAAGGAAAATAATATAGGCCAGAAACTGAGATATACAGAAAGGAAAGAAGAACATCAAGAATGGAATAAGTGATGACAAAATGAAACTTTTCTTTTCTTAATTTACCAAAGAGATAACATTTGTTTCAAACTAATAGCAACAATGTATTTGATTATGTATGCTTGCATACATAGCACATATACATATAACACACATGTGTTATATGCATGTTAATATATACATGTGTATGTATGTGTGTGTGTATATGCTTTTCCTGTTTCATATAAGTGATATTAATGAAAGCAATGATATAAAAGATTGGAAGGAAGAATTAGGATTTTAAAATTATTATTACTATATTCTTGCACTACCTGTGAAATCGCATAGTGTTATTTGAAAATGAATTTGGATTTGTTGTAAATATATATTGTAAACTCTAGGGCAATCACTAGAAAAGGAAAAAAGGAATATAACTGATATGCTCACAAAGGAGAGAAAATGGAAACACATAGAATGCTAATTAAAACTACAAAAGGCCAAAAAGGATCAGAAGACAAAAAAGGAGCAAAGAACAAGGACAACAAATAGAAAACAGTACCAAGGATGGCAGACATTAATTCAGCTATATCAATAATCACCCTGAATGTCAGTGGTCTAAATATGCCGTATTTAACAGACAGAGTTTGTCAGAATGAATTAACAAATAAGACCCACTTATGTTACCTACAAGAAACCCATGTATATACAATTACATATAGATTAAAAGTAAATGAAAAAAATATATACAATGCTAACATTAATTAAAAGAAAGCAGGAATATCTATATTTCACACAGAGGAGACTTCAAAGCATGAAAAGTTATCAAGGATAAAGAAAGGCATTACATAATGATAAAGGGGTCAGTATTCCAGGAAGACATAATAATTATTAATATGTATGCACCTAACAACAAAGCATTAAACTTCATAACGAAAAAAATCATAAAACTGTAAGAAAAAATAGATTAATCAATTATCAGAGACTTTAAGACCCTTACATCAGAAATAGACACATCCAGCAAGCAGAAGATCAGAAACAGCATAGTTGAACTCAACAGCATCATCAACCAACTAGATGTAATCAAATTCTATAGAATACTTTATCAAATAACAGCAGGAAACACATTTTTCTCAAACTTATATGGAATATTTACCAAAATAAGACCACATTCAGGGCCATAAAACACATCTTGACAAATGTAAAAAAGATAGAAATAGTACAATGTCTGTTCACAGATTACAGGGTAGTTAGACTAAAAATCAATAACAGAAAGATAATTGAAATATCCCAAAATAGGTGGTGATTAGACAATATACTTTTAAATAACATATGGGTCAAAAAATAAATCTCAAATATTTAAAAATATTTTGAACTAAGTGAAAATGGGTATACAGCTTATCGAAATCTGTAGAATGCAGCAAGAACCCTGCTTAGAGGAAAATTTATAGTATTAAATGCATATATTAGAAAAGAAGAAAGATCCAAAATCAACAATCCAGGATTCTACCTTAGGAAACTAAAATAATAAGAACAATTTAAATGCAAAGTAAGCAGAAGAAAAGGAATAATAACAATGAGAACAGATACCAATGAAATTGAAAATAGGAAATCAATAGAGAAAATTAACAAAATCAAAAGCCGATTTGCTGAAATGATAAATAAAATTCATAAACCTCTATCCAGGCTAACTCAAGAGAGAGAGAGAGAGAGAACACAAGTTACCAATATCAGACATGCAAGAAGGGACGTTACTACAGATCCTACGGACATAAAAAGCTAATAAAACACTATGAACAACTTTATGCTCACAAATTTTATAATCTAGATGAAATGGACCAATGCCTTCAAAGACAATTTTTAAAAACTCACACAACACTCAACAATCTAAGTAAGCCTATGTCTCTTAAAGGAATTGAATAAATAATTAATAATCTTTACAAGAGAAAGAACCACGCTGGAAGTGGCTCACTGGTGAAGTCTACCAAACATTTATGAAAAATAAATATCAATTTTCTACAATCTCTTTCATAGGATAGAAGCAGAGGGAATAATTCCTCTCTCATTATATGAGTTCAGCATTAGCTTACTACTGAAACTAGACAAAGACATTACAAGAAAACTACAGATCAATATCTCTCATCAACATAGATACAAAAATTGTCACCAAAGTATTAACAAATAGAATTCAGTAATATATAAAAATAATTATACACCACAAATTAAAGGGGTTTATCCCAGGTATGCAAGGCTGGTTCAACATTTTAAAGTCAATTAATGTAATTATCATATTAATTAACTAAAAAATTTCATAATCGTAACAGTAGATGCAGGAAAAGCATCTGACAAAATTCAATACCCTTCCATGATTTCTTTAAAAAGTGTTGGGAGGAGGGGTGAGTCAAATAGGAGTACAGGAGACCTTCCTTAACTTGATAAAGAATATCTACAAAAATCCTACAGCCAACATTGTACTTAATGGCAAGAAACTTGAAGCTTTCTCACTAAGAATGGGAGCAAGGCAAGGATGCTTCCTCTTACTACTCATTTTCAACATTCTACTAGAAGTTTTGGCTAATGTAATAGAACAAGAAAAATAAAATAACAAGCATACTGACTGAGAAGGAAAAAATAAAACTGTCTTTGTTAGCAGATAACATAATCACCTATGTAGAAAACTTAAAAGATACAAGGTTAAGATACAAAAGTCAGTGATATTATTACTAAAAATAAAAATAACCCAGGCGTGATGGCATACACCTGTAGTCCCAGCTACCTGAGAAGCTGAGGCAGGAGAATCACTTGAACCTGGGAGGTGGTGGTCACAGTGAGCCAACATCACACCAGTGCACTCCAGCCTAGGCAACAGAGTAAGACTCCATCTCAAATCATCATCATCATCATCATCATCATCAATGAATTTTAATACATTAAATATCATTTAAATTAGCATCTTCAAAAATAAAAACTTAGGTATAAATATAAGATGTACAAGATCTATATGAGTAAACCTACAACTTCAATAAATAAAATCAAACAACTAAACAAATGGAGAGACATACTATGTTAATAAGAAGACTCAATATTGTCAAGATGTTAGTTCTTCCCAACTTGATCAATAGATTCAATGAAATCCCAACAAGTTATTTTGTGGATATGGATAAATATTCTAAAATTTGCCTGGGCACAATGGCTCATGCCTGTAATCCCAGCACTTTGGTAGGCCAAGGAAGGCAGATCATGAGGTCAGGAGTTCGAGACCACCTCCTGGTCAGCCTGACCAACATGGTGAAACCCCATCTCTACTAAAAATACAAAAATTAGCCAGACTTAGTGGCATGTGCCTGTAATCCCAGCTACTCACGAGGCTGAGGCGAGAGAATTGCTTGAATCTGGGAGGCAGAGGTTGCAGTGAGCCGAGATTGTGCCATTGCACTTCAGCCTGGGTGACAGAGCAAGACTCCGTCTCAAAAAATAAATAAATAAATAAATACAATTCTAAAATTTATATGAAGAAGTAAAAGATTCAGAACAGCCAAGACAGTATTAAACTATATTAAAGGAGAAGAACAAAGTTGGAAGACTGACACTACTGACTTTAAGATTTATTATAAAGCTCAAGTAATCAAGATAGTGTGGCTCTGGCAAATGAATAGAGAAACAGATAAAAGGAACAGAATAGAAAGCACAGAGATAGGCCCAAATAAATGTAGTCAACTGGTCTTTGATGAGCAAAGGCAATACAAGGGAGAAAAGAGTCTTTTCAACAAATGGCACTAGAAAACTGGATATCCACATACAAAAGGATGAAACTGGATATCCACATCCTTCCAACCCTTCACAGAAAGTAACCCAAAATGGATTACAGACCTATTTAAAATTAAAACTGATAAAACTCCTAGAAGATAACAGGAGAAAACCTGGATGACATTCGATATGGAAATAACTTTTTAGGTACAACACCAAAGGCAAGATCCATGAAAAAAAGTTAATAAGATGAACTTCATTTAAAGTTAAATCTTGTTCTCTGTGAAAGATACTATCAAAAAAATGAAAAGACAAACCACAGACTGAGAGAAAATATTTTGAAAAGACACATCCAATAAAGGACTATTATGCAAAATATACAAAGAAATCTTAAAAACTCAAAAATAAGAAAACGAATAGCCTGATTAAAAAATGGGTAAAAGACTTTAACAGTCACCTCACCAAAGAATATGATACACAAATGGCAAATAAGCATATGAACATATGTTCCACATTATACAGCATCAGGGAAATGCAAACAAAAACAACAATGAGCTATCACTCTATACCTTCAGAAGGTCAACGTCTGCAACACTGATGACAACAAATATTGACATGGATATGGAGCAACAGGAACTCTCAGTCATTGCTAGTGGAAATGAAAAATGGTACAGCCATTTCAGAAGACAATTTGGTCGTTTTTTTACAAAACTAAACATAAATATATTCTTACCATATAATCCAGCAGTCATGCTCATTGATATTTAATCAAAAGAACTGAAAACTTATGTTCATCCTAAAACTTACACGTTGATGTTTAAAGCAACTTTATAATTGACAAGCAACTGAGATGTTCTTCAGTAGTTGAATGGATATATAAACTGTGGTACATCCAACAACAAAACATCATTCAGTGCTTAAAAAAAAAAAAAGAAACAAAGAAAAAAAAAACAAAAAATATCAACCCATGAAAAGACCTGGAGGGACCTTAAAAGCATATTACTAAGGAAGAGAATCCAATCTGAAAAGGCTATAAACTGTATGATCGCAACGATAAGCGATAAGACACTCTGGAAAAGGCAAAACTATGGAAACAGTAAAAAGATCAAGCTGGGCTTGGTGGCTTATGGCTTTAATACCAGCACTTTGGAGGCTGAGGCAAGAGAGTCACTGGAACTCAGGAGTTTGAGACCAGCCTGGTCAACATAGCAAGACCCTGTCTGTAATATAGAAAAAGCAACTACATCCCAGCACTTTGGGAGGCTGAGGCGGGAGGATCACAAGGTCAGGAGATTGAGACCATACTGACTAACATAGTGAAACCCCATCTCTAGTAAAAATACAAAAAATTAGCTGGGCGCGGAGGCGGGAGCCTATAGTCCCAGTTACTCAGGAGGCTGAGGTAGGAGAATGGTGTGAAACTGGGAGGCGGAGCTTGCAGCGAGCCGATACTGTGCCACTGCACTGCAGCCTGGGTGACAGAGCGAGACTCTGTCTCAGAAAAACAACAACAACAACAACAACAAAAATTCATTGAGCATAGTGGCACATGCCTGTGGTACCAGCTATTTGGGAGACTGAGGCAGCAGGATCACTTGAGCAAAGGAGTTAGAGGCTACAGTGAGCTATGATCATGCCACTGCACTCCAGCCTGAACAACAGAGCCAGACCTTGCCTCAAGTTTAAAAAAAAAAAAAAAAGTCAGTAGTTGTCAGCAGTTGGGTGACGGGAAAGATGAAAAATAGGTGGAACACAGAGGATTATTAAGGCAGTGAAAATACTCTGTATGATACTCAAATGATGGATACATATCATTATATATTTGCTCAATCCCATAGAATGAACACCACCAAGAGTGTGTCAAGTATGGACTCTGGGTGATTAAAATGTGTCAATGTAGGTTCATCAATTGTAACAAAGGTACCACCCTGACGGGGGATGTTGATAATTAAGGAGACTGTGGATGAGTCAGGCAGGAGATATATGGGAAATCTCTCTAGCTTTTTCTTTTTTTTAACTTTGATTTTGCTGTGAACCTAAAATTTCTCTAAAAATTAGTCTTTAAAATGTTAAATTATACATACAATATACTTTATATAAATTGTATATAAT
>NW_016805053.1:1138349-1142217 GCF_001698545.2 Rhinopithecus bieti
TTTTATATACTATATATTATATATTTTATACATATATACGTGCACACACACACACATAAAACACTCTACAAATAGCTAAAATAATCTTGAAAATGAATAAAGTGGAATAATGCACTCTACCTAATTGTAATGTAGCTACAGTAAACAAGGTGGTGTGCTATTGGTGAAAGAGTAGACATATAGATCAATGGAACCAAGTAGAAAACTCAGAATTAGACCTCTGTAAATATCACCAACTTATTTTTATAAAAATGAAAAAAATCAGTGGAGGAAAGGTGGCGTTTATAACAAATGATGCTGGAGTAACTGGGCATCTATAAGCAACAACAATAAAAGTGAAGAAACACCTTAACCAAAACCTCACACATTATTCAAAAATGTTCTCAAAATGGATCATTAACTTATATGTAAACTATTTAAAAATGTAAAACTATAAATCCCCTAGAGAAAACATGGAGGAAATTCTTTAGAATATATGGCAGAGCTAATATGTAAAACATGTACAGAGAAAAAGCATCCTAATTTTGCATCAACAAAATGATCTACTAACTAGTACATCCTCTTGGAAATATTTGTCTAGTTCAATGTCATATGCCGTTGAATTAGATAAATATTTCCAAGAGGATGTATTAGTTAGTAGATTATTTTGTTGATGCGAAATTAGGTTGCTTTTTCTCTGTACATGTTTTTCTTTGAAAAATATTTGAAAGCATCTACCCTGGCCAAGGCACTGGTAGGAGATAGAGATGTGGAGAGTAGATAAAGAAATAAATATATTTTTCTAGTTTTGACATACAAAATCATTAAAATAAAATTAATAAATTATATCTCATCAAAAACTTTTGTTATGCAAAAAAATCCTGCTAAGAGGAACTAAAAATAAGCTATAGAATGGGAAAAAATATTTGCAAGCCACTAGTAAAAGATGTCTAGTGTTAAGAAGATACATAAAACTCTCAAAAGTCAGCCTGGCGCGGTGGCTCAAGCCTGTAATCCCAGGACTTTGGGAGGCCGAGACGGGCGGATCACGAGATCAGGAGATCCAGACCCTCCTGGCTAACCCGGTGAAACCCCGTCTCTACTAAAAAATACAAAAAACTAGCCGGGCGAGGTGGCGGGCGCCTGTAGTCCCAGCTACTCGGGAGGCTGAGGCAGTAGAATGGCGTAAACCCGGGAGGCGGAGCTTGCAGTGAGTGGAGATCCAGCCACTGTACTCCAGCCTGGGTGACAGAGCAAGACTCCGTCTCAAAAAACAAAAAACAAACAAACAAACAAAAACTCTCAAAAGTCAACGATAGAAAACAAACAATCCAATTAGAGTGTAAGCAAAATACACTCAGCCATTTCAACAAAGAGTATATAGAGATGGCAATAATTAAAAGGAAAGACATTTAAAATAATTAACCATCATATTAATGCACATTACAGCCACGATGCACACAAATCAAAATGGATACAATGAAAAATGGTGATCCTGGGAAATGTTGGCAAAGCTTCGGACAAGCTGGATCACTTACACATTGCTGATTAGAATGGAAAATAGTTCACTGTCTCCTACAATGCTAAACATACAACTACCTACAACTCAGCAATTGTACTTCTGAAGACATGAAGGCATATGTTTATGCATTGCTGGTGGAAATGCAAAACCTTTAAGACACTCTAAAAAGGTTGGGTAATTTCTTTAAAAAGTAAACAAGCAATTACTATGTGAGCCAGCAATTGACCTCTTGGTCATTTATCCTAGGGAGATGAAAACTCATGTTTACATAAAAACTTATACATGAATATTCATAACAGCTTTATTTGTAATAGCCAAAACTGGAAACCACCTAACTATACTTCAATGGGTGAATGGTTAAGCAAATTCCAGCACATCCACAGCATGGACTACTAATCAGCAATAAAAGAAAACACACTGCAGAGCTCACATAACTTCAGTGAATCCCCAGAGAATTAGGCAATGGAAAGAAAGTAAATTCCAAAAGTTATAGATTGTATGAGTCTATCTAAATAAAAATGTTAAAATAGTAACATTTTAGAAATAGAGAAAAGATATAGCTTGTCAGGTATTAGGGAAGGGAGTGGAGAAGTTGGGAGAAGGAAGGTAGACATGATTACAAAAGGGCAACAGATGGGATCCTTGTGTTGATGGAACTGTTCTGTATCTTAACTATGATGCTGAATACAGCAAACCTATCTACATGATGAAACTGTATATGAGTTTAATGACTCCCTTTTTCCTACACAACAATCAATACAAGAGCATTCCCAAATCTCTTTTAGACCTGTCAGGTTAGTTTGTTGACAGATATGTAGATGAACTTTCTTTTCCAAATATGTTATTCTCTGTGAAAGCATTTTGAAACTGCTTATAATGTCATATTAGTAAGATTGCTTCTCTGATACAAATATGGAATTTGTTCTCCATAATAGAATATTCCAACCTATATATCTTGTTGTCTACTTCAATAGTTTTACCAATCATCTTTTTTTTTTTTTTTTTTCGCATTTATTACGTTTACTCTGCTGGAAAATACCTTCACACTTACAAGGACTCAAGTGTCCTTCAGAGTCCTCTTTAACAAACATGTCCATACTATCAAAATGTTCCTGCAAAATGTTGTCGGCATATGACATTGAACTAGATAAATATTTCCAAAAGGATGTACTAGTTAGTAGATTATTTTGTTGACGCAAAATTAGGATGCTTTTCTCTGTAAATGTTTTATTTGAAAATATTTAAAAGCATCTACCCTGGCCAAGGCACTAGTAGGAGATAGAGATATGAAGAGTAGATAAAGAAATAAACCAAGAAAGGATCTCTTCCTTAATTGACTCACAGTTTAATATTGGGGATAATGATCATAATTATATAATTATTTTTTTGACTTGTATTTACTTTAGAGTTGAAAAATCTCTTTGTATTAACACATCAAAATAACAACACAATTCAATGTAGTTTATGCTTCACTCTCAGAAATAAAATTCTTGCCAAATAACATAATATCTTTCTGGCTTAAAAGAACAGAAATGTATTGTCTTACAGTTCTGGAGGCTAGAAGTCCAAAATCAATGTGTTGGCAGGGCTGGTTCCTTCTGGAGGCACTAAGGGAGAATTTGTTCTATGTCTTTTTCCTAACTTGTGGTGGTTGCCGGCAATATTAGGCATCCTTTGGCTTAAACAACATAGTATTTTTTAATCCATTGGTTTGGGCATTTCTTAAAGACGAATGCCTATTGACTTGAAAGTAAGGAGATGAACAGGCATTTCTGTTTCTATAGGAATGGTTTTAAACAATAAAAGTACCTTCCAGTTGTCTAAACACAGATTGTAACGTAACTTTTCTTGTATAAGTTTTTGCTTGCTGAATTCTTAGGTTTCTTATCTTAGAATCACATTCTCATTGCTTCTTGACTGATAGAAAGATATTTGGCTTCTCCTAGTCCTTATATTTCTAATAGTCTCTTCTCTTTATGACAATTTGATATAGCCTCTACTGAGTGTCAGTATATTCCATCTTACCCAACTAATTCCACCACCATCTAAAACTGGAATGAAAAATTATGTTGGTTGAAGTCCGCTTCTGGTTTCCTGACCAGATCTTTAGTTTGGAGGTTTCCGTATGTTAGTTTATGTTATTTGAGACAAGACAATTGAATGTAGCAGTAGTTAGAGACCTGGTCTTTGTGCTCTTGAAACCTGACTTTGTATTCGATCAATGAAGGGATTGGATTTTATGCTTATACAAGTAAGAAAGAACAATTTGAAACCTATTTCAACTCTGTGCCAACAGTTAGTAAATGTTACACACTCTTTGAGCTTTTACCATTGACCAAAAAAAAAAAAAAAAAAAAAAAAAAACAC
>NW_016805053.1:1143957-1156909 GCF_001698545.2 Rhinopithecus bieti
CTCGCCCTGCTTCAGCTCTCGCTGGTCAGCCTGCAGCAACTGACCAGCACCGATTGTCCGGCACTCCCTAGTGAGATGACCCGAGTACCTCAGTTGAAAATGCAGAAATCACCGGTCTTCTGTGTCGCTCGCGCTGGGAGTTGGAGACTGGAGCTGTTCCTATTCGGCCATCTTCATAATTATATAATTATAATAATACAATCATCATGCTCAATAGCTACAGAAAAAGGTTGTATCCCACTTTCTCATTATCCCTGGTCCCTTCCCCATGGACGGCACAGTGTGCTTTACTAGTTAACAGAAAAGAAAAATTGCTTATGGATTTCTTAACCAGCTCTATGCATTAAGAAAATATACTGATGATTGGTAATTCTGTCTGCCTGCCCTCAAGCCTGACCCATTCTCCACCTATCTTCGATCTACTTTGTGTCTACCCGGGACTGACCTTGAGGCCAACCTTGTAATCTCTGTACTCCCATTCCTGTGGCTTCTAATTGGTGTTAATAAGGCAATAGAAGTCACTGGCAGGAGATCAGAGCTAATGAGGAGAAAGATTTCAGGGTGATGGCCGTCCCCTGCAGTACATACACACACACACACACTCATTCCTCCTTGTCTAAGCACAATGAATCTGGTAATTGTTATGACACTGTATCTACTAGAATTGGGTGCAGTCTCCTTTCCACAACTTCAGCTTTCAGCTCTCACCTGAATCTGGTAACTCTATTTCCTGTCCTTGCCCTTCAGAGGTTGATAATGACTTCTTGCTCCAGGGTAACACGGTAGCACTTGGTGGTTTCCTTAACCTTGTCCATCCCTCTGTAATAGTCCCTTCCTCAGATTGCCTTCAACATCCCAGCTAAATGTACTTACCATTTTCTGATAGGACCTAATCAATACACCTGAGACTATACCTGTAAAACGAAATTGGAAAGGAAAAGTGATAAATGGCATATGGATTAGAGAACTGCTCAGGTTCAGTGGAGTAAGACATCTTTTCCAGCTAGTAGATTAGAGTGAACTTCATGGATGAGAGGCAGTCAAGAAAGACAAAGGTTAATTCTCCACCTTTCTAATGAGAAATATGGGGTTTTCTCCTGTGCGTGCATGCATAGATTTGAGCTATTCAGAAAGAAAAAAAAAAAAAAAAAAAAAAACAGAATATTGCTCCTGGAAAGAACAACTAACTATGGGTTACAGAGTTTGCCTTTCTGATGAACCTTTGAAATGTCAGCATCTCTCTCTGTGTGAGCCTGATTGGAATGCTCCTGTTGAAATGTCATGGGGCCAGCTGCATCCACAGTGGGAGGTGGCATGGCCTTAGCTGGGACTGTGCAGGGCTTCAGCAGCACCATGTGCAGAGGCAAAGCCACTGTGAGCTCAAATAGAGAAGCAAATCTACCCTCCTTTCCATCTCCTCATCTCCTCACCCTTATTTCTCCTGTAACCCTGCGTCTCTGCCTCTCATAAACATCGCATATTTTGCAAACAGCATGAGAGTAGCGGGAGGGGTAGGGAGCCTTTTCTCTTTTTAAAGATCAAACCATTTTGCTCCTACTGAGAGGAATTAAAATGATGTTTAAAAGGAGTTAGCACAATGGTCAGGAAGAATTGCGTCACACCAGAGAGTTATATGGGTCATTGGTCATTCCTCTTATTTTAATTTCCTGGCTCTGGCAAGCTCCAGGGCTGAGGCCCCATTCAGCGGTCAAATCATGGTAATTCCACAAACACCTGGAGAGAAAACAGGAAGTAAAAATCTCAAATAACTGTTTCCAGGAGAGCTGTGGCCCTCTGGCCCTCCTTTTTCCATTTTCTTACCTCTTGCTCTCTCTTTTCTCTTCCCTTCCTCTTTCTCTTTCCATCCACAATTCCTTCCCTCTTTTCTTTTTTCAGTCTGTTTATGTAGGAATAGGAGAGGGGAATTACAGTCATTATTTAAAATGTACCTTGGATGGTAATCAAAGCTAGAATTATTTCTAATGAGATACTGGAAGAAACAGTACAAAACAACTGAATTGCTCTATAAAATTTAAAATGTTAAGGCAGTCTTACCTGGGCTCGGGTTGCTGAAGCCCTAAGACATTAAGGCACCTGAAGCTGGAGAAAAGGTCCCCATCATCCCATTTTCAAAGAAATTTAGGATCTATGGCTGTAATGAGGTCATATAGTGGATTAGTGTGGTTCTTTTCCTTGTGTGTTCTCTACCTTCAAATTTGTTATTTTACAGGTGGAATCATTAGATCAAAGAATGTGTATTAACTGAGTCACTACCTCCAGGAAGCCTTGCCTGATGCCTCTTCCTTATCCAGGGACATCTGTTATATTGCATGCCAACCTCTACTGCAACCTGCCTGTTTGCTCAGTTTCCTCCCTTTCTAGACCTAAGTTCACTCAGGCAGGGACTGTGTTGCATCCCCTTGGGATTCCTACTCACGGGCCAATGGAGTCAGTGAGAACTCAGCGATTCCTGTTTAGTAAATAATTCATTAATAAACTGAAAGATACCTATCTGAAAAAAAAAAAGTCTGTTTTTTGAATGTTTTTATCTCTTCCTTGTAGATGAAATCGACCCAGCATTCATTCAGTCTCGCTCATGTCCTTATATTTCAAGATCTTACCACCACTCTGCAGAAAACTTTCAGAGAAACGTCAAGGGTTGGAGAATAAAGTCCCATCTCCTAAATTTGGCAAACAAGAATACCATGAAAACCCCAGCCAAATTCACCGTGATCAGCACTCAGACATACTGCCTGGTCATCTGTAGTTCAGCCAAGTGGAACTATTCTAGTTCCCTCATTAGGCGGGTTCCCCTACTTCCCTATTATCCTGCTCCCCGCCCCGCCCTTAGAAAGCCCTTCTCCTCCCCACTCTCTTAACTGGTCATCTCCTTTTTGCCTGTTGAAGTTCTCACCCTTAGCTCAAGCTCCTCCTCCCACTGTTTCCTGGCCCCACCGTGATAGGGCTTCTCTGCAACCAAGGATCCTGTTCTCTATACAACTCCCAATGCTTATCACACTGGGCTCTAAATAAGACTTGGTCTGTCTTTCTCTCCTCACCCTCAGTCCTCCAGCCACACACATGAAACCACTCAAAATGGTTTGACAGTGAGTCAGCACTGCACATTGCTTGGAAGGGAGATATTGCCCAACATGTATTACCCAAATAAATGAATGAATAACCCAGCCAAGAAAGGAGAGCAAAGAAGTCAATATTGTTTTCAGTTTTGTTTTTTTTGCACTGTGTTCTTATCATAATGCTTATATATGGTCATTATATTAAAAATAGTAATTACGATAGTGGGTATTACTCCCCACCCTCCCTTATCTTTATCAATTAGGAAGGCAAAATAGAGTCTCAATGTTTACATTTGTGTTTTTATTATAAGTGAGATTGATTTTTTTCTGTAAAGTTTAATGGCCATCTGTAGTTTTTACTGAATGATCTGCTGGTTTTTTATCCATTTTTGTTGGAGTATTCAATCTGTTGATTATTCATATATGAAAATTCTTCCTATATAAAATTAATAACTATTTTTATCACATTTTCAAATAGCTTTTAAAGCTTACTTTATTCCTTTTATTTTGCCCGGTTAGTGAGACATAAATATTTTAACTGTTGGTAGGCAAATATATCAATATTTTAATATGATTTCTGCCTTTGAATTTATTTATAGAAAGGTTTTCTTTTACTTGTTTCATTTTAGATTTCATTTTTTAATATTTCTGGAATTTATTTTGGCAGAGAGTATATTATTTCTCCACAGAAATAACTAATTGTCCCAGCATGATTTATTGAATAATTCATAATTTCTCCTTTATTTGAAATGTCACACTTATCAGATGCTAACAAACATTTTAGTTTATATATACATGAGGTCGTTGCTTGCCTATCAGAATCAGGTTTTAAATGTTTATTTATATACATGAGGTCATTACTGGCCTATCAAAATCTGGTTCCATTGAAAAGATATTTTCCTTAAACACAGCACTGTAAGAATTCAGGGTTTTTTTTTTTTTTTAAGATTATTTTATCTTCCAAGACATTTTCATATTTGGCATTGTAAGTCATATTTTAAGTTCTCCCTCTTGTCTCCCATTTATTCTTCTCTTTTAATTATTTTCTTCACCTATTCTCCCAGATTTACCCATTATATGAAATATGGGATATGTTTTGAAATTCTGAAACAAAAAAGTTATATAAAGCATTGATTGAAATAAAATAAATGCTTTAAATGAGCTGAAAAACATAACATTATTATACTTCTGAGTACATCTCATTTTATATTCCTCCATAAGGTTTTAAAAACTATTTACAGCATATACCTGATAAAGTTTATTCCAAAATATGAGATATTCTCTGCAGATTTTACGAAAGGGGCCTCTTCTCCCCCATATTAATTTTCTATTGCTGTTGTAACAAATTACCAGAAACATAATAACTTAAACCAAATTTATTGTTATGGTCATGGAGGTCACAGTCCAAAATGGTTTTTCGCTGGTGTATTAATCAAGGTTCTCTAGAGGGACAGGACTAATAGGATAGATGTCTATATGAAAAGGAGTTTATTAAGGAGCATTGACTCACACAAACACACAGTGAAGTCCCACAATAGGCCATCTGCAAGCTGAGGAGCAAGAAAGCAGTCCGAGTCCCAAAACCTCAAACGTAGGGAAGCCGACAGTGCAGCCTGCAGTCTATAGACGAAGGTCCAAGAGTCCCAAAGCTGAAGAACTTGGAGTTCAATATTCAAGGGCAGGAAGCATCCAGCACAGGAGAAAGCTGTAGTCCAGATGGCTAAGCTTCTCTAGTCTTTCCACATTCTCCTGCCTGCTTTTATTCTAGTCACGCTGGCAGCTAGTTAGATAGTGCCCACCCAGGTTGAGGGTGGGTCTATGTCTCCCAGTTCACTGACTCAAATGTTAATCTCTTTTGGCGACATCCCCATAGACACACCCAGGAACAATACTTCGCATCCTTTGATCCAATCAAGTTGACAATATTAACCATCACAACTGGCGTGAAGTACCATGGCCCCTCTGAAGGCTCCAGGGGAAGATCCCTTTCCTAGCCTTTTCCGGGTTCTTGAGCTGCATTTTTTGCATTGCTGGTCTCATATGGCCACTTCCTCTGTCTTCAAAGTCAGGGAGATAGCATTTTAAAATCTCTGTCTCTGTATTCCTGCTCCCGTCATCACATCATCTTCTGTAGTAAATTCTCCTTCTGTCTCCCTTTTATAAGAACATTTAGGATCACATTCAGTGCCCATGTAGATAATCCAGGATAATCTCCTCATTTCAATAATTCTAATTTAATCTTATATGCAAAATCTCCTTTGTCATATAAGGTAACAATAATAGGTTCTAGGGTAGTACCTGGGCATCTTTGGGATCATTATTCAACCTACCACAACACCCAGTACTTATGACTTGAAGTGCATTTTAAATTTAGCCTAATGGTTTTCTACATAGATGATCAAAGCAACTAGAAATACTGAAAGATTTTGTCTCCCTATAAACTTTTTATTTTCCCTGTCATATTTTATGAGGCATAACTTCAAGAAAAATTAGTAATGCAGGTAATAGTGGGTATCTTTTCTTACTCTTGATTTTAATGGAAATTCCTCAACTATTTCACCAACAAGTTATAATTTTTCAAACCCATTTAAACTTTCATTTTATTGATGCTGTATTATTGCATTCTCATATTAAAATAAAGGGATTAGAAATGAACTCAGATTGAAATTTTCAGATGCATTGCTCTTCACTGACCCTCTACCTTGATTTCTATAATATTGTACCTTTGAAAAACCAGAAAAATTACCTGTTGTTTTTGTGTGGCCAGAACTCATCCTCTGACTCATTCTTTGAAAATATCTAGTGCCCTGTTCTTACGCACCATTCACTCCATTAGGTCTTAGAAATGTCAAGGAAAACAAAACCAGTAGAGTTAGAAGAAGAGGTGGTCATCTGGTCGGGCATGGTGGCTCATATCTGTAATCACAGCCCTTTGGGAGACCAAGGAATGTGGAGCATGAGGTCAGGAGTTTGAGACTAACCTGTCCAACATGGTGAAACCCCATCTCTACTAAAAATACAATACAAAAATTAGCCTAGCGCAGTGGTGGGCTCTTGTAATCTCAGCTACTAGGGAGGCTGAGGCAGGAGAATCACTTGAACCTGGGAGGTAGAGGTTGCAGTGAGCTGAGATCACACTACTATACTCTAGCCTGGGTGACAGAGCAAGACTACATCTCAAAAAAAAAAAAAAAGAAAAAAGGTGGTCATCAACAAATAAATGCCCATTATTAATAAATTGTGTTCAATGTTATGAAAGTAAAAACAGTTCATTAAAATACATGGAAAAACAGAGAAGTGGGATGACAAAGTGACAAAGTAGATCATATACAGAACTGTGTGTTTTGCTTTTCAAGGCATAAAGCCAACATAGAATAAGACAAGGCCTCTGGACAACAGAGGATAAAAATGTATCTCATTTTCCATGCTTATGGAGAAAATAGGCTGTGGTAGACAATGTGAAAATTATTCTAATTTTATAGTTAAAATATTTTGGGAAATGATCTATTTTGAGAAAGTCTTGGGCTAGTCTCTTCTGTTTAGGCAAGAATGACATCAGATCAACAAAAAGATTTTCAGTATTGTGCTACTCCACCACTCCTAAATGACTGTTATTGGGACAGAGGCTAGAAATAGAAAGACTGACTCCTTGTAAATAATGTATTTCTAGAATTAACTGTTCTTGACCTTAATAGAGATCTTATGTGCAGTAGTTCCTCTTTATCCATAGTTTTGCCTTCCTTGGTTTCAGTTACCTGCAGTAAACTGCAGTCCAACAATACTAAATGGGAAATTCCAGAAATAAACACTTCATCAGTTTGAAACTGCAAACCATTCTGCATAGTGTGATGAAATCTCACGTCACACTGCTTCGTCTCACCTGGGATGTGAATTATCGCTTTGTCCAGTGCATCCGTGCTGTATACGCCACCCACTCATTAGTCATCGTAATTGCCTGCTCTTGACATCTAACCATCCATAAACATAATTATAGCTCTGTCATCCAGGGTCACCAGAAGCCGATGATCCTCATTCTGAGGTATCGTCAGAAGGCCAATAGTAGTGCAGTGTTATGTCACAATGTCCATGTCATTTACCTCATATCTCATCACATAGGCATTTAATCATCTCACATCATCACAGGAAGAAGACTGAGTACAGTAGTACAATAAAATATTTTAAGAGAGAAAAAAGAGAGATATCACATTCACAAAACTTTTACTACAATATATTGTAGTAAAAATTATTTTAGGCCCGGCACGGTGGCTCACACCTGTAATCCCAGCACTTTGGGAGGCCGAGGCGGGTGGATCACAAGGTCAGGAGATCGAGACCACAGTGAAACCCTGTCTCTACTAAAAATACAAAAAATTAGCCAGGCGCCGTGGCGGGCGCCTGTAGTCCCAGCTACTGGGGAGGCTGAGGCAGGAGAACGGCATGAACCCGGGAGGCGGAGCTTGCAGTGAGCCAAGATCACGCCACTGCACTCCAGCCTGGGCAACAGAGTGAGACTCCATCTCAAAAAAAAAAAAAAATTATTTTAAAAAGTTATAATTGTCATCTTTTATTGTTAGTTTTTCATCTCTTACTGTGCCTAATTTATAAATTAAACATTATAATAAGTATGTACATACAGAAGAAAGTATAGTGTATATAGAGTTAGCTACTATCCTCAGTTTCAGGCACGTACTATGGGTCTTGGAACATATCTCCAGCAGATAAGGGAAGGTTACTGTGTGGGCAACTGTTTTGTTTTGTGAGATTAATGTATAGTTTGTCTTATGTCTTTACCTTTATTTGATTTTGCTATCAGAGTAATATTTAATCTTAGTGTACTGTACTGTTTCTAAATTTTATACACTTGTCAAGCTTCTTAGACATTTTTGAATAATGCATATTTTAGGCTCTTTCATGAAAACTCAGAATTAGAATTTCTGCTCTGGATCCCTGAAAATATGCATTTTAAACATACTTCCAGATAATTATATGCACACTGAAGTTTGTGACCTATAGGTGTAATGATTAATCCCAGTGGCTTCGTAGTCTAAAAATTTATCAGTCATCTGACTTTTGAAAATATTCTTTATCTTAATTGACTCGCTTATGAAGTAGAGATAAAAAAATCTTGCTAAATAAGAGAGGTTTTAAGAATTATTTAAAATACTATTTGCAAAGAACATAGCTTGGACAAAGGACTTTTTTTCACAAATACTTCTTTTGATACTTTTAAAAATTGATTTCATATTTATAGCACTTGTGTTATTATAAGTCACTACCTAAGTGGGTTCCAGGTTCATATTTACATTCAGTTCAATTTTAATGCAACATAACAACTCTCCATTCAATTTTATTTATCTATTTCATGGCTAAAGAAATCCTTGAGCGTTCTGTTATTCTTTCACAGAGAGTACTCAAAGTCAGAATCGTTACTGTTCTGACTCAAGGAATATTTAACTGGATAATGGATTTAGAGATCTGGGATGTGATTTTGACTGCCCTTCCTGGAAAAGTCATAATGCGTCAGACCATGGAAACAGGAGCTGAGTTTCTCACATACAGTTATGTACCATCAAAGATCATTCTCATCGTGAAATGGGAAGTAGAATATTTTACTCACCAGTCCTAAGGAAGCACCATCTATCTAAGTTCATTCATTTTATAACGTAGAAGGTATAATATGGAATTGGAAAGGAGCAAAGAGAGTCGCTGCTGTCCACCTGGAGTCCTATGAGAATAGTGACCCAGGAGGAATAACAAACTTTAGCCTATGCCAGGCCTGAAGGCACTGTCTGAATTTACAATACCTACCAGGTGTGGGAATCTAAGCCATGAAATTAACGTAAACATATTTGCACCATGATGAAAAACCTAAAGCATCTTAACAGAGGCAAAAGATAATCCTCTGTTCTCCAGAAGGACCCCTCCATGACTGATGGAACTGGAAGACCAATGGAAAATATGCCCCAACAATGGCAAACTGCTTGTCAAACATCACAAATAACACAAAAAAGAAATTTCTATAAGAGAGCCATAAGTTACAACAAATATAGGAAGGTGAACCCCAAAAACTAAAAAAAATTGTCAATTTGTTGTTTCAAAGTACTGTAAATGTATTAATACCAACAACTAAAGAAGATAAAACATAAATAGAAGAACAAAAGAAAAAAGAACCAGAGGATATTTGAAATAACCAAATAAAATTACAGAAGTGAAAACAATAATCATTTGATATGGGGAAAAAAGCCCTCAATGGACAGATTAAACAAAAGATAGGCACAGTTGATAAGAAATAATTAGAGCGTGGATTTGAGGAAAAGTCATGCAGAGAGTAGAACAGAGAGGTTATTATACAGAAAAAAAAAATAATAATAAGAAAAAAGGAACATGGAAGACAGAAGAAAAGTCACCAAATTAAGTCAAATAGGTTTTCCAGAAATAAAAAATAACAGGAAATGTGAAGATAATATATTTCAAAATATAATGGTAAATTTTTTTCTAGAATTGATAAAAGATAAACTCTTAGATTGAGAGACCACCCAAAATACCAAGAAGGATGGCTTAAAATAGAAAATTTGGTGTGTGGCAATTGTCGTTAAGAATGTGGGGAGTCCAGAACTCTTGTGCGCTAGTACATGTATGGCAAATTGGTATAGCCACTCTAGAAGATGGTCTAATATTATAATGCAAAATCAATTATAGAACCCAATGCGAGTACAGAAACACTTTTAGAAGTATTCTTGTACTTTATTTTAGAAGTATTCCTGTACTTTATTTTAGAAGGATTCTTGTACTTTCTTTTAGAAGTATTTCTGACTTCTGCTTCCGGAACTACATATCATCCCTACCTTCACTCCCAAAAAAATTCTTAAATTGATCCTAAGGGAACATTTACAAAAGTGCTTTCCATCGTTCTCTCTAGGTTAGCAGAGAGTTGGAGGCAACCCAGGTGTTTGTCTCCAAAAGATAATTTAAATGTAGTGGATAGTAATTCCATTTTTGCCCTAGATAGAGCAAAGGAGCCCAGCATGAGGGTTTGACCAACTAGCTTAGTCCACCATCAATCACCAAGTAGAAGTTCCATCACCGTTTACCATTGTGGCTTCCCCATTATCTGGTCTTATTTCAAACATTCTTATTACATGAATTTTGAATCTTTTTATTTTACACTCCACTTTTCTCAAGCTCTCATGTTTTCCAACATTAATGGTTTTTATTTTTTTTTCCATCTGTGCTGTATTCTGGTTAATTGCTCATATGCTAATTCAGTTTATGATTCTCTCTTCATTTGTATCTAATTTGCTGTTTAAATTGTTGATTAGATTTTTTATTCCAATGACTTTATTTTTTATTTCTGGAAATTTGATTAGTTTCTTTTCACAGATATTCCTTTTATAGTGTCTGTATTTTCATGGGATTTTAATTACTTCTGAAATATTTTGATGGTATTAAACTTAATTAGTGTTCTCTTTTTAATTGTTTTATTTTCACAGTGTTTCAAGCTTTAATATTTCTGTTAATTGAGTCAACTAACACTCCCTTTTGGTGCATTGTTTAACTTTTAAACAATAAAATCAAAAAAGCTTTTATTGTAAGCTGATCTTTATTTTTTTTTTAACCGTAAAGATCCTTTCATAGCATAAATTATGAAACTGTCTGGGTAAAGAGATTTTGTGTTTATGATGGTAAGAAATTCTAGGGATATCACTTATCCAGAATTGGTGTTCATTTTATTTTCTAACTATTTAGAATCCAAGATATCTTTTGGTAAATTGAATCACAATATGAGAGATTTTCGGATTCTTAGAAAATTTTCTTATCCCACATTGCAGGCAGAGAGGAAATGAACACAATATTTCCTTTTTTTTTTTGTTTTGGTTCTTTTTAATTTATGTATAATCCTCATAAGATTAAGACTTTTCTTTTGGGTAATACAGTTTTAAATTTTCATCCCTCTATATCAACATTTTCCTTTACTGTTCCTATAGGCATAATGCTCCACTCTCTAGACCAGGGCTCTCAACTTGAGTACTATTGATTTTTGGCGTCACAGAATTCTTTGTTCTGGGTGGTTTTCTTGTGTATTGTAGAATGTTTACCAGAATTCCTAGCTTCTACCCTCTACATGCCATTAGCACCGTTCATACTGTGCCACTCCCATAGTTGTGACAAACAAAAATTTGTCTGCGGATATTGCTTAAGTGTTCCCCTGCTGCAGGGCAAAATTATCTCTTAGCTACTTGAGAGGCTGAGGCAGGAGTATGACTTAAGAAACACTTTGGGCCAGGAGCAGTGGCTCATGCCTGTAATCCCAGCACTTTGGGAGGCCGAGGTGGGTGGATCACCCGAGGTCAGGAGTTCCAGACCAGCCTGGCCAACGTGCTAAAACTCCATCTCTACTAAAAATACAAAAAAAAAATTAGCTGGGCATGGTGACACTTGCCTGTAATCTCAGCTACTTGAGAAACTGAGGCAGGGGAATCGCTTGAACCTGGGAGGCGGAGGTTGCAGTGAGGCAAGATTGTGCCATTGCACTCTAGCCTGGGCAACAAGAGCAAGATTCCATCTCAAAATAAAGAAAGAAACAAAGAACCACTGATGTATGTTGTTACTGATCTTTATCTCTTTCAACTGCTCAATCCTCCTGCCTTCCAACCTCTCCCCACCACGAAAGTAGCACTGCAACAACTCCTCACACGATCATTTCAGTCATTTCCAGTTCATTCTCATGTTTCTGTCCTGGTACCTGAGAAATTTCTTTACAGTCTAGCAATCTCAGCTATACAGTTTTTAAATGTTTGCTTAAATTTGTTGTGCATTTCTGTATGTTTCCAGTGGAAGAGTTTTTGAGTTATTTTAGCATAGCATTTATTGCACGATCAGGAAGAAGTCCTCTGACTCTCCAAAGAGGATTCTCTTCAAAAAACCTGCTCTTTAAAAACCTGATGTAAACTCCTGGTAACCCAATCTAATAATATCCCAATGGCAATTTTAAGCTTCAGGAATATCAGTAACATCAAACATCAAATATCATTGCAAACATCATTAAGTTATTGAGATTCGACCAAATGCAGAGGCTTTTTCAACTTTAGTGTAAAGATCTCTCTTCTGAAACGTAGGTTGCACATATTTCTATTCATTTGTTACCATTCTTACAAAAGAACTACTAGGAATGTCAGAAAGACATTGTCTGAGATGGTTTGTTCCATCACCATGACCCTAATATGTGTAGCCTATTTAAAAGAGATAAAATGCTAATTTTATTCTTATAAAGCATTTATTTAAGTATCAAAATATTTCTTCATAAATTCTTAGACAGTAAAACATTTTATAGTAATGAAGACACCATTGGCTTCAGAGTTAGAACCCTAGGATTAAATTCTGACTCTCAATTATGTGACCTGAGACCATTTGCTTAACTTCTGTGAGCTTCAGTTTCTTTTTCAGGTTACAATAATTACTGCTTTACTGAAAGTTTTATAGATGTAATAAGACAATGTTTATATATTCTTTACTAAAATATAACGAGCTAGGCACAGTGGCTTATACCTTAATCCCAGTGCTTTGGGAAGCCAAGGTGAGAGGATCATGTGAGGTCAGGAATACAAGACCACCCTGGCAACATAATGAAACCCTGTCTCTACTAAAAATTTTTTTACATTAAGTGGGAGTGATGGTGCGTACCTGTAGTCTTAGTTACTTGAGAGGCTGAGGCAGGAGTATCACTTAAGCCCAGAAGTATGAGGTTATGACGAGATGATCAAGCCACTGCATTCAAGACTGGATGACAGGGCAAGACATCATCTCTAAAAAAGTGAAAGAAAGAAGGAAAGAAGGAAAGAAAAGAAAAAGAAAGAAAGAAGGAAGGAAGGAAGGAA
>NW_016805053.1:1157227-1185218 GCF_001698545.2 Rhinopithecus bieti
AGAAAGAAAGAAAGAAAGAAAGAAAGAAAGAAAGAAAGAAAGAAAGAAAGAAAGAAAGAAAGAAAGAGAGAAAAGGAGAAAAAGGGAGAGAGGGAGAGAGAGAGAGAGGGAGGAGGGAGGGAGGGAGGCAGGAAGGAAAGAAGGAAGGGAAAAGAAAGAAGGAAATAAAGAGCTTTACAATCATAAAATATCACAATTTATAGATAAATCTATAGGAAATGT
Source organism: Rhinopithecus bieti (assembly GCF_001698545.2). Classification (NCBI taxonomy): domain Eukaryota; kingdom Metazoa; phylum Chordata; class Mammalia; order Primates; family Cercopithecidae; genus Rhinopithecus; species Rhinopithecus bieti. Next base: position 1,157,450 of record NW_016805053.1, read on the forward strand.
TGAGTTTGAGGTTTTTCAAAATCACAGACACAAATAATGGACAAAATAAAAATTTAGACTTGTAAAATGTTTAATCCAAATTCCTGACACTGGAGTTAGTGACCTCTGCCCTTCACAGAAAGCTAGCTAGTCAAGAATCTGGTCATGTATAGGACAAACACCAGCTTTTCTCAAAATTCTCTGAGATGAACTGAGTCCGGCTTCCAAAATATGAGCCTTTAAATATTTGTTATTTTCTAGGTATAGCCAGTCAAATTCCTTTAAAAGATCACCCTACTTTGGAATTCTGTTGGAAACCTGATTTCAGGTACTTTGACATGATTCTGGGTTGTGTTGCTAAAATGTTTCAGGGTAATTATAGACATAATACTATGTTATTTGTCAGGCGGAAAGAGAAATTCATCATACCTCATCATTTTTAGACTATTTGTAGATCAACCAGTGACTTCAAGGAGGGAGCACGAATTATCTGCAACTTTCTTTGAATTATTCAGTACCTGCCATGCATGATTCTAATTGTTTCAAAGGTATCTCCCTTAGAAATAAGTGGCTTTTCAGCCAAACTTTTGCCTGCATCTTTGTTCAATATGCAACAGCTTTATATCACTACTGAATTATAGAAGAGAAAGTTACATTTATTGACAATATATGTGTATATACAGACACATCCACATGAAATATATATGTATATGTGTATATTTCTGTACACACATGTGTAATCTGTATATACACGTAAATGTATGCATATATACATATGCATATATGTATAAATACATACAGATACACAAAGCACAAACATGCATACACACACACACACACACACACACATAAATACATTCACAGCTCTTCTTGTTCTGAAAGTGATGAACATATTTTTCCACACGGGAAAATATTTTATGGTGAGCAAAATTGTGAATATAATAATGATAACAAGGTAACATTATATAAGTGGAAGATACACTAGAAATCAGAGGAGTTATTGAAGGAAGGCTGTGGAGGTCACCCTTGTAATGAGATGGAGAGGAGACAGCCTTGAGTTCCCTCTAGAGGTTGGTGTGTGGAGGTGTTTCTCCTCTACACTTTTTTCTCTTCTTCTTGTCCTAGGGCAGTTAGAGGAAGGCTGTTCCCCTAGAGAGAAAAATGTAGTATCAGGAAGAGAAGAAAACCTTTCCCTGTTTTATTTTAATTCCATTTTATTTTAATCCTTCTAAGTGTTTCTTAATGGCCATCTTGAAAATGACATAGGTAATAAGATTCCTAAAGATTGATTAACAGTTCCTTAGAACACTCAAAATATCAAGACATTGTTGGAATTAAATTTAGCCATATCTATACTATATCCTAGGTCAAGCAGTGGCTTAACTTTAATTTTCCCATTTCTTTTCTTTTCTTTTCTTTCTTTTTTTTTTTTTTTCAGACGGAATCTTTCTCTGTCGCCCAGGCTGGAGTACAGTGGTGTAATCTCAGCTCACTGCAGCCTCCCAGGTTCAAGCAATTCTCCTGTCTCAGCCTCCTGAGTAGATGGGATTACAGGCATATGCCCCCACACCCAGCTAATTTTCATATTTTTAGTAGAGACAGTGTTTTGCCATGTTGGCCAGGCTGGTCTCAAACTCCTGAACTCAGGTGATCCTCTCACCTTAGCCTCCCAAAGTGCTGTGATTGCAGGCATGAGCCACTGCTTCTGGCCCCCATTTCTTATAATACTTTACTACATGCCCAGCCAGAATTACAAGTCTAGGGTACAAAATGGGTACCAGATAGCAACATAGAATCTCAGAAATATCAAATGTCAAATTTTTTTGTAATGCTATAAAACATGTTGTGAACTCATTATCAATTCCATCATTTGGTAACACAGAGCGAGTAAATTCTAACAACATGATTATATCTTTATCTTAATCCTGAAATATTTGAAAAGTTTTTTTTTTTTTTTTTTTTTCTGTTTATATAATCGTCTCACTTTCTCCTGGCCATGGAGGAACTCAGCCAGAAGCCACTTCACCATCAGCTAATGCCTGGTACGCAAGTGAAACTGAGGTTGCTCCTTTAACACCTGTTAACGTGGAGTACCCACCCTGCCTTTCTTTTTTTTTTTCTTTTTTTTTTTTTGTCCCTTTCCAAATTCCATGAAGATATTTAAAAAATTAGAATACCAAGATAGCACCGACATTTTTCAGACAATGCACTGAAGATCCCCCAAATAAACCGTGACTACTGAACAGCTTACAATCATCAGTACAAATTCCATCATGAAGTAGGAATATTAAAAGAGGAAAACGTGATAGTGCCCGGTCTGAATTCACTGTTGCATACCACAGCATGGTATTATCTGGGGAAACAAGGTAGTCAGGAGAATTATAAGAACAAGAGCAAGTTTTTTTGTGTTTTCATTTGTGTGTATCTCCAGCATCTATTCATTAATCCTAATTGTCTAGAATCCACCTGTGAACTGACAGGAATTTACATAAACAATACATTGAGGACTTCTCCAATTATTTATAGCTACATAAAAACCACACCAAATTTTATGCCATAAAGCACCAACTTATTATTTTCTCTCAGAATTCTGTGGATTGACCTGGCCTAAATAGCAGCTATCATTTGTGAGATTTCAGTCAGATGACAGCTAATGTTATCTGAACATTGACTGGGGTGGATAAAGACATGACTCACTCTGATGGCAGGTAATCACCATTCTCACTGGGTAATCCCATTTGCCTGGAGGTCAAGTGGGATTGTTGCCCAAAGGACCCCCACATGACCTCCTCATGAAGGTTGGACTTCTTACCTTTTGGTGGCTGGATTGCAAAAACTGGAAGAAGCCCAGAAAGAAGCCTCAAAGCCTTTTATGACCTCACCTTGGAAATACAACATCACTTTCACTAAGTAGAATCATCAACAATCATTATGATAGCCTAGATTTAAGGAGAGGTGAATTTGATTTCAGCTCTTGATGTGAGAAGCAGCATGCACAAAAAAGTAGAAGAACAAACTGATGGCAGACATCTTTGTACACTAGCTACCACAAAAGGTTAACTGTAGTTCTGATTACCATACCTTGGAGAAACAATTTTTACTACTAATACATACTGACACCTCTTCATAACTTAAAACACTAAATACTTAGGCAGAATTTTACAATGATGGTATCTCCTAATCCCCCAGGTAATTCCTGAATTCCCTCACTTCCGTTAACACTCAATCTATATGTTTAATATCCCCTGATCTCTATTTCCATTGTACAAATATTCTCATTGACCTCTAATCACCACTTTTAGCTTCTTGCACTTCTAGCATCCTAATTGTAGGTTGAGTGGACTATGTCCAAGGGTACAGCCTACTTTCATACACCAAATTTATCATGGGAAAAGCTGTAAGCAATTTCATGGTCTTGCATTCCTCAAACACATGCTCAAGCTGGCTGTTAAAAAATTTCTTCAACACAGTGGGATCCAACAATTCTTTTAGCTCTGAGCCACTGCTATTGAAAGTTGACTACATGGAGGAATAAATAAGATTTCAGTAAAATATAAAATATAATATAACCTTCTTATATTATATGTGCTTCTCCCTGAAACTTTGTTGTTTCTAAGCATTTAATATTATTCCCTAGACCACGAATAAACTGTGCCACTGAGTGAAAAATCTTTCTTCAACTGCTTTTATTTATGATTCCATTTCAATAGAAATAAATAACTTCTCAACCCCCAAGTGCAACCTAATAATGAGACGAAAATCACTTGAGACCTTCCTGCACATCATCCCACCCACTGGTATCTGCTCCCCTCAAGGGAACACATTGTAAAATTGAGTCAGCTGAGATCCTATAAAATAATTTCTATTGGCCGAGTGCAGTGGTTCACGCCTGTAATCCCAGCACTTTGGGAGGCCGAGGAGGGCAGATCACGAGGTCAGGAGATCGAGACCATCCTGGCTAACATGGTGAAACCCCGTCTCTACTAAAAATACAAAAAATTAGCCAGGCTTGGTGGCGGGTGCCTGTAGTCCCAGCTACTCTGGAGGCTGAGGCAGCAGAATGGCGTGAACCCGGGAGGCGGAGCTTGCAGTGAGCCGAGATCGCACCATTGCACTCCAGCCTGGGCGACAGAGCAAGACTCTGTCTCAGAAAAATAAATACATAAATAAGAAAAGAAAATAATTTTTATTTCCACAGACATCAAATTAGACCCAGTAGATCCAAAGGGACCTTAGCTAAGCAGTGGCCCATAGAGAACATTCACATATGATCCTTTAGTGTCCCTGGATAAACCCAGAAACAGATCTTAGTGAATAGATTTCCACACAATCTGGAATTCACACTCTTGAGGTAGAGCTTTGTCCATGATAACATGATTCTTAACGTTTAAAAACATGAATACATATGTTTAGACTTAAAAAATAAATGCTTATTTTCACTACCTTCAGAATCTCAGCAACAGAAACTTTCTGAGAATGAAGCCTGCTCATTGAAAGACACACCTTAAACCAAATTTCTTATTTTTGATAAAATCAACCTTGCCGTTCCTTCCTCTGAGAACTAGGAAACCCTGTCTAAGGTTGGTGTGTTCTCTCTTACTGTGAATAAGCAAGTAAACTTTAGTAGCTCGGTCAACAAGTCGTGCTGATGTTTAGGGAGCTTCGAATTTCCACCAAAAGAAGTGGCTCAGATGATTTTTTTTTTTTTTTTTTTTTTTCTTTCTTGCATTTGACCCCAAAGCACAGGCAACAAAAGCAAAATAGCCAAATTGGATTACATCAGACTAAAAGCTTCTGTACGGCAAACAACAAAACAAAAAGGCAATTTATAGAATGGCAAAAAAATATTTGCAAACCATACGTCTGATAAGAGATTAATATCTGAAATATATAAGGCACTCAGACAACTCGATAGTAAGAAAACAAATAACCTGATTAAAAGTTTGCAAAGGACCTAAATAGACTTATTTCTTCAAAAGAAGACATACGAATGGTCAACATGTATATGAAAAGGCACACAACATCACCAATCATCAGGGAAATGCAAATTAAAACCGCAGTGAGATATCAGTTCACATTTGCTTGCCATGTTGGACCTCTACTGATTCCAATATGGAGGGCACCTTGTTGGAGAGGCTGCAGAGAAGACTGAAGCCAGGGAATGAGACGTTGGGTTTATTCAGGACTTACATACAGAGGCCATCCAGTGGCAGTGAGTTGGACAGGAGAACTGCTAAAGTTTGTAAAAAGCACAGAGTTTATATATCATTTTCACTTAGCAGCTTCCACCCAACAACCTCCATTTAACCCAAAACAAAAGGCCTGGATCCCCCGTATGCCTACATGCCCACAAGTGGGCCTGGGGTTCAGATGTCCTGCATAGATAAGGAGTGAATCTTCAGGTTGACCCCTCCCAGGTTCCTTAGCTTGGAACTCCAAACACATATTCTTTTTAGACCATAGGGTCATTCTCAGGATATGCTTTTTACAGTGAAGGGCTCTGTTCAGCTGTGTTTACATTCTTGGTCTTATAGGGATGAGAAGAAAAAATCAATTGTCCTTGATGGGTCTGGATCTTAGGCAGAGAAGGACTTCAGGAGGACAGTGAGTAGGGGATGGTCAGAGAGAACTTGAGGTTTCTTCAATTCAGCATGTCAACAGTCTATATTTTGGCATATCTGTTTCTGAGCCCCAACATTGCTCTATATCATAAATATATACAATTTTTATTTTCCAATTAAAAATAATTAAAATTGTTTTATTGAAAAATAGTGCTCAGAATGCTGAAAACAAATCTGTCAAAGTCCTAGCAGAGGGGTAAACATAAAGTTGGCACAGGCATGCAAATATGGCATCAAAAGGTCAAAAGTATCACTGTTATTTTTCCCTCTATCCTAGGTCACATAAAGGATGTGCTCAAAAAAGGCTTGTACATCCTGAAATATTAAGGGCCAATCCTGGCTTTGGGACACTTCCCAGATCCTCTGAATTCTCTGAGTTAATGTTAGGAAATATCTAGGAAGCCATCTTTCCCGTTCCTTCTAGGTCATTGCAGATACACACACTTGCAGGTGAAACTGTCATTGCAAAGATTATGACAGTGAGAAAAATCTAACATAACTGACTCTATCTTCCTTCTAGCCTTCTAGGCTGACTGTCTTCACACATTCCTGGGCGTGGGCCAAGATTACTACAGGAGAAATTTAGTTTATAGTTTCACTTGGAAAAGATGATAATATTACCAGAAAGGGATCTCAGTCTAGAGAGGGTTCTTGGATCTCACACAAGAAAGAATTTGAGGTGAATCCATAGAGTAAAGTGAAAGCAAGTTTATTAGGAAAGTAAAGGAATAAAGAATGGCTAATCCATAGACAGAGCAGCCCCAAGGGCTGCTGGTTGGCTATTTTTATGTCTCTTTCTTGATTATATGCTGGACAAGGGATGGATTATTCATGAGTTTTCTGAGAAAGGGGTGGGCAATTCTTGGAATTGTGGATTTCTCCCTTTATTAGACCATATAGAGTAACTTCCTGACATTGCTATGGCATTTGAAAACTGTCGTGTTGCTGGTGGGCGTGCTTTTTAGCATATTAATGTATTATAATTAACATATAATGAGCAATGAGGACAACTAGAGGTCACTTTCATGGCCATCTTGGTTTTGGTGGGTTTTAGCCGGCTTCTTACCACAATCTGTTTTATTAGCAAGGTTGTGACCTGTATCTTGTGCTGACTTTCTATATCATCCTGTGACTAAGAATGCCTAACCTCCTGGGAATGCAGCCCAGTAGGTCTCAGCCTTATTTTACCCAGCCCATTTTCAAGATGGAGTTGCTCTGGTTCAAGCGCCTCTGACAATGATAGTCCCTATCTAAAACTAACTTCCTTCTTGCTCAAGGAATGAAAATCTAATGAAAGGCCACAAGATTAGGATTATGGGAGGGGCCTGAACTCTCAGTAGTCATGTGGCCAGAAGCCACAGATTGGTAACTTCCTCAATTACTCCTGTTCTACTGTAGATAACATCATTATTAAAGAACCTAAGATTGGTTTTTTAAAATGTCTTTTAGACTTTTGCATTCCGGCAACTGACTGACCCCACTGGGACTCAGGACTCATGACTCATCCAGTCCTCTGGCCCTCACGCAGAGGCAGGCTCAGCAAACAAGAACCATTTTCCACAGCCTTCTGATTGCATCCCCAACCAATCAGCAACTCCCATTTCCTAGTCCCCTGCACACCAAACTATCCTTGAAAAGCTCTAACCTCTGGACTTCTGGAAGACTGATTGTAATGATAACTCTATCACCTACATGACCAGCCTCTTTCTTTACTGCAAAGCCACAGTCTCAGTGAACTGGTTCTGTCTGTGCAGTTCTTCTTGTGCAGCAGGCAGGAAGAACCCATTGGGTGATTATACACACACATTCATACGCATGTATACACACACAAATGTACATGAATACATAGAAAGAGAGAGAGAGAGAGACATGGGCTGTGCCTATTCTTGCCCCCCACTTACCTAGAATTAGGACAGCCTTTGGAACAACTCTAAAACAGAACAGACGTCTTAACACATTAAAACACTGATACAATATTGAAGATTCATTCCATGGGGAAATGGGGAAGAAAAGGTATAACACATAGCAGAAACTTAATAAAGTCCCTTATTAGACATATTCATTGTTTCTCCCTCCAAGTTCCTTAAATTAGCAACCACTCCTCTCTCCTTTCTTTTGCTTCCCGCTTAATACAAATCCCTTCTATAGTTCAGAGCAACCCAGCCCTTTCTATCTCTTAACAAAACAAAAGTCTGCAATTAGCTAAAATTCTCCTTCTTAGAACTCAATTTGGGGAACAATCATCTGCTACTCCAGCCAAAGCAAGTGGAGGGGTGGTGGGGTGGGGGTGTCACCTTCTCTCATAAAAGAATTTACCCCAAAATTTTACATACACATTTCATTTGTACAATATTCAAGTTACATCAGACCTCCGTAATTGAACTTTGGCTAAATCTAAATCATGTATGCTGAAAACGGAAGTAATATTCTACCAGAGGAAGAAGTTTTTAATCAAGAGGAAGTAATAGGAGGCTATAGAAAAATATTCAATGACCTGGAAAATTAAAATGAGGATTAATTTCAACCAACAACCTGCTCTGTGTATGTGTGTGTGTGTATACGTGCATGCGTGTGTGTGTAGGAAAAAGAAAGAGAGGGACAGAGACAGAGAGAAAGGGAAAGAGATTTAAATAGAGAAAAGCAAACTATCTTTGTTTTTCAGGTAATTATGTGTTTATTTGCTCTGCTGCAATAGAAAGTGGCTGAAACTGATTTACATTTAGGACATAAAATTGAACACTGAATAAAGATAATAATAGATAAGTTACATACATATATGCATAGTGACACCCACATTAACATTTAAAAGATGTGATATTTTTGTTATGTCCCTAAATCCCTATGTTATTTAAATGAGGAAAATCACTGATGCTTAGAGTAATTCAGGAGAAAAAGAAAGCATTTTAGTGAAGGGGACAGATGACTGGACTTAGAAGAGAAATAGTGTATGAGTTCTTTCACTGACTGATTGTATAAGATTGGCCTCATCTCTTCCCCAATTTAAACACTGGGCTTTGTTTTTCCAGGAAAATGAAGCAGTTGAATTAAGATAAGCTTCAACCCTATTTTGCCTATGGACACCCTGGGTTTATAATTGTGCTAAAAAGTGTGGCCATGGCCAGAAATACGTAATCATAGTGTTTGAGATGTACTGATTTAGGAGAGGCTTAACAACAATTTGGTGCTGTGGTAGGTTGGTTTTCTGTTATTGTTGCTGCTGTTGCTGCTGCTGCTGCTGCTGTTGTTCTGGGAAAACAAATATTCTTTGCTGATCGTCACTGTTCTGAGGTGTGTGCATCAAATAATAGGCAGTTTTCAAGCCTCTTTGACAGGTGCAATTACACGCAACCAGACTCCCACACGAATAAGCCTGATGAAGTCAGACATCTGTTTTCCTACATACACAGCTCTCATCCCACTAGCACCTCATGATATTCTTTCCTCTAGTGGAGTATGATAAGTGGCAAGTTCTCAGGAATTTGAATATTTGAATTAATCCTCAAACAGCCCAGCCATCATGTCCATAGATGGACACACGGACATGAGATGACCCAAAGGAGAAACATATAGTGAGGACAGTGCCAGACCAATGGGACAGCAGGAAGGAACTGCTGGCCTTTAGCTTCAGAACTTACCCTGACAATGTAGGTTAACTTCCTGTGCACATCAAAGTCTCGTTTTACCTAGAGTGAGAAGGCTTAAATTAGCTTTAGATTAAGGCCAAGCAATTTCCACAATTCTCTTCCAGCAGCAATGAAGAGGAATAAGAGAATCCAAAAATACAAATTCCAAGAGATGCTGATCACAACTAGTGGATGAATTAAATAACCACGAGAAAATAAAACCTGCGGACAGAGCATGAACTGCCTGCTTTTCAGGCTGAAGACTGTAACTCAGTGACTGTCCTTGTCATGGGCTTATGGCCGTTCTCTTGGAAGAGATGGATAACATGGAAGGAAGTCTATTGCATAATCCAGGACAATGAGGAACGAAGGAGGCCCTGCTAACACAGGAGGCCTTGTTAACACAAGGACTGGGCTATGCTTTTGCTAAATATTAATTCCTCCATTTTATAATGATTTTTACTATTTTGAACTGAATTGCATGTAAATATTGCTTTTTCATTGTAGCAGAGTTATACCCTGTTGATATACATCTATTGATAAATTACATGCAATCACATCATCCCCAATGCCTAATTAATAAATTCATCCTTTGATAAGTTTGGTTTTACAAATTGAAGGTCACAAAATGGAAATTTACTTCTTCTCTTTCTTTCTCTCCTAATCAAAATATTGGCTGTAACAATATTTACTATCATAAAGCAAATTACATTGACTACATGCTATATCAACTGATTATTTATTTATTTATTTATTTATTTGAGATAGAGTCTCACTCTGTCACCCAGGCTGGAGTGCAGTGGCGCTATCTGAACTCACTGCAACCTCTGCCTCCTGGGTTCAAGTGATTTCCAAATAATTTTTGTGTTTTTAGTAGAGACGGGGTTTCATCACGTTGGCCAGGATGGTCTCAAACTCCTGACCTCAAGTGATCTGCCTGCCTCGGCCTCCCGAAGCACTAGGGTTACAGGCATGAGCCACCGTGCACGGCCTCAACTAATAATTTCTATTTAAAGACTGTATAAGAGATAATTCTTTATAAATGGAAGATTTGTACATAAATCTTCTATAGTCCATGCCCCTTAGAGCAATATTTCAATATATTTTTTATGCAATAAATTTATGCTGTTTTAGGAACTATGGTAGGTGTAACGTAGGCAATACTGAACAGAGCTGATAAAACCTGTCATTATAGCATACACAGATCAACACAGAAATGAATATATAATTTTCATTTTGGTTACATATGTAATCGTCCTCTGATACTCAATATTACTGGACACTTATTAAGTGCCTTCTACATGTCAGGCATTAAGTAAACAAAAGTAATAAAACTCAGATCTGCATTCAAGTGTCTTAAGCCCCAGTTGGAGATAGACCCATATTTACATTGTTTGAAAGAATAGTGGAATTAAATGAAACGGAAAAATTGAAGACAGTGCCTAAAAATGTTGGAGTATTTATTTCTGGGAGTCTGGGCTACTGCTTTATCTTCCTTCTAGCCTATCACATATTCCATATTTTATATATTCTACTTTTCACAATAGAAATATAATAATTTGTTTATAATCTATGAATGTATAACAGCACCAATAAATGGTGAATGTAGTAAGTAATGCATTACATCAATTAAGGGAAAGCATCAAGGGTTGGAGTGTAATAGTGGAAGTAATGTACTAGTTGGCAAAAATGATATCTAGTTGGTAAAAGTCAACTTGACAAATCTAGATAGAATAGTATAATCAACAAAGTAGAGGGAAGGAAGTCATATTCCAACTATTGAATTTAGCATGTGGAAAGGACCTGAGACTAGAATGTTAATGGTAGGATCTAGAATGCCTTCAATAAGAGTTTCAAGTTAATATAAATGCTACATTGGAGATGAGGCTGGAAAAGTGGATTGGGGCTAGCTTGTGGAGGGCCCACAAAATCCACGGTCATTTAAATAGTGGAGAATAATTTAGGATTTGAGGAAGATGGTTCTAATTAGTATTTATTGAATACTTTTTTCTTTTTATTGAAAAGAGATCTCACTGTGTTGACCAGGCTGGTCTGAAACTCCTGGCCTCAAGAGATCTCTTCTCTGCTAGAATTACAGGAGTGATTACAGAGTTCAGGCACAACCATTGAATACTATAAGATGGTTTAGTTGCTCTGACTTCATGTGAGGACTCTGAATAGACTAGTAGAACTAATATTGAAAAGGAAGAAATAGATTAACAGGTGTGATTCAGAAATAACTGATAGGACGCCCTAACTACTTATGTTTGTTGGTAATGTGATAACGAACAATCAAGGATGACTCCAATGCATTGGACTTGAGTGGCAGGGGCAGTGTCATAGTGCAGAGAGAAAAGATAAATTTAGAGAATTAGGCAAGTTAGAAGACACAAGATGAGTTCATTTTTGCTGTATGTGGTATGATTCTACAATCACCTTGGCACACAGGCAACAAGTGAAGGTCATATATTTAGCTTTCAAAAATATATAATCAGGTAGGTGGTAATTTGATTAAACTCTTTTTATTTTATGGCAACCTTCATCTTTGTATTCCACAGCCTATTACACATATCTTGAATCATTTTAGAAGTATAATAAGTGATTGCCTAATGGGAACTGAAATCTCCAAGGAAGCATGAATAGACTTTCATGAGAAGAAAACTGAAAATTGATTTTTGGTGGAGGTATGTATTTGAGGAGTAGAGACCAATCCAAAAGACTGGAAGGAAAATATAGAAAGATGATAGGGGAGTAAAGAGAGGGTAGTGCCAAGGATGCTGAGGGAGTAAGGAATCCTAAGGAAGAAAAAGTGGAAAATAAATTAGAACTCCGCACATATCAAAAAGAAAGGAATAGAAAATAGACCATAGGCTTTGGTCTAAAGAGGCCTTTTGTGGCCAAGTAAAGAGTTAGTGATTTTAATGAGAGAGAGTGGAAGCTAGATTCCAAAGGAATGGAGAGTAGGAAAGCTCTGAGCGTGCAAAGACAGCCAGCAAGATTTCCCAATTTGGAAGTCTCAGGGTACAAGAAGAATGAGATGGCAATGATGGTAGCTCCAAATAGTATGAGAATTGCAGGAAAATATTTATGAAATTAGAGGAGCTTTCAGCCTTTCAGCAGAAAGAAAGCACGATAGTTCTTTTTAAGAAACTGTTTTCATTTTTGAATGTATTTAAAACTATTGCTTTTTTGCCTTATGATGCTATATACTTCATTACATTTTCAGCATTAGTTATTAAAGAAATCAGTTTTAAGCACATGTTGGGGTGTGCACTAACTTGCTTTTTGCTAACTCTTCTACTGACGCTGTAATCTGCTTGATACTAATTCACTCTAATTCCATAGAATGGATTATACTAGAAGAAGATAAATCGATTTTTTAAAGAAAAAGAAAGACTTGGAAAAGTGAATGTCAAACACATTTTTTTTTTTCATTCAGCAATATCTGGTTAGCTGTAACTGATGCTTGTTATTGCAATAGATTTTGAAATCCTGCCTTAAAGACTTTCATGGGATTAGTGGATCAGTGAGCGTTATTTAAGGTTTTGCCTCATTTACTGTGATTTAGGAAGCAAGATGTACAACAGACAAATCCTCGGCACTTTATGAATGGTGCTGCCACCTAAGGCATGCAGCCAGCCAATACTCATAGTGTGAAATTTTATAATTTTTCCCTGATATGTGTATTTTGTGTCTATATATGTGTGTAATAAAAGTGCTTTGAGGATTGTAAAGCACTCTTTAAAAATGTTTTCACTTTATTTACTATAAATACTGTACTCTAGATGAGCTACTTGACCAAAACTATTGAGCTGCTTAGTTGATGATCAGATTTTTTTTTCCGGTAAATAAAGCTCTCTGAATTAATTAATCAAAGAATTTTGCAGAATAAGATTCATGGCAATTTTTGTTTTAAACCTGAGGTTCCCAAGAAAGGCTATCAAACCATGAAGCAATCCTTGAAATAGTAACAATAATTATAATATATAATATCTTGTAACAATTTATGATTTTAAAATAATGTATTCATTATATGTTTACATGTTTTATACTCATGTCTACAAAATGAAAATGAGGCTTTAATGTATAAAAAGCCTAACTAAGCTTGGGTGAAAAACCAAGGAAACATAGAATAGCACTAATCACCTATCCTAACTATGCACCTTTACACACATCACGCATTTAGCAAATAGTCCTTTCTAAGGAGGCAAAATCATGCTGTTTTTGTTGTTGCTGTTGTTGTTGTTGTTTTGTCATTGTGATTGTTTTTTAAGACAGACTCTTGCCCTGTCACGCAGGCTGGAGTGCAGTGTGCAATGGTATGATCTTGGCTCTCTGCAACCTCCACTTCCCAGGTTCAAGTGATTCTAGTGCCTCACCTCCCAGTAGCTGGGACTACAGGGATGCACTACCACACTAGGCTAATTTTTTGTACTTTGAGTAGAGACAGGGTTTTGCTATGTTGACCAGGCTGGTCTGGAACTCCTGGCTTCAAGTGGTCTGCCCTCGTCAGCGTCCCAGAATTCTGGGATTACAGGAATGAGCCACAGCATCAGGCCCAATGCTGTTGCTTTATCGACTTTTTTTCATCTGCAAAAGCATGAAGAAGAAATTAAAATGAGTAAAGAGATTCAGGAAAAGTCTTCCCAAACTGAAAAAAATAAAGTCAGTTCTTATACAACACTTACCAATGACTACAACTTGTCTACATTTGTGTTAGGCACACCCTTCAAAATGGTGACTCAAACTGTTGAAAGCAACAATCATACAATAGCTGTCATTCTGACAGTATGGAAATCAGTTTGAAATTTCTGTAAAACATTACACTTCCATGTCATATTTGTGTGACAAATCTCTGTTAAACACTTGCAAATTTGTAGAATGGTTTATCCACACTATCACATTTAACACTGATTCTGTGAGAGGGGGCTTATTTTGACCATTTCCAGACAGGAAGCAGGTACTGAGAGGTGTCAGAAGTGGTAAAACCAGAATTTTCCATTCAAGCTTCCTGTCTCCCAGGCAAGGGTTTTCAGAAAGCATCTTTGTGTGGGGGTATGAAAGAGATTAGAGATCATATGGATATAAATTCAAGTCTTAATTCTAACACCTGACAGGTAACTTTACAAGCTTCACTACAAGTATTGTTAAGATCTTTGAACGTTCTTTGCTGCAGGGTTTTTGTGAGGCTTAAATGAGATAATGTTTATGAAAGCACTTTGTAAGTATTAATTTTCTATCAAAATGTTAACAGTTGTGATGTATTTGCCAAAAGAAAGCTGTACTGATATTTGGAATGGCCTTGTGGGAATGATTTTAATGGGAAATAAATTGCCTGTGAAACAGTCCCAATCACGAATGCAAATCCTGCTGGCAAATGTGGCAGAGCCTGGAAAAGACACATTCAGATATTGTCTCTTTATCCCTCTAATGTCTCTGTGACTAAGGGAGTGTAGCAGCTGCTGCTATTACTATCACTGTCACAATCGTTATTTTTAAACTATTGATGGAAAACCCAAGAACAGGGAAGTGTGATGTGCATCTTTCTGTGGTGTGTTTGAAGAGTGTTTATGTGTCTGTGTAAGTTTTAACTCAATGCCTAGTACATAGAAGACACTCAACAAACTGTGCTACTATTGCTGCTACTGTTTTTATGCCATTTTATTCAAGAAAGCAAGTTTTAGCATCTGTTATTCAGAGATAATCTCCAGGTATAAGTAGATTCCTTGGCTATCAAGAGACTACAAGAAGAAGCATTTAATTTAATTTGGCAATGGGGATTCATTTGAATAGGTAGAATTAATTATGAGTAATGTGATAAAGAAAAAATAACAGTTTTAAAATATTAAATGCAATTTTTGAAGCTAGAAAATGTAGTTGACTATGAGTTCTAAAACTAGGAGTTTTCAGAGTAGCAACAATAATCAGAAGAATTAACATAGCTGAGCCCTTATATTATGCGCCAGACATTGTGGATGTTCTTTGTGTGTATCATTTCATTGGAATCTTGCAAAACCCCCATAAAGTTGGCATCATATAGATTCTTTGATGAAGAAACCAAGCACATGGATAACAAATGGCTGAGTCTGGCTATGAATGCAGGTAATTTCACTCCAAACTGGTGTTATTACAACACTAGGCTATTCCCTCTCCCAAAATACCATTGAAGTTTATATTGAACTAATGTGACTATGCTGTACAGGAAAGGAGACTTAAAGGGTCCTGTTCTGCACTTTGGTTGTCAAATCACTAGAGTCCAAGGCATACAATGAAAGTCACAAATAAATATTGGCGTGGTGTAAGACAATCAGGATGAAGAAGACAGTTGAGTCCATGTTACATGAGAGCATTTGAAATCATACTTACATAGCCCAATAATATAAATGAGTCATCTTCAATTATTTATAGGGCCATCAAATAGAAAAGAAATTGGGAACACATCCTTAAGGGATACTTTTAGGATTATTGGGTAGAAGTTACATGGAGATGATATCAGCTGTCTGAACATATGCTGGAAATTCCTTTAGAGCAGACAAAACATAACAGTCTGACTCCGGATGTCTTCACATCTAGTCCTGTGTCATTGGTGGTATTTAAGCATCAGTTTTCTTATCTGATATACAGAAGAGCACATTTAGATAAACAGTGAGATAACATTTAGATAAACTGGATGATTTTATATACTCTTCCAAAATTTGCTTTGTGTAACTTTGAAAAATGGCCAATTAGGCCTTAATAAGATTCTGTGCTGAGGACTAAAAATTGTGAATATGTGTGTTTGCAGATTCCTGCCTCCCTCAAATCAGCTAAAAGACTTACTTACCTGTAGCCTGATTTGCTCCCAATTTCTTCCCCTCCACTCTTGCAGGAAGGGCAACGATGCTGTTTCCTGCAAGAGAAGACAAATCTGCATAAGAGAAGGGGCCGTAAGACATGAGAATGTAGTGCTGGCTTGTATACTGTGGGTTGAAGTGAATTGAACAAAACCATCTGAGGGTTGTTGAGAAGATAGATGGGAAGATGATTTCAGAAAAGTTTCCATGACCAAAGTTGATATAGGAAATTCCTCTGATGTTCTTTGAGAAGCAAAAGTAAATAATTGGATGTTTCTTAAAATATGTTTGGCTGGCAAACTATGTTTCTTCAAAATAACATCATTCCGGGGTTGAGTCATCCTTTTGGTTTTTTGGGGTAATATGTTAGAGGGCTACCATCCAGGATTTTGCGTTTCAGCTCCAGCACCCAGCCATACTTAGTCAGGATGAAAGTCATCACCAAACATGTGAGTCAAAAGTGTATTTTCATCCTTACTGCCAAGCTGTTGGAACAATGGAACTGATGAAGAAGAGTCCATCAAATCAGGAATTATACAGGAGTGCTGAAAAGTTCTTGAGAAGATGATATCCTAAGAAGACTTTCATCATTTGAAAGAAGACTCTATTCAATTATCAAAATTTTCACAAGAAACACAAACCTATGCATGATCTCCAGCTTCAGCAAAACTCAGCAAAGTACCTATCCATCATGACATACCACTTTGGAGCTTGTGATTTGTTTCATTTTATTTTTCTCCTAACTGCCACAGATACCAATTAATATCACATGGATATTGAGAGAAGTTATGTCCTACTTGAATTGTTTAAGACATTTGCTTTTGCTTCCATGATCAAGATCACATGATCCATCAGACAAACTCTGGAACGATGATGGTACAGGTTACCTGTACACTTAAAGTTAAGACTTCAATGATAGAAAATAGGCCAAGAGTTGAAACACAGCCTGATACCACAGTAATATACTGAATTGTATTATTAACAAATGTATTCCTCCCCACCCCCACATCTGTGGAATAGAAGAAACTTCTGTCTGCTTACTTTGGATTTGGTCGGGTGCTTGCTCTGAGAAAAAGGAATGTGGACAACAGTTACTTTATGTCAGCTCTGAGTGGAGATGTTGAAGGATATCCATGTGTCTTCTGGATCTCCCGCAGCCCTGCTGAGAGGAGCACAGCCAAGTAAGCGGTCCCAGAAGAGCAACCGAGCCCCACTTACAACCTGGAGAATGACTGAGGTAGCCTACATACAAAGTTATTAAAAAAAAAAAAGTTTTATTGCAGGTATTAAGTTACTTCCAAAAACCCCAAAAAGTTGTCTAATCCATAAAACAATGATAAAGAGGGTTAGAGATAAAGAAGTGTCATTGATTATCTATAAAACATTTAAGGGATCATATAGCCGATATTTCTTTGAAGAATACTGAAATGAATGTATGATAGTGATGGCGTTCTCACACCAAAATTAAAAAATAAATCTGTATCAGAGCAACAAGGGTGAGCATGCTTGATTTTTGTACTTAGACTAGAAAAATATGGGAAGCACATAACAATTTAATGGTGTGCAGAGAAAGACTCCTGGTTACTCCTAAGCAGTTAATTGAATAGATTTGGGTGCATTTAATGTCAATAATCATATTATTTTTTACATAATGAATGATCACAAATTTAGTGGCTTAAAACAGCCCTCATTTCTTATCTCATAATTTCTGTGTATCGTGAGTCTGGGCCCAGATTAACTTTCCTGAGCTCAGAAATTTACAAGGTTCAGGTCAAAGTGTTGGCCAGAGTGTGCTCCCATTTGGAGGTTTCACCATGGAAGGATCCATGTCTAAGCTCACTCAGGTTGTTGGCAGATTTCAGAGGGATAGTGAGAGGAAGGGAGGTAAGGAGAGAGAATGAGAAGGAGAGTTTATGTTCCTTAGAGCCTTTAACTTCATGGAAGGTCTGGATCCTCTTTAAAAGAGCTCATCTGATTAAGTCAGGCCCACCCAGGATAATCTCCCTTTTAATTAACTCAAAGTCAGTGAATTAGGAATTTGAATTGCCTTGAAAAATCCTTTCATCTTTATCAAATAATATAATTATGGAAATGACATCTCATCTCTTTTGCCGTAGTGTATTGCTAGAAGTAAGTCACAGTTTCCACAACATACAAGGAGGACTATACAGTGCTGTGACTCATTAGGGGTCACCGTCAGATGCCTATTACAGCATTCAGTTAACTACATTGGACAGTATTATTATTCTGCAGAGCCCCTCAGTTTTCCCATTGATGGAAACAAGCCAGACAGAGGACAAAGAAAGATACGGTGACTCGAAAGTAGGGACAACTAATGAAGTTCAGACCGGAAGCCCTGAGAGGAGATAGGATGGCTAGGATAAGACAGCTAAAATGTGATTCTGAAACACCGCCAAGATGCCATGTCTGATTCACTGTGAGTAAACAGGTTCCTTGATCTCCATCAGAGCCACACAGATGTCCAGAGACAGGATCATTCCCAGGTTGGAAATAGGCCCCTCTAATTTGCTAACACTGTGGTGGGGCTGGGCTGGCACCCCAGAGCATCTGTCTATTTACACATCAGAGACCCCAAGAAGGATAGGAAGTGTGGTTGCATTGCAATATTGTCTAGGAGGGACATCTAGTGGCAGCTGGAAACTGGGAGGGTTGTCATCTGGTAAGCACATACCCTTTAGCAAATGAATGCACAGAGATTCTTAGTGGGGGTGCTGATGATGTGTTTCTTCTGCAGGATGCCATTCATCCACCAGTTTCCATTTGTGAGAAAAGGTATTTAGAAGATCATAAACAGGATACATCTGGCAATATTTTCAAAGGCACCTAAGAATATTTACATTCCTCTAAGGAGGTGTGCTATCATTAGAAATAATTGTAACTTCTGGGAGCCACATTGTATTTTGGAGTGTGTGTGTGTGTGTGTGTGAGAGAGAGAGAGAGAGAAAGAGAAAGAGAGACAGAGAGAGAGACAGAGACAGAGCAAAGACTGACTGGGAGAAGATTATGATATGGTAAAACATATACAGATAGAAAGAAGGAAGGGAAGGAGGGAGGGAGGGAATTATAGTGCTCTGGCCCCTCCACGCTCTTCCCAGTCTCTCAAGACAATGTTTTTGTTTGTTTGTTTGTTTTTGCTAACTTGATTTTGCCTTCCCCACTCTCTAAGGTCTATAGCTTCCTGCAAAAATGGATTTTTGAATTTTGAGATATCTTTAAAACTGAACAGAGGAAGGTGGGGCTTGAGAAAAAGGAAAGAAGTGAAAGATAAGAAAACTGAGTTGATCTATGTGGTACAGAGCTGAGAGGGTTGGGAGAGTAGGGATAAAGAGCAGCGATGATGCAGTGGTGGACGGGCTACAGGGATGGGCAGAGCTTTGAGTGAGGGGCTCTCATTAGTCTGAGGTGAGAGGAGGTTGTGAAGGAAGGAAAAGAGAGAGTGTTGTTGAGTTTATTTTAATATAATTAAGGTTTTTTTGACAGATACCAGTTAAATATTGGAATTATTTTAATTATTATTTTGACTGGTTTTATCCCAGCAACTAGTTAAAAGCCCACATGGTGGATGTCCAATTACTATTTCTGAATAGATGAATATTCTTCATTGCCATCCTCAAAGGCCAGGTTGTACCAGTCTAGGCACAGCCAATATGAGCCTTTTGCAGAATGTGATGATAGCTGATGCCACAGTGGAAACAGAGCCCAATGGTCTGGCAATGCTGAAAATCCAAAGCAGGTATCAGAGTTTTCCAGTGTGACCTCAACACACCTTTTCAATCAATCCAATTTAACTACAGTTAATGGTGGCTTTGTTCACTGCAATCGTTCACATTAGATTACAGAGGTGAAAAAAAGGCACAGGAAGCCCTCAAAGTCAAGGTGTTTAAATATAATAGGTGTTTAAAATACATCTGTCCAATAAGACCTGTTCCTTCAGAAATCGAATAATTCCCATCATTTTTTTGTTGATTGGTTTATGCTTCAGTTCTTTTATCTGCTCGAAATTTTTTATTCCCCCTGCTTTACCCTTCTTCATTTCTGAGGCTCATCCCCAAACATTTCTCATCTGTAAAATTAGCATTTTTGAATCTTAGAAGGTTCTGAGGCTGTTTCTGACTCTCTCCTAAAACTTCCCATGGTGTTCACTCATCACAAAGTTGTAACGGATATGAAGCCTTTATGTGCAACCACTGTGCCTCAGGCCACAAGCTCAAGGCTCCAGGCAGTTTAGGTCTCTTCCTGGACTCACCACAGAACTCCATCTGCTCTCACTGGCAGCAGCTTTCTTTCTCAGATTTTGTACCTGTTCGTGTGCTTGTGACCTGTTTGCCTATTTGGCTCCCAGACTACAGGTCTTTTGAGGAAAATATCCTGTCTTGTCTTCCCAAACATTTTAAAGAAACATTCAAATATAGGGGAATGCTTTAGTTATTAAATCTGGCGGAAAATCAGTTTGGCAGAGATTTAGCAGTGGTTTGTGTTACTGAATGTATCTGAAATAATAAAACTGAATTTCTTTGGAATTCTTCCATTATTTTAAAGTTTTGAAATTCAAGTGAAATTGAGTTTTCCTCAATTACTCCCAATTAGTAATGTTTAGTTTCATGTATAAACTATATACACATGCATTGCCAAAGGATAATAAATTCTGTGGGCTTTTCATTGTTTCCTCGTCATGAGATTTTGTTATAAGAAACAATATGTTTTTCCCCCTCCTAGCCTGAAAGGAAAGACTTTCAGTGATCTCTCTGTGTTTACACATTGATTGGTAGAGTTTGAGGCAGTTATATTGGAATTGGATGGGTGTTTGTGGCTCATGTATTTGAAATACAAAGCAAGTGTTTCATTATTGATTCCCTATTTCTAAAAAATAAAATAGGACAAGATAAAATAAATAAATGGGTCAAATAAGACTACTTGACTTAGGGTAAAGAAGCAAGAATTCGATAATGTCCTAGAATGCCCAGCTGGAAGAGATGGGGATTTAAATACCAGGGAGCTGACACTCTGCCGAGTGAGGTTGCTTAAAGAGCTAAGTAGAAAAACGCCAGAGAATCTACCTGGGACGCTTTCTCCCCCTTTAGATTGATAATGTCTGCCATCTCAGCCTAAAAGTTACTTTCTTAGAAGAGACTTTCTTATACCCCCAGACAAAGTCAGGCTTACCTCTTATATATTCTCCTAGCATTATTTCTTTTTATAGAAGTCTTTGTAGACTTCCACATTGATATATGTGACTATTGGATTAATATCAGTATGATCCTCTAGAGTATAAGAATGTACCTGTCTGTTTTATTGTATTTCTGTTTTGTTGCCAAGCATCAAGATTGGCAAAAGGAAAATCAAGATAATTGTTGAATAAATGCTACTGAATGAATGTGGGGAAAAAATAAAGAATGGGGGAGCAGAGATACTTAAAAAGAATCCCAGGAGTGAAGCAAAGTCAAGCCAGAAAAAAAAAATTAGCAAGGAACAACTCCAATTACAAAAGTGAGATTGAGTATATAAGAAAATAAAATCAAAGGTCCAAGATGAATAGATTTGAATAGAAGCAAACACAAGGCCTGGCGTGATGGCTCAACGCCTACAATCCTAGCACTTTGGGGGGCCAAGATGGGTGGATCACCTGAGGTCAGGTGTTCGAGACTATCCTGGCCAACATGGTGAAACCCTGTCTCTATGATAAATACAAAAATTAGCCAGGTGTGGTGGTGGTACCTGTAATCCCAGCAACTCTGGAGGCAGAGGCAGGAGAATCGCTTGAACCAGGGAGGCAGAGGTTGCAGTGAGCCGAGATTCCATGGAACTCTGGCTTGCTTGTTTTTAACACCAGCTTGTTGTACATTGTGGGATTGTTTGGTTTAATGGCTTAAGCCAGCATGTACAACACAGTGGGGTAAAAATCAGAAATAAAGACTATAGGAATCTTGTCTACAACTGAATACAAGATTTACCTGTACATTATTAATAGTCAAGGAAAAGAAGAAAGTATAAAGAATTCCAGGCAAAAATATAGTAGCAAATTCTAGAGAAATTTACTGTTGATGTATATAGCAGGAAGAGAGGAAACTAAAAAATAGTTATTCTTAGACTGTAGACCCAACAAATCACAAGTCAGCCTTCCTCTCCCACTCCAAAAAGCAAAGTGTAGAAATATTGGTTATATCTCTTAAAGAATGGTTATTAATGCATCAGCAGAGAACGTGCTTATGTTGTAGGGAGAATTCATAGGAAAGTCCTTATAATCAGGTCATTAAAATGATGTTATAATTAACAATTTTCAGCATATATATATATATGTGTATATATGTGTGTGTGTGTGTGTATGTGTGTGTGTGTATATATATATATATATATGTATATATATGCCAGGACTTTGAAGCAAAGACTGGCTGCTATCCATTTACAAAAGGGACTGAGTGCCCTACAATGAACTGAAATGAGAGAATCAAGATACACCAATTTCATCCAAAGACAATGGACCATTTTGGGGGGAAGGAGCCAGACTAAGAACTTCCAGGTGTATAGCTCCTTTATTCTTTCCATACAAATGCTCCATGCATGAATGTCAAAAATCCTCACAGAATTGGGTTGCCCTAAAGAGGGAGCCACTTTGATGTCTTCTGGGCCTTCATCTGAAAGAGACAGGGTTTCAATGCCTGGCTCTGCAGGACGATTTTATTGAAGATGACACATGTCTAAATGGATGTGACACATATCTCCGGAAGAATTTAAAAGGAGCTGTGACCTACAGTTCCATGAGAATTAGTAAAGGTTCATTGTGTAATGGTTATTGTGACTTTATTTCTGCCCCTGCCTAAAGGTTAACTTACCTATAATTGTCAAATATTTTCTTTTCTGAAACTATTATTTTAATGACATTTTGTCTTCATACTACATGCCAAAGGGCATATGTGCTATCTATAGGCATTATGATAGTTGATCTTCTCAATGATCATATGGAAAAAGCATTAGTATTTTCTTGTACAGATGAGAATCTTAAGTTTACAGACATACTATTGCTTTACGCACAACTTCACAATTAATGTGACACAGAGCTAGGATTCAAGCTCACTTCTTTGTTTGGAGTTATTTCCAACAGACCTTTCTGGCTCTCCCAGACACGCATTTATATTCAAGACAAACCAAAACATAACATTTGGCTTACACTGAATCATTTATCTTTGTCTTTTGGCACTGTGATTATGTAGCATTTATAAACTCTCTGTCCAGTCAGGCAAATACTTGCACTTCTGTGCTTTGATTTAGTGCACTGGGTCCCACTATCAAAGTTACTAGGCTTGCAAATGGTCATAATCTGAGTCTAGATTTCTAGGTTTATGCTTCTAAATCACTTGGCAGAGAAAAGAGCTAGTGTTAGAAAAAGAATCAGAGGTAAGATGGGCTGAATAGCCATCACACATCAAAGAGAAATGAAGTGGTTTGATTTCAGTGTGGATTGTAAACAAAACACACACACACACACACACACACACACAGAGAGAGAGAGAGAGAGACAGAGACAGAGAGAGAGAGAGAGAGAAAGAGAGAGAAGACTAAGGCAGGATGTAACTGATTTAAATAGGCATCCTCCAGGAAAACATTAAACATCATAACGGCTGTTATATAAAAGTTGAAAATTTTTGATACAGTGTAACTTACTCTTTTGGTAAAGTAATGTTTAGAAATAAAATAATTTAGGAGAATGGCGTGAACCCAGTAGGCGGAGCTTGCAGTGAGCCGAGACTGCGCCACTGCACTCCAGCCTGGGCGATAGAGCGAGACTCTGTCTCAAAAATAATAATAATAATAATAATTTATAGCTGGCCGTGGTGGCATGCACCTGTAGTCCTGCTACTCAGGAGGCCGAGGCAGGATAATTACATGAACCTGGGAGGCGGAGGTTGCAGTGAGTCAAGATCGTGCCACTGCACACCAGCCTGGGCGACAGAGTGAGACACTGTCTCCAAAAAAAAGAAATAGAATAATTTAAACTATAGTTTCAGTTTTCAAAAACACATGACTACAAAGTATAATGCAGTCTTCAAATCTTCTATAGGCAGAATCCAATTTAAACTATAAAGATCACATTTTTGATCAGAGGAAAATCTTTGAATTTATTTTTGTTTTCCATATGGCTCAAGGATATATTTGATAAGAATTTGCTTTATACCTCAGATTTTTCTATAGTGCTACATGAATGCAATGCCTGTGGATGAATGGCATGTATCATACCTGAGCTTCACTCAGGAGATATTCTGTCTCCTGAGACCTCCAAATGCCTAAGAATTGGAAGGTGAGTTGTGTCCCATTGAAGTCTGTTTGTTTCCTATCATATTAAGTCATATTTGATTTACATTGAAATTTTCACCTGGAACTTGGATATTTGTAGAGATAAAGTAGGCATATTTAGAGTTTTAATCCTTTATCTTTCAATGGACCTATTTTAAAGTGTAACAATAATACCAAATGTAAATAAACACAAGCAAAACATTAATTTGGCACTTTTTGTTTATATATGCAGTTGCCTTTTCTGTGAGCCACAAACGTGTGTATCCAATGGGCTACTATCTTGCTCCACAGGCCTTTCCCACTCAGTAGTCACCAAACCAAATTCATAAACTCATCACCATCCGGCACCTGTATTCTCAGAGATGGTACCATCATATATCCAGTACATCAAATCAGATTTCTAGTAGTCATATTTCGTGTCTTTCTTCCCCTTATCCTTGATAACTAGCTTATTGTCCTTGGAACACAATTTGTGCCTGAACTATAAAAATCTTCTCTGATGTGGCAGGAGAAGAGGGAGCAAGGAGAGGGGAGAAGACTTTGACTCCATCCCTAAGAGTCGCCTTCTGTGGTTAATGCTTACTACATTTATCTAACAAAGCATGCATACGCTTTATGCACATTTGAAATAATACTGTATAAAATGGTAATAAAATCTTAATTTATGCACAAAATGTGAAGTAATGTGAATCTAATAAAATTAACAATTCACTAAGAATTGAATAATTACAAACCTGAAAAATTGGGTGAACTGAAAGTTGTATTTTTCCCACTGCAACGCGGCAGGGCCATTTTAGTTGGTAAAGAAATCTACCCGTGATCTTTACCTCATTGATTCTTAAAGTATGTGAATTTCAACTAATAGGAAGGCAGGAAAACATTTTTCCCTTAAAATGTGGCAGCGTTGTAATTGTGTATTTGTGAGAAAGACCTTTTTTCCAGCTAACATGAAAGTCTTCAATGGCATTTTTTCATTTCGTAGTAAAGCCTTATGGTAAAATTTTGTTCCATCTTTAAGTCTTCTTTATGAGCCAAATCTTTAACATGAAAAGTATATTTTCATTTCATAGTAAAGCCTTCTGGTAAAATTTTGTTCCATCTTTAAGTCTTCTTTATGAGCCAAATCTTTAACATGAAAACAAAACAAACAAACAAACAATAGGGAGAAGGACAGGGAAGAAACAGGGAAAATTATATGATGCAACACAGCTTGTAATTCCGTGCACATTTGTTATTTGGGAATTTATTTGGACTAGGCTTTCCTGAGCATTTAAAATGGCACTTTGGTGTTGTTTCTGGCTGAGTTAAAATTTATTCTTAGTATTTAGTTGCTACAGTCTCACACAATGGGGATCTGGCAATCAGGTACTCTTAACAGGCTTATTATTGGGAGTTTTAATCAGAGTTTGAATGTTAAAGCAACCTCAATTTGGCTTTACAGGGTATCTGAGAAAAATGTACTTATTTCCACTCCCTAGTTCCTATAACGATGCTTTTTTTTTTTATTTTTGTGTACTTGATGCTGTATGGTCAGATAGTCAATTTGCATATGGGTTGCATCCATTGAATCTCATTATGAATCGATCAAACTTGGCTTCATAGATATCTTCACAAATGTAGAAAGCCACATCGAGTCCCTCATCTCTCATCCAAATAATTATCTGGTTGTCAGATCATTCTACCTTTTCTTTCATTTTCCAAGAGGAACATGTAGACCTTGTAATAAATTCTCTCAGAACCACCTTGTCCACTCCTTGGGCTGTGGTGGCCTATCTGACCTGCACTTAGCATTGTCTATGTTCTACCTAAGTCTGTAAGTCTGTTTTTTGATCTGTCATGGGAGGTGTCACTCGCCTTCTATATTTTGGTCCTTAATGCTCTTTATATCTTTTTATTACTCATAACTGAGGAGAGGGGAAAAGATAACTACACCTGGTTGCAAAATATCCAGATAATTCTAATTAAACCATGAACTTCCTTTTTGGAAATATAAAGTTTTTCTGAAAATAAAATGAAGTTATAATAACATACTATAAAAAATGTAAATTGCAAAGAAAAAAAACCAGTGAATGGAATTGCTTGTGACATAAAATAGCAAAACATTATCAACTAATTAGCTCAATTTCATATGATATAAAGAATATTAAATTAGTTAGCTTTTTCTCTAGTAATGATTACAACATGTCAGTAACTCTTCTAATCCCTTAGTATTATTATTTCGTTAATATTGACATCAACCATATAAAATAAAAATTGTAATTACCTCCACCTTACAGTCAAGGTGGTTGAAGTAGAGAGATTTTAATGAAGCTACAGGTAGTGGAGCCAAGGTCTTCCATCAAAGCAATATGGCTCCAAAATCATGTGTTAAGCTGATTCCCTGCAAGTGGCAAATAAATATATTAGTACTAGTCGAGGTTGTGTGATCTTTGAGAAAATCCTCATGTGCTCTCTCAGTCCACATTAGCTTTCATATCTTGAAAATGTAACAGTTCTTTGAAGCTTTAATTCTTCCCTTTTTCCACAATGTTTCCTTTTCCAGCACATTCTTTTTCTTGTTTCTTCACAGTAAACCATTACTATCATAGGTCAGATAACCTAGAAGATTTGAGTGCACACCAACAGACAACTAGTTAGGGAGAGAAAGAAGTTGGGAGAGAAAAAGGAAGATCCTAGCAAGGCTGTATCACACAGAGAAAAAGGAATTAGCCAAACTGGTAGGGGAAATGGGAGTGTAAGACTGGTCTAGAATATGTTCCAACGCTAAACAAGGACAGCTGAGCTTCCCTGGCTTCAGTCTGCTCAGTTAAGTATAAGGGCACCTCTGGTAGGAATGTAAACTCTGGATAATCAGGTTTTCTGCGTGTCCAGCTAGGAAGTCTCTGACTGACTGAGGGTGGTATCCAAGGAGGAGTAAGTAGTAATGCATGACAACGAAAGCACGTAGAAGCCAGGAGAGGATCCCACAGAAATGCTAAGAGAGTTTCCAGGGGATTCTGGCAGAGAACCGGTAGTATCTGCCATGATTACCTAATATCTATTTAAGAAGAAAATTCTAAATATTTACTAATAATTTTGATTTACTAAAATTCTAAATGTTTATTCAGTAGAAAAATTATAAATATATTTGAAATTAAGCTATACTTTTGCAATGCTTTTCATCATTAATATGGAAAATGGAAAGAAATACAAATAAGATAGGTATAATCAATTGACAAAAAAGGAAATGCAATTAATAAACATATAGATAGAAAGGTGATTAGGTCAAAATTATCAGAGAAACTCAAATTAAAAGAAGTGCTTCTTTTTATCTATTTCATTTGTAAAAACAAAAAGAGAGAATGAGAAAGAAATAAAGGAAGGAAAGAAAAAAAAAAGAAAATGTCCACTGTTTATAACAATG
>NW_016805053.1:1185556-1189766 GCF_001698545.2 Rhinopithecus bieti
GATAGAAAGTGATTAGGTCAAAATTATCAGAGAAACTCAAATTAAAAGAAGTGCTTCTTTTATCTATTTCATTTGTAAAACAAAAGAGAGAATGAGAAAGAAATAAAGGAAGGAAAGAAAAAAAAAAGAAAATGTCCACTGTTTATAACAATGTGGTGAATAGAACAATATTTTCCATTCCTGGGAATCCAGCGTAAGAAATACTTTTTAAAAAGTTTCATATAAGAATATGCTATAAAGAAATTGAGACTTGCTTTTACTATAGACCTATGGGACTGTGATTCATGATTAACTTAACCACTGTTTGTCAAATTACTTGTTTAAAAATAAATTAATAAGAAAATCCTCGGGGAAAAGAATAGGAAGGAAAGACAAAAAAGAATCCATTTGTGTCTACAGCAATACTGTTGTTTTTTTTTTAAAGCCTATGCTTAGCCTGTTTCTGTGCCAGGAAGCAGTTCAGCTCCGCTGCTCTGTTCACACCCTGTGTCTAAAGCCTGGACTCTGGGTCTGGTTAGCTTAACTGCTATCTGACTTCTCGTTAAGCTCCTGCCTTCTGGAACTCTTCAGACACATTAGCTTTCAGTTTTGTAAAGGTAAACTGAGGCTGGAGCCAAACCGGGAACGAAGACACAAGGCAAATGGCAGTGAGAATAGCCTTTATTAGGGCTTGAGCGAGGTTCCTCGGTCCAAAGGCATGGGCCTAGGAAGTCACGCTGAAGGAGGAGGGTAGGGGTTTTTTATAGCCCGAGAGGTAGGGAAGCTGGTTGTGCAAACGGGGCCTGGGGAGTCTTGAAACTACTAGGGCAGGAGTTGAGTAAGGGTCACGAGGAAGGGGTCTTTGGAAACTGTCAACCGAAACTGCTGTTTACAAACTTGTGGAATGCAGGTGAGCTGCCAGTCATGGGGGAGTGTGGTTGCCCAGCCAGAACTCTGACGCATGTAAGTCTGCGGGTGTGTACAAGGGTGAAGGGAGTCTTTAACAAAAGCCCTGCTAGGCCAGGTAATGCCGCCATGATGGGTCTAGATTCCTGCCTAACAAGTTTTAGGTTCACAAATATGAGTACCTATGTGCCAGTGTGATAAATCTATTAAGGGGAAGGTGGGGAAGAATTTGTTTAAAATCACAACCAAATACAGCCACTTCTAACCCTTAAAGAGACCCGAAGAGTTTTCTCCCGCAATAGTGCATTTTTTAAATATGGAAGCATGTGGATGGGTCACTTTGGTGTGGATAAGTGGCTACGAAATCTGAGAAAAGGAAAAGAATAGACTTGCCCTAAGTAATAAAGCAAGAAGAATGTGGATTTTCCATGAGCAACCCAGTAAGAGTGGAAGAGAGCTCCCACTTAGACTGAGTGGAACAACATGATGAGTGGGAACTGCAGAGAAAGCGGGAGAGAGAAATGCCCTGTAGAGGTGATGGCTTACAGACTTTCAAGAACAGAGATATCTAAAAGTTTGTTTCAAAGTTATCTGCCTTTATTAAGTGCTGTGATGTATTTTCTTCCATTACCTTCAACAGTAGAGAGACCTTCACCTACAGCCTGGAGAGGATATTTTGGAAGTAACATTCTTCTTGCTTGTGAGCATGTCAAGTAGAGCCACAGGGCTCCATGTGCAGAAGACAGCAGTATCAACTTAAGGTCCAGTGTGCTGCTGAGCCCTCCATAAACATGACACGAACCTTTTTTCCCTATATTGGCTAAAAGGAAGTTATCCTTACAAATGGGAGAGGAGGGAAAAATTATGTTATGGGAAAGTTGCATTATTTAGGCCTAGTGTGAACGTATGTAGTTGGTACCACCTCTGCTAAAAAAAATAAAAATAAAAAATAAACTAGATGTCGGGTTTGCCATGTTTACCATATTTGTAGGACTCCTTCCTGGTAGCCTCAGCATTGTTTCTCAAATATAAAATGCATACGAATTATAGGAGGTGGTGAGCAAGTTCTTGAACTGCAGATTCTGATTTAGTAGTTTTAGGGCAGTACCTGAGATTTTCTACTTTACAAAAGCACCCAGGGGAATTCTTCAGGTATGAATGAGATAATACAAACATAAAGGGTCTGTATGAACAGGTACTTAACAAACAATATTACTCATATTTTTAAAAACAATCTACATTCAGGTAAGGATGTTTGGTCTTATAATATTCCTTTCTCTTTTGAAGACATTTCAATTCCATAACTATTCAACAATTTTTTCGACATACATATAATTGCATAACCATCAATACTATGTATTTCTAGAATATTTCCAACAAGCAATAAGAAACACTACACCCATTAGGAATCACTCCCCATTCTTCCCTTATCCCAGTCCCTGGAAACTATTAATCTGCATTCTATCTCTGTGAATTTGCCTTTTCTGGCCATTTCGTATAAATGGAATTTTTAAATATGTAGTCTTTTAAGCCTGGCTTTTTCTCACTTAGTATAAAGTTTTCAAGTTTCATCTACAATGCAATATTTGTCAGTGTACCATTCCTTTTTAGGACTGAACAATTTGCATTATATGAATATTCTGTATTTTGTGTATTCATAATTTGATTGGTATTTTGATTATCTCTATTGTTCAGCAATTATTAACAATGCCACCGTAAACATCTAGGTAAGGCCCAGTGCGGTGGCGCGTGCCTGTAACCCCAGCACTTTGGGAGGCCGAGACAGGCAGATCACGAGGTCAGGAGATCGAGACCATCCTGGCTAACACAGTGAAACCCCATCTCTACTAAAAATACAAAATATCAGCTGGGTGTGGTGTCACATGCCTGTGGCCCCAGCTACTTGGGAGCTGAGGCAGGACAATCGAACCTGGGAGGCAGAGGTTTCAGTGAGCCGAGATGGCACCACTGCACTCCAGCCTGGGTAACAGAGTGAGACTCCGCCTCAAAAAAAAATAAAATAAAATAAAAGAGCTATGTAAAAGTTTTCATGTGGGTATGTGTTTTCATTTATCTTGGTTATATACTTATGACTGGAACCACTGGATCACAAAATAATTCCATGTTCAACTTTTTGTGAAGCTGCCAAACTGTTTTCCAAAGCAGGTACACAATTTAACCTTGCTACCCACAATGTATGAGGGTTCCAATTTCTTCAAATCCTTGCCGACACTTATTACTGCCTTTTTAAAACTTACAGTCATCCTGGTGAGTATGAAATGATATCTCATTGTAGTTATGATTTAAATTTCCCTAGTGACCATTGAGCATCTTTTCATGTTCTTGTTGGCCACTTGCATAACTCCCATTTATGTGGGGGATTCTTTAGGAGAAATGTCTATTGAAATTCCCTGCCAATTTTATAAATGGGTGGTTTGTTTATTTATTGTTGTGCTGTAAGAGTTTTGAATACTCTTATTCAGGAAAAGTGTAGTTTCCTGCACTTTTATCAGATATATGTTTTTTAATATTTTTCTGCCATTCACTGATGGGTTGTTTGTTTGTTTGTTTGTTTGTTACTTTCTTCATACTGTCCTTTAAAACACATGTGGGCATGTCTAGTAAAGCCATAGAAACTCCATGTGCAGAAGAGAGCAACATCAATTTAAGGTCCACTGTGCTATTGGACCTTATGTTATTATATGCATTACATTGTAATGAAGTGTGATTTGTCTGCTTTTCCTTTGTTGTTTGTTCTTTAGTTGCCATATCAAATAAACCATTGCCTAATCTAAGATAACAAATATTTACACATATATTTTCTTATAGAGTTTAATAGCTTTATCTCTGATGTTTAGATCCTTGATCCATTTTGAGTTACCTTTCATATATGGTACAACGTCTATCGTCCACTTCATCTTTCGGCATGTAGTTAATCAAGTTTTCCTAACACCATTTGTTGAAAAGACTATTCTGGCCTCATTGAATAGTCTTGGCATCTTGTGCAAAACCAGCTGCCGTAATTTTGGATATATTTCTGGTCTCTTAATTGTATTCCATTGATTCATGTCTATCCTTATGCTAATGGCAGAGAGACAGTCATGATTAATACAGCTTTGTAGTAAATTTTGAAATCAAGGAGTGTGAGTCCTCCAAATTTGTTCTTTCTCAGGATTATTTTGGCTTTTCTGTATCCCTAGAACTTCGAAGTGAATTTTAAGATTAGCTTCTCGCTTTCTGGGTGAAAAAGTGAGCTTGAATTTAGAGAAAGATTGCACTGAATCTGTCCATTAGGTTGTCATTTTTTTTTTTTTTTTTTTTTTTT
>NW_016805053.1:1192610-1200537 GCF_001698545.2 Rhinopithecus bieti
TTTTTTTTTTTTTTTTTTTTTTTTTTTGAGACGGAGTCTCACTCTGTCGCCCAGGCTGGAGTGCAGTGGCGCGATCTCTGCACTGCAAGCTCCGCCTCCCGGGTTTACGCCATTCTCCTGCCTCAGTCTCCCGAGTAGCTGGGACTACAGGCACCCGCCACCTCGCCCGGCTAGTTTTTTGTATTTTTTAGTAGAGACGGAGTTTCACCGTGTTAGTCAGGATGGTCTCGATCTCCTGACCTCGTGATCCGCCCATCTCGGCCTCCCAAAGTGCTGGGATTACAGGCTTCAGCCACCGCGCCCGGCCATTAGGTTGTCATTTAAACAGTATTAATTATTTCAGCTCATCAGGACTGGGTGACTTCTCTAATCGCTTTCAATGATTCTGTAGTTTTCAGTGTATTAATCATACACTTCTAGTGTAAAAGTTATTTCTAAATAGATTATTGTTTAATGATTTTGTAAATGAAATTTTCTTAATATTCTTTCAAATTTTTCATTGCAAGTGGTATAGAAAGAAAACTGATTTTGTATATTAATTTTATATCCTGCAACTTTGTTAAACTATGTTAAACTAGTTTGTTTGCTCTAATTTTTATGTTGCTTAGCTTTGTTTCATTTTGTGGATTATTTATGATTTTATATACAAAATCAGATGATCTACACATAGCAATAGTTTTACTTCCTCCTTACCAATTTAGGCGACTTTTATTATATTTTCTTGCCTAATTGCTCTGACTAGACAATCCAGTTCAATGTTGATTAGACATTAAGTTAGAGCAGACATTCTTGTCTTATTCCTGATTTTGGGAGGGAGGCTTTAAGTCTTTCACTATAACGTATGGTATCAGCTGTGGTTTTTTTCCTAGATGCCCATTATCAGGATGAAAAATTTATTTTCCAGTGCTAGTTTGTTGAGTGTTTTTTTTTTTTTTTATCATGAAAAGGTTTTGAATTTTGTCAATGCTTTTCCTGCATCTATTCAGATAACCATGTAGTTCTTATCTTTTATTCTGTTAATATAATGCATTACATAGACTGATTTTTGGATATAAAACCAATCTTCCATTCCTGAGATTAATTCACTTGAACATAGTATACAATCCCTTATACATGTTACTGAATTTGATTTGCTAATACTTTGTTGAGGATTTTTGCATCTACATTCATAAGGGGTGTTGGTATGTAGTTTTATATTCTGATGAATCAGGATGATGCTAACTTCATAAATGAGTTAAGAATTATTCCCTCCTTTATTTTTTTAAAGAGTTTATGAAGAACTGATGCTAATACATCTTTAAATGTTTGGTAAACTAAAAGAGAGAAGCTGTCTACTTCTGGACTGTGTATTGTGGGAAATTTTTTGACTGCCAATTCAACTTCTTTACTTGTTATAGATCTACTTGAATTTTCAATTTCTTCTTAAGTGAGATTCAATAGTTTGTGTCTTCCTAGGAATCTGCTTGTTTAATCAAGATTATCTAATTTGTTATCACAAATCGTTCATAGTATTCCCTTAAAGTTTGTCTGTCTGTCTGCCTATCTATCTATTTATCTGTATATTTTCTACTAAGTTTCCTTTTTTATTCATTATTTTAATAAGTTGAGTACTCTCTTCATCAGACCAGATAAAGCTTCATCAGTTTTGCTGATCTTTTCAAAGAATAAGTTTTTTGTTTCATTAATTTTGTGTTTTGTTTCTATTTTCTATTTCACTAATTTCCACTCCACTTTTTATTATATCATCTTTCTGCTTGTTTGGGGGATTTATTTGCACTTGGCAAGAATATGTATTCTTTTCTTGTTAGTGGAGTGTCATATACAGACATATCTAAAAGATATTACTGCTTTGATTCCAGACCACCACAACAAAGTGAAATATTTCAATAAGCAAGCCACATGAATTTTTTAGTTTCCCAATGCATATAAAAGTTATGTTCATACTATACTATAGTCTATTAAATGTGCAATAGCATTATGTCTAAAATATAATGTATGTGCCATAATTTACAAATATTGCATTACAAAAACTGCTAATGATCATCTGAGCCTTCAGCTATTCATAATCTTTTTGTTGGTGAAGGGTCTTGCTCCAATTTTGATGGTTGTTGACTGATCAGGGTGGTGCTTGCTGAAGGCTGGGATGGGTTTGGCAATCTCTTCACATAAGACCATAAAATTTGCCATATCATCAACTCTTCATTTCACAAAAAATTTCTTTACCATGTGATGCTGTCTGACAGCATTGACCCACAGTATAAAGTCTTCCAAAATTGGAGTCAGTTCTCTCAAACCCTGATACCATTTATCAAATAAGTTTATGTAATACTCTAAATCCTTTGTTGTCATTTCAACATTGTTTGCAGCATCTTCACCAGGAGTAGATTCCATTCCCAAAAACCACTTTCTATGCTCATTCATAAGAAGAAACCTCTTCCATTCAAGTTTTATTATAAGAGTGCAGCAATTCAGGCTCCACTTGTAATTCTAGTTCTCTTGCTATTTTTACTACATCTGCAGTTGCTTCCTCCACTGAAATCTTGAGCCTTTCAAAGTCATCCATGAGAGCTGGAATCAACTTTTTCCAAACTCCTGTTAATGTTTATATTTTGACCTCCTACCATTAATCATGAATTCTCTGAATGGTATCTAGACTGGTGAATCCTTTCCAGAAGGTTTTTAATTTATTTTTCTCAGGTTCATCAGAGGAATCACTGTCTACGGCAGTTGTAGCCTCATGAAATGTATTTCTTAAATAATAAGACTTGAAAGTTAAATTACTTCCTGGCTGAGTGCAGAATGAATGTTGTGTTCACAGGCATAAAAGCAGCAATAATTTCCTTGTACATTTCCATCAGAGTTCTTTGGCAACAAGGTCAACGAGCAGTAATATTTTGAAAGGAATCTTTTTTTCCCAGCAGTAGGTCTCAACGGTGGACTTAAAAATATTCAGTAAACCACACTGTAAGCAAACTTACTGTCATCCAGTCTCTGTTATTTTATTTATAGAGCACAGGAAGAGTCGATTTAGCGTAATTCTTGAGGGCCCTAGGAGTTCCAGAATGATAAATGAGCATTGGCTTCAACTGAAAGACAACAGCTGCATTAGCCCCTAACAAGGGAGTCAACTTGTCTTTGAAGCTTTGAGGCTAGGCATTGGCTTTTCCTCTCTAGCTGTGGAAGTCTTGGGTTACATCTCTTTCAATAAAAGGCTGTTTCATCTACATTGAAAATCTGTTATTTAGTGTAGCCACTTTCATCAATGATCTTAGCTATATCATTTGGATAACTTCTTGTAGCTTCTACATAAGCACTTGCTGCTTCACCTTGCACTTTTATGTTATGGTGACAGCTTTGTTCCATAAACCTCATGAACCAACCTCTCTGTGAGTGGTTACTCTAGATTAGGCCTTGGCTTCAGAGGATGTTGTAGCAGGTTTGATCTTCTATCCAGGCCTCTAAAAATTTATTTATATCATCATTAAAGCTGTTTCACGTTCTTATTATTTGTGTGTTCACTAGAGGAGCACACTTAATTTCCTTTAAAAACTTTCTCTTTGCATTCACAACTTGGCCTCTTTGGCACAAGAAGCCAGCTTGCCTGGACTTTTTACATGCCTTTCCCAGCCAGCTTAATTATTTCTAGTTTTTTTTTTTTTTTTTTGAGATGGACTTTCACTCTTGTTGCCCACATTGAAGTGCAATGGAGCAATCTCAGCTCACTGCAACATCCACATCCTGGGTTTAATGAGTTCTCCTGCCTCAGTCTCCTCAGTAACTGAAATTACAGGCATGTGCCACCATACCTGGCTGATTTTTTGTTTTTAGTAGATACTGGGTTTTATCATATTAGTCAGACTGGTCTCAAACTCCTGACCTCAGGTGATCCACCTGCCTCGGCCTCCAAAAGTGTTGGGATTACAGGTGTGAGCCACCGTGCCCGGCCTCTAGCTTTTGATTTAAAGTGAGAGAGGTACCATTTTCCCTTTCACTTGAATACCTAGAGGCCATTGCAAGGTTGTTCATTGACATACTTTCTATATTGTTGTGTCTCAGGAAAGAGAGAGGGCCAAGGAAAGGAAAGAGATTGTGGAATGACCTGTTGGTAGAGTGGTAAGAACACACCCAACATTATTGATTAAGTTCATTGTTTTATCTAGGTGTAGTTCATCGTGTCCCAGAACAAATGCTGCAGTAACATCAAAGTTCTCTGATCACAGATCACTGTAACAGATATAATAATAATAATTTTAAAAATTTGAAATAGTGTGAGAATAACCAAAATGCAACAGAGACATGAAAAGAGCACATGCTGTTGGAAAATAGTGCTAATAGATTTGCTCCATGCAGTATTGCCACAAACCTTCAATTTGAAAAAGATGCAAGATCTGAGAACCACAATTAAGCTAACTGCAATAAAATAAGGCATGTCTGTATATGTTTATTAGGTCTAGTTGGTTTGATTGTTCTTCAAGTCTCATATTTCTTTATTACTATCAAGTTCCTTTATTTATTATTAAAATTGAAGTATTGGAATCTGCAAGTACTATTGTTCAATTGTCTGTTTCTCTCTTCAATTCTGACAGTTTTTGCTTCATATATTTTTGAAATTCTGTTGTTAGGTGAATAATTATTTATAATTATTATACATTCATGAGAAATTGGTCCTGTTTTCATCTTATAATCCTCTTTTTTCAAGTAACAATTTCTGTCTTAATGTATGTTTTGTCTGATATTAGTATAGTTATTCCGGCTCTCTTTAGGTTTTCATGGTACTTCTTTCTGTATTCCTTTACTGTCAGTCTATTTGGGTCTTTGAATCTAAACTGTGTCTCTTATAGAGAGGATATATTTTGAAGTTTTAAAAAATCCAATCAACCAATTTCTGCCTGCAGTGAATGATCCATTTACATTTCATGTAATTACTGATAAGATTTTCATCTGTCATATTGTTGTTTTCTATATGTCTTCTTTCTTTTTTGTCCCTCTCTTTCTCTATTACTGCCTTCTTTTGTGTTAGATATTTTATAGCAAACCATTTTAATTTTCCTGTTTCTTTTCACTATATACATTTTTATACGCCTGGCCTTGTGTTATATTCTTAAGGGTTGCTCTGGGGTTTGTAATTAACATCTTAATTTATAACAATCTAGTTTTTATTAATACCAGTGTAATTTCAATAGTATAAAAGCCTTTCCTCCACTTTCCTTCCATAGAGCTCTGTTACATCCCCACTGCTTTATGTTGTTACTGTTATATAAAAGCCATCTTTATACTTTATATGCCTATCAATGCAGATTTATAGTTGTTGCTTTATGTAGTTTTAAAAATGAGATTTTAAAATGTTATAAGCAAAAATTACCTACCTGTGTAGTTAACTTTTTCTTTTCTTATTTAGACAGGGTCTTACTCTGTCACCCAGGCTAGAGTATAATGGCATGGTCAGGGCTCACTGCAGCCTTCACGTTCCTAGGCTCAGGTGATCCCCCCACTTCAGCCTTCCAAGTAGCTCAGACTACAGGCATGCACCACCATGCCTGGCTAATTATTCTGAATTTTTTTTTGTAGAGATGGGGTTTCATCATGTTGCCCAGGCTGGTCTCAAACTCCTGGGCTCGAGTAATCTGCCCGGTTCAGCCTTCCGAAGTGCTGGGATTACAGGTATGAGACACCGTGCCCAGCCACCTGTGTAGTTACTGTTACCAGTGTTTTAAATTCATGTGCATTTAAGTTATTTTCTAGAGTCCCTTCATTTCAGCCTGAAGGGCACCCTTTAGTATTTCCAAGTAAAGTGTGCAATTCAATGTTCTTTATTTTATTTACAGAGTTACATGAGCATCTCCACAATCAATTTTAAACCACTCCTTCACCCCAAAAAGAAGCCGTGTACTATTTAGCTATTACCACAAATTTTCTCATTTTAATTTGTCTTTTGACATATGGTATTTTAAATTTAAATTTCCTACAGTCAAATATTTCGTATTTTCTTTTTTTCCCAGCATACAATACAGCACAAAGAACTAAAGTCATCATGCTATACAGTAGAATCTCAGAACTCACTAATCTTATAATATAAAGTTTGTACCCTTTGACCAATATCCCTGGCAACCGTGATTCTAATTGCTGGTTCTAAGAGTTCAACTTCTTTAGATTCGACTTATAAGTGAGATCATACATTATTTTTTTCTATATGTGTCTTAGTTTCACTTAGCATAATGTCCTCCATGTTCATTCATGTTATTGAAAATGGCAAGATTTCCTCCTTTCTTCTTTTATATGACTGAATATAAATTTTATATATGTGGAATGAAATTCCATCATATGTATAATGTTTATCCATTCACCCAATGATTGACACTTAGCTTGATTCTTATCTTGGCCATTGTGAAAAATGCTGCGCTAAACATAGGTGTGCAGATATCTCTTCAAGATAATTATTTTATTTCTTTTGGATATATATCCGGAAGTAAGATTACTGAATCATATAGTTGTTCTTTCTTTAATATCTTAAAGAAACCTTCATATTGTTTTCCAAAATGTCTGTACTAACTTACATTTTCACTAATAGTGTACAAGGATTTACTTTTCTTCATACTGTTGCTAACACCTATCTTTCATTTTTTAAAATGATACTCATTCAAACAGTTGTGAGATGATAGTTCATTGTGGTTTTAATTTATCTGCATTCTCTTCATTCTCTTGACGATTCATGAAGTTGAGCATTTTTTCTTACACCTGTTAAGCATTTATATGTCTTTTTTGAGAAATAGCTATTTAGATCCTTTGCCTTTTTTTTTTTTTTTTTTTTTTGAAACGGGGTCTCGCTCTTTCACAAAGGCTGGAGTGCAGTGGCGCTATCTCGGCTCGCTGCAAGCTCTGCCTCCTGGGTTCATGCCATTCTTCTGCCTCAGACTCCCAAGTAGCTGGGACTACAGGTGCCCGCCACTACGCCGGCTAATTTTTTGTATTTTCAGTAGAGACGGGGTTTCACCATGTTAGCCAGGATGGTCTTGATCTTCTGACTTTGTGATCCACCTGCCTCGGCCTCCCCTTTGCCCATTTTTAATCTGGTTGTTTTGTTTTCTTAATGTTGAGTGTTTTTGAGTTCCTTATATATTTTGAATATTGATTCCTTATCAGGTGTATGATATGCAAATCTTTTCTCCCACTCTGTAGATTGTCCTTGCACTCTGTTGATTGTTTCCTTTGCTTTGCAGAAGCTTCTTAGTTTGATGTAAACTCATTTATTAATTTTAGCTTCTGTTGCCTTTGCTGTTTGTGTTATAATCAAGAAATCATTGCCAAGACTAATGTCAGTTAACTTTCGCCCTTTATTTTCTTCTGGGAGTCTTACAGCTCAGGTCTTACATCTCAGATTTTACTCCATTTTGACTTGCTTTTTCTGTGGGATGTAAGATAAGAATTGAATTTTATTCTTTTGCATGCAGATATCCAGTTTTCTCAACACCGTTTACTGAAGAGACTATTATTTCCTTTTTGTGTATGCATCGTGCCCTTGTCCAAGATCAGTTGGTCATATATGCATGGGTTTATTTCTGAGTTCTTTTTTAAAAATTAATTATTATTATTTTTTGAGATGGAGTCTCATTCTGTAGCCAGACTGGAGTGCAGTGGCACAATCTCGGCGCACTGCAACCTCCGCCTCCTGGGTTCAAGTGAGTCTCCTGCCTCAGCCTCCCAAGTAGCTGAGACTACAGGTCCCCACCACCACACCTGGCTAATTTTTGTATTTTTAGTAGAGACGGGGTTTCATCATGTTGGTCAGGATGGTCTCGATCTCCTGACTTTGATCCACCTGCCTTGGGCTCCCAAAGTGCTGGAATTAACTGTGAGCCACCGCACCTGACCCTCTGAGCGCTTTATTTTGTTTCTTTTTTTTATTTTTATTTATTTATTCATTTATTTT